>NC_056680.1:124473741-124784991 GCF_018350215.1 Panthera leo
CGTTATTTTTATGTATTTTAATATTTTTTGAGAATAGTAAGTGAAATTCTATGATTATTTTTTATTAGAGTTATATTAGATTTATAAAATGAACTGGGTGGATTCATACCTTTTTGTCTATATTACAACATCTGGTTGGAAGACCTTTTTTTTCCCTTTAATCTTTCAGTTTCCTTCATGATTATTGGTCTATTTACATTGTCTACTTCTTCTGTAGTCAATGTGGGAAATTTCTTTTTTCCCATAGACTTTTCAAGTTGGTTGAACTTTATACCTACTTTACCTGAAATTAATATGACTATGTGTGCTTTTAAAAAAAAAATTGTGATTGCTCAATGGATCTATCTATCCTTCAACTGTCTGTTATTTTAATAGATGTATTGCTTTTGAGCTATATGTAGTTGAATATTTTTAAGATAATTTGAGGGTCCTTGTTAATAGATTATTCATTTAAGTGACTTTATATGATTTATGTTTCTGTTTTTCATGAGGGTGGGTATTTTTGTGGGAAGGAAGGAGTGGATGCTACTGGAATGTTGACCAGATGTCATTTTCAGTGTCATTCTCTTGTACAATTCTGAACTTTCTTATTTTTGTTTCCTACCCTTCAGTTTCTTTCGCCTATTTCCTATTTCCTATGTGACACTTTTTGGCCAATTTGTTAATTTGTTTCCTGGAGTTTCCAGTTGCCTTTTGGATCACTCAGTGTACTAACAGAATAAAGCATATTCTTACCCTTGGTTTAGCTCTTGAAAGTGTAAATCTGGTCACTTTTACCATTTAAAACATAATTTTTATAAGAATGATCATTGTATTATTTCTTCTATCAGTGAAAATTAGAAATAACCTAAACATCAAATAGCAAATGATAGAATACTCATGCAGTGAAACATTCCTAAATTGACTAAAGTCATTGGAATGAATATTTAACAATATAGAAAAATACTCAAGATATAGTGTTTAAGGTATAAGAAGCAGGGGCGCCTGGGTGGCTCAGCCGGTTAAGTGTCTGACTTCAGCTCAGGTCATGATCTCGTGGTTTGTGAGTTCGAGGGCTGTGGCGGACAGCTCAGAGCCTGGATCCTGCTTTGGATTCTGTGTCTCGCTCTCTCTCTTCCCCTCCCCTGCTCACACTCTGTCTCTCTCTGTCTCAAAAATAAATAAAACATTTTTAAAAATTTATAAAAAAAGGTATAAGAAGCAGGATATATATGATTTAGGCATACAGTAAATGCATACAATTAACTATATGCCAGGCTCCATTTTAAATCTTTTACATAGTGGGCTCATATATGGAAGATTACTGTGGTATGACCTTGAGCTAGAAGCTTAGCCACTCTAATATTTGTGTTCTCATCTGACAAATGTTAAAGCATGTAAAACATAGTACATTCTTAATTTAAAAAAATATTCCTGGGGGCTCCTGGGTGGCTCAGTCAGTCAAGTGTCCGACTTCAGCTCAGGTCATGATCTTGCAGTTTGTGAGTTTGAGCCCCGCGTGGGGGCTCTGTGCTGACAGCTCAAGCCTGGAGCCTGCTTCAGATTCTGTGTCTCCCTCTCTCTCTGCCCCTCCCCCACTCAGGCTGTCTCTTTCTCTCTCTCAAAAATAAATAAACATTAAAAATAAATAAATAAATGTTCCTAGATCTTGCTCTAGATTGATCATATTAAAAGTATACTGGTAAGTGTTACTTACCATTAATATTTGCTACCCTGGATTCTTTTTCATTAAATTATATTTCTGTGTAGTCATATTATTAAACAGTAATATGAGTTTTAGGTTCATTAGTTAATTCAAAAAACCGAGAGACAGTTGCCTAAATAATTATGCATTCTCTTACTAAGAAGAGGAATAGATTTGTGTATGTGAGGTAAACCATGGCACTTAGTTTTATTCAGTTGAATAGAATCATGGCACATTTTCACCTTTCTATAACTTCCCACAGCAGTCACTTGTTTTACCTAGTTGTTTTCAACAGTTATTTGAGTTGTATTTTAACTACATACTTATTATTATAATAACTTAAACCAGCATGTTTGATATTTATTCTATGATGAACTGACAATTAAAATAGCACATTATAATTTGATATAATACAATATATTCTTGAATTATTTATCCTATTTAATATGAAGCCTCATAATTTAGCAAATTATTTGTTTTACGTAAAGGTTTCTAATTAATCTATATATAAAACTCATCTGTTCTCTCTTAGTATCTTAGTAAAGCAATTGGTAATTTTTACCCCCCAAATGCAATGAATCAAAATAACCAGCAGATGGCAATAATGACTTGTAAATCAGAATTTTTAAAATTTAGGTATTTTTAAAATTTATTTTAAAAAATCAGTTTTATAATAAATCCATCTACTAAATATGAAATGTAGGGAAATTACAAATATAATTCCATATAAAAATAATTATGTTGCATATTTCATATTTCAAATAATTAAGATACTCATCATGGCCAACATTTGGTTTTCCAGATAATAATGACTTCACTTATATTGATTCAAGTAACTTTTTAATCAAATTTAAGTGTTTTATTTTTGTTTTTGTTTTTTTATTTTAGAGAGAGAGAGAGGGAGAGAGCGCGCACTCACGAGTGGGGTAGAGGGGCGAGAGAGAGAATCCTAAGCAGGCTCCACACTCCCGAGCAGAGCCAGACAGGGGCACCATCTCATGACCTGAGCCAAAAGCAAGAGTCAGATGATCAACAGAGCCACCCAGGCACCCCACAAACTTAAATGCTTTAACTTTGCACGAATACACAGATGTAAATTGAAGTGCATAGCTAAGTGGACTTCTGTATTTAGCTTGGTTATATCGACCAGGAAAGACAGAGGTAGAGGTAGTTCTGAGAACATTTTGAAAAGGTTAAAATTTCCACTATAATTTGATAATTTAACATACTAATTCCACTGTAATTGCTCTTCCGCAAAAAAGATGGGTTTGTATCAGTGTTGTTTCAGTTTCTTGCACATTAAAGTACTTTTTTTCCCCTCTGATGGTACAAGGAGTTGGAATTGGTATCAAAGTGTGTATCTCTAGTTTATTACCATGAGTTAGCCCCAAAGATGGTAACAAAGTTTTTAGGATCTCATAATGACATCACCTGTAATTGAACCACATATCCAATATTCTTTTAGAACCCTTTGATGTAGTAATTTTATTCATTTCAATTAACAAGTTTTAAAAAGCTGAACCAAATGGGATTCATTTTTTATATTTTCGCAGGACTTATAAATTTATAAAGATGAAAAAAATATTTTTGTTTAATCATGTATCTCTATTTTTGTCTCCAAAATACAGGATAACCATAGGTATGTGCTTCTTGGTGGCTGTGTATTTTCTAATTGGTCTGTTTTTATACGTTAAAAGATCTTTTCAAATTTCAGCAAGTTGCCTCCACTAAAAGAAATGCTTTTGTACATGTGTATTTTATAAAACAACTACTTCAGTCTAAAATCTACATATCTTAGATTGATTCATTTTTAGATAGTATATTTACTGCTACTGAATTACTTTATAGAGCCTGCTTAAATTCTAGTTGGATACAAGTGCTTCTTCATTGGAGAAAATGGAAAGTCACCAGGTGTCAGTGAAGCATACAGCTTGAATGTAAATACATCTGTATGTAATGCTTTGCATAATGCTGCCTTTTCATCCAAATGAGAAAGGTACCTGTGATAAGTTGGAATTTCTGGGAGTTCTGGTCTATTTTCTTTGTCCACGAGGGGCGTATTCTCCTTTTAAAACTGGAGCTCTAGGGGCATCTGGGTGGCTCAATTGATTTCAGCTCAGGTCATGATCCCAGAGTCGTGGGATCGAACCCCATGTCAGGCTCCATGCTGAAGATTCTCTCTCTTTCTCTCCCTCTGCCCCCTTCCTAGCTTCACGCTCTCTCTCAAATAAAAAATAAAACAAAATACAAAAACAAAACTGGAGCTCCTTCTGCCACCCATACTCTGGTCAGTTGTTGCCCGGGCTTATAGTAGATGAAATGAGATCTCTTTGACCTTGAATAGCCTTATATAGGCGTATTTCATTCAAAGGAAGGGGGGTGAAATCCATGAATTCCTTCACTCACCCCCAGGCCACATGAAGACACTGCCTAATTGCATAGTATATACACACTGATTTGAACAAAAAAGTACTCAGTAATCACTGTTAAATGACTTAACCAATATATGTATACCACATACATACATACATATATACATACATACACCACCCCCCCCAAAATCTATTTTTCCATGAAACTAATGATGGTAGTTCCATGTGAAAACTCCAATATACTGAGATTATTTTTATTTACCACCAAAGTAACTATTATAAGAATTACTACATTCAATATTAAAAACCAAAAGTCTTAGAATATATTAAAGTGTGAATTGTAGAATATGTGTGGGCAGATTAAATGCAAAACATAGCAAAACAGCAATGCTGCATAAGGCATCTGTGTGCTATGTTTTATTTCACATAATATTTTAGATTGATTTAAGATTTAACTTTGATTATGACATAGTGGTCTAGAAATATCTCTGCACTGAGCCCAGTATGTTTTGGACCATTTACTTCTCTAGCTTTTATTTCCCCAACTATGGAATAAAGACTTTGGACTACATGGCCTTATTACATTCTTTTATTTGATTCTGGTTAGTATTTGCACATATACTTAAGTAGCTGGAAAAATGTATCTGTTGAGTCATATAGTGCCTTGTACCAACACTTCCCTTCTCTCCTTTGTGTCCAGCTATGTTTGGATTCTGCCCTGAGGGTCTTCATCTCTGCGGTCTATCTACTCCACAGTTTATCCCCATCCTGTACTCCAGATGCTACACTTCACTGCCAACCCAGATGAGCTAAGCCTATCTCTGTCTAACCTGTTCAGCCCAGCCCCAACCTGGCCCCTGCTCCATCCCTGGTCTTTTCTTCTGGTTCCTCCCTGACTCCACTTGCCCTCTAGTCTTTCAGTACGGTGGGCTTCATTGTTTCTATTTTCTAATTATTTCTGTGCTCTAGAAGAACTAACTTGGAACCAGAGTTTAAGGGAGAAGGAAAAGTGTCCCTAAGTGAGTACTAAGTGTTTACATCAAGACCACCAGTCTCTTGCTTTGGGCAGCAGAGTCCTGCTTTCACGTAGACATTGACCCATCCCCAAAAGATGAATGTGGAACTCTAAAATTCCCTCCTGTTCTTTGCCATAATCTGAAACTCTTCTTGAGACACTTATCAGTGACAATTATATAATCCACTATGAGAAAATTTGTTGGATCATGCAGCTTTTATGTTTCTTGATTAAGGTTGTGTGTATATGGGTTCAGTAAAGGCAATGTGCACGCTTTAAGTTTTTTTCTTAAAATTTAGAAGTATTTGTGGGGTTAGCACAGTGTCTCAGTTATGAGTACAGACAGGATATGAATCCTGCCTATCTCACTGAGGTAGGTTCTGAGAACTTAATTTCTCTCTGCCTCAGGTTTTTCGTACCTCAAATGGAAATAATACTAGCTCCTACTCCAGAGAGCTGTTGCAAATATTAAGTCAGATAATGTATATGAAGTGCATAGATATAGCAAATGTTCTATAAAAGGTACCAATTATTACCATATCAAGGCTCAGAGTGGAGAGGGAATTATTTATATCATCATCCCTCCCTCCCCCCACTCCCCAGGGAGTCCAAAGAAATAGCTATGATTCTTCCTAGGAAAATTAAAAAAAAAAAGGAGGGGGTAAAAATAAATAAGAATGGAGAGCCTAATAAGGCTGTACAAGGCTAAAAAATAGGCAGTATCATCTTCCTTTTACAGATTAAAAAAAAATGAGGCAGGGAGAAGATTCTAGATGGCACACTCAACTCACAAGTACATAAGATTTATTCCCCTGGAAGTCCTCAAAGTTGACAAGTTGGGCACTAAAGACTGGAAATAAAAAGATTCACTGCATAGCTTTTTCTTTCATGTTTTAAAATAACAGTGAGCTATAATTCAAACACCATAGAAGACATTCTTTTAAAGGGTAGAATTCAGTGACTGTAGTATATTCACTAGGATGTGCAACCATGACCACTAATTCCATGTTTTCACTACCCTCAAAAGAGACCTCCATATCCATTGGCAGTAATTCTCATTCCTCCTACCTTCCAGCCCTGGCAACCACCACTCTGTCTTATATCTCTATGAATCTCCCTATGCTGGATATTTTATATAAATGGAATCATACAATACATGGTTCTTTGTGTCTGGTTCTTTTACCATGTTTTCAAGATTCGTCCATGTTGTAGCATTTATCAGTACTTCATTTCTGTCTATAGCTACATATTCCTTTGTCTAGATATGCCAAATTTTATCCATTCACTAGTTGATAAACATTTGGATGGTTTCCACTTCTTGGCTATTAAAAATGATGCTATGAATATTCATGTACAAGTTTTTGTGTGGACATATGTTTTCATTTCTTCTAGGTGTATGCCTAGGAGTGGAATTCCTAGGCCATATGCTAACTCTGTGTTTAACCTGTTGATGAACTGCCAGACTATTTCCCAAACCAGTGCACCATTTTCCCAACACCAAAGTGCAAGGTTTATTTTCTGGACTATTGTTTTGTTAATCTACTTGCCTACTATTTCACCATACTGACTTGATTACTTTAGCTTGATAGTAAGTTTTGAAGTCAGCCTCCAACTTTGTTCTTCTTCAGTATTTCGTTGACTATTCTGGGACTCTTGCCTTTGCATATAAACTTTAGAATCAGTTTGTCGACAGCCATAAAACTTGCTGGGATTTTGATTGGGACTGTATCAACTTTATAGAAGTGGAAAAGAACTAATATCTTGGCAATATTGAGTCTACCTACCCTCAGACATGGAATCCCTCTCCATTTATTGATATCTTCTTTGATTTCTTTCATCAGAGTTTTATAGTTTTCCTCATATAGAGCTTGTATATATTGTATTTACACCTAAGTTTTTTTTCCCCTTTTTGGGTGCTGATATAAATGGAGTTGTATTTTTAATTTCAAATTTAGATTGTTCATTGCTGATATATGGAAAAGCAATTCATTTATTAACCTTGCATCCCACAACCTAGATATGATTTTTTATTAGTTCTATGAGGTTTTTGTTCGAAGCATGTTAATGTATGTTTTTTTTAAAAAAAATTAGTAAGAATGAGAAGGAAAGAAAATCCTTCTTTAAAATTAAAAGCAGCTGGCTGGCTTAGTAGGTAGAGCATGCAACTCTTTATCTCAGGCTTATGAGTTCAAGCCCCATGTTAGGTGTAGAGCTTACTTCAAAAAATAAATTAAATAAACACATTTATTATTTTAAAAAACCCACAAAAACAAAACTGTAAGCAACTGAACAAGTGAACCCAGTTGTATTGTGAATGAATAACATAACCATATAGGAAGATGAAGAAGGAACTAATCTAATGGCTAAACATGTGATTTGACTGTGTTCCTTTGGTCAAGGAGTGGGTAGAAGGGGACCAACTGCAAACAACCTCTGAACTCTTTTTTAAAATGTTTGTTTATTGCAGTTTTATGGATGAAGCAAGATGAAGTTATTTGGGGTTTATGGTTGAATTGAGTACATAAGTATGTTGATGTTGGGAACCAGGGAGAAGGTACATGCAGATAGGGAATGGGGCTAAGCAAAAGAAAAGGCCCCTGTGGGAGTGTACTGGAATTGGAGATAGCAGCACAGACTCATGATTTCTAATACGTGCTGTACACACACACACACACACACACACACACACACTAATGTGTGTGCTTATACACATATATGCATTCCCAACTCTGCTGGCTGAGAGAAGCTAGAAACAAACATATCCCATATGGTACATATCTGGTACCCAGATCTTGGTTTCTAATATATTCCCCAACTAAAAGGAATCTGGGCTCCTTGGAGAAATGGCTGGTTCCAGAAAAGGTATGAGATGAGCCCCGGACAACGTGTTATGCCAGAAACTGAAGTGCTAAAAAAAAAAAAAAAAAAAAAATCAAGTAGGGCATGTCAAAAGGACATAGGAACCAGCTTAAGGGGCTCCTGATGACCAAATCCGGGGTGATTTGAGCATCAAGATAACTAAGAATAGTAATAAATTATAAAACATTGAAAAATAAGAATTCTTTGCCATGAAAGACACAGAAAGGTTGCAGAGCTGTACCAGCTTAAATGAGACTGAAGGAACAGGATAACTCCATGCAATATGTAACCCTGAACTGGATCTGTACTGAAGGAAGAAATATGCTACAAAGGACATCACTGGGTTGGTCATTTAACAAAACTGGAGTACAGATGGTAGGTCACAGTATTATATCACCATGAAATTTCCTGAAATTGCTAACTCTTCTGTAGATATTTAATGGAATCTTCTTGGTTTTAGGATGTGCACTTTGAATTACATAGGGATAGTGGGGCAGGATATGTGAAACCTACTCTCAAATGGAGGAAAATAAATTGTATATATTGCATGTGCTTGGGTGGGGGGGGGCATATACTACTCAATGTAAATGCTAATTGTAAATCAAATGGGCAAAACATTAACAATGGGTGAATCTGGGTAAAGAATATACAGCATTTCTTTATATTATCCTTGCAACTTTTTGGTAAACCTGGAATTATTCCAAATGAAAGATTCTTAAAAGGTTGGCATTTGGCATGCACAAAAAATTAAGTATAATAGAGCAGACTTCTGAAAGCACAAGGTATGATAATGTCAAATACCCTGAAGCACAAGGTATATGATAATGTCAAATGTCATGTGGAAGGATTAAGACTTTGAATTTGGCTAATCTTATTTTGTATCAACCTGCCTTCTGTAATATCATTACAGCACATCCAAGAGTTTATGGCTAGAATGAGAGGTAGATCTTTAAGCTTTATGGAGTCTTCAGTATCATCCCATACAGAGAGGTGCAAAGTCCTGTAATTTTAAGATTTCATCAGGTGGAGTAAATGAGTGAGGGGACTAGGTGTAGGAGAATAGGAACCGGTGGGGAATTAAGGGCGCTGTTTTCTCTAAAGGCTTCCAAATACAATTAAAGACAAAACCCAAACCCTGTACAGTAATCCAGTTGGCTGTGTCTGGACTGGGAGTGGCCAGCTATGACCCCTACTCTTACCTAATCCTCCTTTTTTTTTGTTGCTTTTCAAGGTGAGGAAACAGGTACCAAAAGTCACAAAGCAAAGTGTGTAAGATAATTAAAGGTGTAAATGTGTGCATATATATCAAAACACACCATTTTTAATGAAAGAAATTAATATCCACACATTTGTACTTCTGTACAATTTTGGGTAATATATAATTTTAAGCTGTTTACAAATAACATGTAATGCTTCAAATATTACATAATGTTGATAATACATTTCTAGCAGAAATAAATATATTGCACTTAAAAAGAACTTCGTTAGGTGTTACTTCATAGTATTAGGCTTATAACTTCTTTTTTCATAAAACATTTCCCATGCCCTTCCCCCCACCCCCAACACACACACTTCATTACAGTGACTGTTCTCACGCAATTCATTAAAGCAAACGGACACAGCAAACGATATAACTGTGATAGAGTCTACTAAAGAGGCTATATCCAATTTTATCCTCTAGGAAATAAAAGGGTTTTTTTAGGTTTCTGAAAATAAGGAAAAAAACCACAACTAAACACATATTTTAATGTATCAGAAGTAAAATACCAAACTGTATTTTTTGTCCAGATGTATTATTTTACCAATGTTTTTATTTTCTTATTATCAGGGAAGGGGATTGGAATTGAGGAAGGGATAGAGAAAGAAGAGTGAGAAAATACTTATGGGTTATTTGCCTATCAATATTTATAAATGAAACTTTGCATATTTAAGCATGCCAAAGAAAGATAAGTATTAGAATATTTTATAACTGGCATGGAATAGCAGTGAGGAAATTATTTTATGGTTTTCTAAACATTTAAGAATTTGTAACCTTCTCTTTGCCTGTTTAAAATAAAATCCTTGCATTCTGAAATAATATAAAAATATGTAAAATCCATCCTCCACCCAAGCTGCCTAAAGGAGCCAGCTGAAAATCTTTCTGTCCAGTGCTTTATTTCTTTCCAGTCTAGATTTACAGTATAATATTGTTTTGTTTCTAATAATTATCAATTCCATACATGTTTAATAACAAAAACAGTTTCCTTACTTAGTCAATGGAAGATTGAGTAAAAATATTGTTTTCCTTGCAGTATGTGACCCTGGCACATTACATAACTGAATTTTTTGAACTTTAGTTGCTGAGTCATGGCTAAGCTTGACTGCATATTTAATGGAGTGGTAAAGTCCTTCTTGAAGCTCATTTTTTTCAATATGGTTCAGCTTAAATATAAACAAGACACCTGAAAAGCTAACATGAAATTCAGAAATGGATTAAATATCCCAACATCTCTCTGAAAAATTCATAGGTATGGGAATGGTGATCTTTTCTTCTAAAAATACTTTTTCTTGGCCTTTTGGAGGGTGTCCTTTTTATTTTTTTTGCATGGGGGTGGGGCAGGAGATGTTGTGGCTAGAGAAGCACAGTGACAGAGATGTGGATGAAAGTGAGGGAGGGGGGAGACCTTGGAATACCCCAGAAGTTAATGTAACTTCTATAGTATAGCCCGACACAGGGTTTTTCTCAATATCTTCTTAATATCTCCCATTCTGTGCCCACCTGCTAGGAATAACAACAAACCTTCGTCATAAACTCAAACCAGCGGTGCAACCTAAATTCATTAATGCAGACCTTATAACCTAATAATTTGTGATATGTTAGATACAAGATGGAGAGATTTTAGTTACATACCGCTAAGGGTCGGCAAAGGAGGGGGAAGACTTGTTAAGTAAAAGAAATAATTGAACTTACTCAGCATTACTGATAAGTGTTCTAAAAACAAATCACATACGCAGAACCTACGGAGTTACAAATTAATTCCTTCAGGTTAGACAAAGCAGTTCTGGAAGGGCCTCTTTGTAGCAGCACTGCACATTAGTCATGCTTTTTGATACTGTGATATACCTGGTGGGGGCAGGGGGAACCCTACATTTATTCCAAATAGTCTGCAACTCATGCTCTTAATTATTCCATTGGCTTTCCCACTAACTATCTAGTTCTTGCAATTACTTTTGGTAGAATTAGACTTTAAAATCTTAAATACCTGAGGAGTTCAGTAAGAATCAGCAACCAGAATAGTTCAGAAAGACCCTGGGGTTGGGGTAAATTTCTACCCTTGGTTCTCACGGTTAGAGTGACTTTGATCATAGGTTAAGTTCCATGTCACTTGTGCTTTTTCTTCCTCTTTCAAATAATGCCAAATACTTTAAAAAAAAAAATCCAATTTAGAATTTCAGGTGTTATTTCCCAAAAGCATGCTTTGGTATCTCAGTCTTTGCTTTTCTCTAAGCACACTACTTATTTTTAGTTTTATATTGCATAATTACAAAATAAAGTTATGAAGTCAGGAAATACTGAAGTAAAGCCATATTACAAAAACAAACCTACTTTAAGATATGTCAGTTGGGAAAAATGTCTAAATAGTATTAAAATGATGCTTTCATTCTCATTGAAAAGAAAACTCAGATACAGATTCACTGTAGTAGACCAGTAATTTACCAGAATATCGAGTAGCATCATGTTAAATAGCATCTAGTTTTGTTATTCCTGCTTTAAGCAGCAGTACTGTGTATTAAATGGAGCACTGGCAGCAGGCCAACTATTAAGTATCAAATCCCTATCCTAAGCTCTATGGATACTTAAACATTACTTATAGCTGTTTTTTTTTTTTTTTTTTAAATAAACGCACATCTGTGCTGTGTTTGAAAACAAACTACCTGTGGATACTATAGCATAACATGCAAGAAGTTAGAAATTAGCCTACAGTGTCTGCCATAGGACTTTGAGATGCTTGGGGAGCACAGTCCATGCTTCTCCATACTACGGGACACAGTGGAGAAAAACAATTGCAAAGTCCAACAACAATGGCATCACATAGACAGGCTATGCCATTATGCCTTGTTTCATAGACTAGAAATGCCCAAGAAAGGCATTTGATATGGAAAAGCCTAACAAAATAACTAAATAAAACCCCATGCACTCTGATAAGTATATTGCATTTACCCCCCTCTCTACTCTCAGCAGTGATATTTCCCATCTCTTTTAACAGATTTAATACTTTTGCAGTCAGAACAAAGTAGATACAAAATTTAATTAGGATAAAATAGAGTTGTGGAGAGTTTTCTAAAGAAGACAGGTTATATCTTACAGCTAGAAAGCATTATAAAGTTGAAGGACTATAAACTTTATTAAAGTTGCAAAATGCCAAATACTACCCTGACTTCAAATGCTTAGATACATATTGCCCCCTAAATATAGAGATTATATATAATTAAAATATAGTTAATTATTAAACATTAAAGGAAGGTTTAAGAAAACAATAAGAACTCAAAGTGAATAAATACTTTGGATTGACTTATAAACACTGCCAGTGTTTCAGTCAGAGAGTCATTGAGTTGACATACAATTTCATATAATGGACTAGGAAAATGATAACGGAGTCACTGAACGGAACAGTAAGAAAGAAGGACAAATAATTTGTATGACTCATAATGCTTCATGAACATAGGTTAAGTGGTGGTTATACGGGCATTCAGAATGGTCATTCATAAATCTTTGTCAATCGGTGGTAACAGCTAATCTAATAACAAAGCAGATTTACCAAAAATGAGAATTTGGCCCAGTGCGTTTTACCATCCATAAGGTCTCCCAAAGCTGAAGTAAAACTAAAGGGGCCTTTGGTACCCATGGCAGAGAAATTCCTTTCAGGACAGGGCAACCATCTTGGTACTGCAGATTGAGAGAAAGCCTCCCGTGTCATCATGTAGAGGCTTTAGAAGTGTTCCCCAGTGAATGAGTCAGCAGCACACTTAGAATGCAGCCCAGAAAAATATAACCTCAATTGTGTAATGTAACACATAGAGCCTCTTGCTTCAAAATTGTATATAGGTTTTTTCTATGTAAATGGCAAGTCATTGCAAGAAAGAGAATTAGGAAGAAAAAGATAAGACTGAGAAAGAGTTTGTCAGATACTGGCCCTTCAGTGTTACAAAAAGAGCTTTGTAAGGTCATTACCATCTATTCATCCACAAAATAGGATGTGTTAGCATTATCTCAGCCCTTTACCCAGCAGACTAATACAAAGGAAAACTAAACATGCTTAAG
The DNA here is from genome assembly GCF_018350215.1 of Panthera leo. NCBI lineage: Eukaryota > Metazoa > Chordata > Mammalia > Carnivora > Felidae > Panthera > Panthera leo. Next base: position 124,486,974 of record NC_056680.1, read on the forward strand.
CTTCAGCACTACAAATATTTCTCTGTTGGCTCTCATTTTCCTCAGAGAGAAATGGACTTAAGTTAGTCATTATGCATTATGGTCGGTATGTTATACATATTGCCTCTTTGAAAATTCTTTAAACCTGTGGAAAGCAGAAAGATAACCTCTACACATTGATTTTATACATTACTGCGCTGACACAGCATTTTTAACTGCTAGGTATAATGCACCTTCAGATTCCTCTGCCTTGTGTTATTCAATTTTCTGGGTAAGTTAGTATCCTATTGGTTGTAGGACTTAGGCTGGCTAAGAACTTGACACTGATTCTCTCTTGAACCCAAGAGCTTTCTCGGAGCTACACATGAGTCCTGGTCTGTGGTGCATTCCCTCAGCAGTAGGCTTTATTGTGAGTCCAGCTCTCCTCTTTAATAGGTCCCATGTCTCCTGGAGAGCCCCTGCTCCACACCCCACATCCCACCCACCCCACCCTCTCCCACATTTCATACCCATTTGCACATTCTGGATCTGGATTCTCCTAGGTTTAGAAGAGTCATACAAATGGTGTCATCACCGCGGAGGAATGGCGCAGTCCTTGGATAGCAGCATAAGGCCCCTGCTGAAAGTAGTGATGATACCGGGGCATGTGGAAGGAGGGGAATGTCGGGCCGCTCCCCTGCATGGAGCCGGCAATGGCCGACGGGGTCAGAGGCACCCCAAGTCGGCTGTACGGTGGCAAAGAGCCCTGTATAGGGTGAGGAATGGGTGTCGCTATGGATGCTGTGCTGGTGCCGAGAGCAGCGAGGGACTGGGGATGCTGAAATCCAGGAAAAGTGGAAGAAGAAGAGACCCAGGAGCTGAGGGACAAATTATCAGATGTCGTAAAGGCTGACCCTGAAACAAAAAACCACTCATCAGACTAGAAACTCTATTTCAGTGTGCAAATCAAGAATTACATTATCTGTGCAGATTGATTTATTTTTTTAGAATATATAATAGATCTGCAATTTAAAAAGATAAACACGTGGGGCGCCTGGGTGGCGCAGTCGGTTAAGCGTCCGACTTCAGCCAGGTCACGATCTCGCGGTCCGTGAGTTCGAGCCCCGCGTCAGGCTCTGGGCTGACGGCTCGGAGCCTGGAGCCTGTTTCCGATTCTGTGTCTCCCTCTCTCTCTGCCCCTCCCCCGTTCATGCTCTGTCTCTCTCTGTCCCAAAAAAAAAAAAAATAAAAATAAAAATAAAAAAAAAATAAAAATAAAAAGATAAACACGTCAACCATGAGTCAGAACTACCTTTCCAGATAAGAAGATACCATTTATACTATAAGGAAGAGAGAATTTACTAAATAGAAAAAGACTTAACTCATTAGATGGCCTGTATGTTCCTGGAGAATGGTCAAAATACAAGTATTCTGCCTGAAAGGAATAACTGGATTCCCTTTAAAGGAGCTCAGAGGGTACCTGGGTGGCTCAATTGGTTAAGTGTCTAACTCTTGATTTGGGCTCAGGTCATGATCTCACAGTTTGTGACATCAAGCCCCACGTTGGGCTCTGCACTGACAGCGTGGAACCTGCTTGGGATTCTCTCTCTCCTTTTCTCTTTGACTCTCTCTCTCTCAAAATAAACTAAAAAAAATTTTAAAAAACAAAAGGAGCTACAAATAGCTGGTACCTGTCCTAAACTCTATAGCATCCCTATAAAGAAGGCTGGACATAAAACGAGACTCAACAAAGCTACTTGGTTTCTAAAGGCCTTGTGAAAACCCACAAGAATGTTTTTCTTTTTCTAGCTTCTTTTTCTAGTTGCAAGAAAATTTTTCCTACATCACAGCATCCACAAATTTAAACAAAAGTTGACGCTGGATTTGCCAGCTGTATAATTACCAGTAGTTCATTTGGATTTAGTTATAAGAGATGTCCTATGTTTTGACAGCTTACGCTATTCCATAGAAAGGACATAAAAATATGACAAAGGGCTCTCTCCTCACACAAACATCCCTATGCTCAGCGTGAAGCACCGTCTGGTTACTCTTCTCTGGACTCCCAGATGCAGACGGCTCCTCTGTGAGTCTTTGGGACAGAGGAACTTTTCAGTACTCCCCTACTGTCACCGCTGGGGCCACTGCCTCTACATAATGCCCTTCGCTAGGAACATTTTCTTTTTAAAAGGGTTTTCCATTTTAGTCATTGGTCCTAATAAGATATTCCTGGAACCTCTTATAAGTGGAACAGATATAGTCCCTGATTTTCGGATGATAAAATTGAGGTTCAGTAAGACTAAAGGATTGCCCCCAAAGTCTAATAGCTCTTTGGTGGTAGATCACAGACAAATAACTCCTGAGCCCTGACTCAGAGGCTGGGTGTCCTTTCACTAGAAAACAAACCACAGGAAACCATCAGGCAGAACAATCACTTAAGCCTCAGAGGCAGGGGCCCCTGGGTGGCTCAGACGGTTAAGCGTCTGACTTTGGCTCAGGTCCTGATCTCGCAGTTCTTGAGTTCGAGCCCCGCGTCCGGCTCTGTGTTGACAGCTCAGAGCCTGGAGCCTGCTTCAGATGCTGTGTCTCCCTCGCTGTCTGCCCCTCCCCCGCTCACACTCTGTCTGTCTCTCTCAAAAATAAATAAACATTAAAAAAATTAAACAAACGAACAAAAAGACTCAGAGGCAAAATAATGACCTGTATGAAAATCAGGCTCCAGGGCTGCCCTTTCCTCAAGAGACTCCTGAAATACTTTTGGGGCAGACTGCACGCTGAGGACTAGGAGTCTCATCACCTACCTGCCTCTTCCTCATTCTGGATGCTCTTGCTCTTACGTAGCCCGGAAGCTGTCTTACCTCGATTCTGTGTTGTCTGAACCTCATCCCCCAGCACATCATCTTCTCCTCCATAGGTACGGATGGGTGAGCGGGCATAGGAATGCTTTTGGATCAGGCTCTCCACACTTTCCCTAGGTTAGAGAATAACAGATCCTAAATTAACTAAAAAGTATTCAGAGATGGAGACGGGTCTTAAAGATAATTTACTAGTCAGTAAAACTATCTTCTCAGCCAAAAGACCCCCCGCTTCAAGAAAGACGACATTCAAAACATGTGTGTTTATGCCACTGTAGACTGCTTGGAAACATGACATCAGGCATATAAATACAAGCAACCATAACTGCATAGGATAGGAACAATCCCCTGAAATTCTATAAGATGAAGGACAAAGAGGTGAACAAGAACCTATGACACCAGACTATAGGAATGTAGAGTTTAATGAATGAAAAATGAGGAGTTGCAATGAATCTCTGACTTCATCGGCTAATGAATATAAAGCAAATACTCAACTGATATGAACTGCACTTATTCAACATCTGATGAAATGCTGGCCAGAAGTTCAGAATATCACTAGTCACGAAAAGACTCAATACTCACTAATAAATCCAGTAAATACACAGATTATATGACAATATGGGTAGTTTGGATAATGGACTATTTGAGATTCCTGTTTCTTTAAGATGGAAAATTATAGAAAACCTGTGAAGGACACATAAAATGGCCATTAGGAAATTGAGGCCCCCAAGTAAATTGGTCCATTGACTTTGAAAGTAGTCTTCCTGTTGAAACATAGTCTATCAACTAAAGAATGCAATTAATTTTAAAAGCAAGAATTATTTTGGTATTGACCCATTTGACTTGCTGCACTTGCTGCTGTTAAAAAAAAAAAAAAAAAGTCAGCAAGAATTTAGCCAAAGAGGGGCTCCTGGGTGGCTCAGTCGGTTGAGCATTGACTTCAGCTCAGGTCATGATCTAGCAGTTCATGAGTTCGAGTGTCATGTTGGGCTCTGTGCTAACAGCTCAGAGCCTGGAGCCTGCTTCAGACTCTAGGTCTCCCTCTCTCTTTGCCCCTCCCCTGCTCATGCTCTGTCTCTCTCTCTCTCTCAAAAATAAATAAACATTAAAAAAATTTTTAAATAAAAAAAGAATTTAGCCAAAGAATTTTTCGCCGGAAATGGAAGTTCATAACAGGTAGCTTACACAGTATACAACTCCAGAATAGCTGTAGCCTAAAGACCAACACTGCATTAACCATCAAAGGACAAAAGAAGAATTAGAAAATTGAAGAAATTGTGTTGAATTAAGAACAAATCAAACACCAAATTTCACATTGAGGGGACAAGGAAAGCAAATAGAATGTCATAATAACTTTCAAAATGTAGTACTTGTCAACATTTCACATAGATATACAGACTTGACTGCTAAAAAAAATATTGACTTATAGTGAATTTGGCCTTCTAAAAAACTTCTATACTCAGAGTTTCATGAAAGCGTTTTGTCAGATTATGTAGCTTGCAAATGAGGATTTAAAAGCAAGCCTAAAAGAAAAGTTAATTCTAGCAACTATCCAGTTACATCTTTGTTTCCAAAAAGTTTTAAAATAAGCATATAGTACCAACCTCAGGCAGTCACAATGACTGGGATCTATACCCAATAGATTCACATACAGATATTTTAAAAAGTGAAACCATTCCATATTTATTGCAATGGAATGAACTCCAAGATATAGTAAGTGAAAAAGTTAACTACAGAAAAAATGTATAAAGTATGCTACCATTTGTGAATTTAATTTTTTTTAAGTTTGTTTATTTATTTTGAGAGAGAATCAGTGAGAGAGAGCATGCATGAGCAGGGGAGGGACAAAGAGAGTGAGAGAGAATCCCAAGCAGGCTCCACACTGCCAGCATGGACCCCAATGTGGGGCTCAAACCCATGAACCATGAGATCATGATCTGAGCCTAAATTAAGAGTTGGATGCTTCATTGACTGAGCCACCCAGGCGCCCCACCATTTGTGAATTTAAAACAGGGAATATATATGTTTGCATATGCCTATATATACATAATATATGGAAATAATATTTCCAGAATGATCCAGTTTCAGAACAGGAAACTGCCTAGAATAGGTTGTCTCTGTAGGGTGGAACCAGGGACCTGAGGGACTGGAGCAATGATTCCCAACTTTGTCTTGATTTTCAAACTTGTCACAGATCCATTTGAGACACGTGGAGCTCTTAAAAAAGAAAAATTACATTGAGGTATAACTAATATACAACAAGTAGCACATATTTAAAGTGTACAATTTGACCACTTCGGGCTGATGTGACCATGATACCACTACTACAAGTAAGATAAACTACCTAACACCTACAAAAGTTTCCTCATGCCCCTCATGCTCCCTGGTCCCCATCCCAACAAGTTTTGCCAAGGAAACCACTAATATGACTTCTGTCCCTACAGATTAGTTTGCATTTTCTAAAATCATATAAAATGAAATCATATCTCATGTTTCTTTTTTTATCTGGCTTCTTTCCACTCAACATAATTACTTTGAGATTCGTCATTTTGGAGCATATATCAATGGTTCATTCTTATTCTGAGTAGCATTCTGTTTTCCAAGCCATAGTGTATACTATAGTTTACCTATTCACCTTTTGATCTATATTTGCCTTGTTTCCAATCACTGACCGTTACACATGAAGCTGCTACCCATATTCATGTGTACTTTTTTTTAAAAAGGACATATGCTTTCACATCTCTTTTTTTCTTTGCAGAAATATTTTTAGTTACAAATTCAAAACCATCAGATTATCTGTTTCTTCTTGAATGAGTTTTGGTAGTTTTTGTCTTCAAAGAATTTGTCCATCTCATCTAAATTATTGAACTTATAAGTGTTCATAATATTGCTTTTTTATCCCTCCTTCTGGTATCTGTAGAATCTGTAGTGATGTTACTCCTCTTATTCCTGACAATGGTAATTTGTGTTTTCTCCCTTTGTTTCCTAATCAGTTTGGCTCCAGGATCATCAGTTTTATTAATCTTCTTTGCTTTTGGTCTCACTGATTTTCTCTATTGTTTTCCTGTTTTCTATTTCACTTATTTCTACTCTGATATTTATTATTTCCTGTCTTCCACTTACTTTGGGTTCAATTTGCTCTTCTTTCCCTAGTTCCTTGAGATGGAAGCTGAAGTCATTGATTTGAGACCTTTGTTCACTTCTAAAGTGGGAATGTAGCCTATAAATTTCCTGTTTTAGCAGCATCCTACAAAGTTTTGTGGGCTGTATTTTCATTTTCATTCATTTCAAGACATTTTCTTTTTTTTTTTTTTTTAATTTTTAAAATATGTTTATTTATTTTAGAGAGTGAGAGAGAAAGCCTGAGTAGGGATGTGGGGAGGGCAGGCAGAGAGAGAGAGAGAGACACAGAATTTGAAGCAGGCTCTAGGCTCTAAGCTGTCAGCACAGAGCATGCACAACGTGCAGCTCAAACTCCCAAGGTGCGAGATCATGACCTGAGCCCAACTCAAACACTTAACCAACTGAGCCACCCAGGAGGCCCAGCTCAAGATATTTTCTAATTTCCTTTTTGGTATCTCCCATGATCCTTGGGTTATTTAGACATATGTTATTTAGTTTCTAAATGTTTGGGAATCTTCTAGTTATCTTTCTGCTATTGCTTTCTAATAAAATTCCATTGTGGTCAGAGAACATACTTTGTATGGTGACTTGAATGCCTTTAAATTTATCGGGACCCTCTTTTTGTGGCACAGAGTATGGCCTATCTTAGTAAATGCTCTGTGTGCACTTGAAAAGAAAGTATATTCTGCTGATAGAGAATGGAGCATTTTATAAATGTCACTTGGGTGAAGGTGGTTAACAAAATTGCTCAAATCTTCTGTATCTTTACTCATTTTCTGTCTACTCATTCTACCAGTTTTTGAAAGAGGGGCAGTGAAATCTACAACTATAATTGTGTATTATTCTATTTCTCCTTACAATTCTATCAGTTTTACTTCATGTACAACACTTTGAAGATCTCCTAGGCACATAAATATGTAGGATTGCATGTTTTTCCCATGAATTAAAACCTTTACAGGCGTACCTCAGAGATACTGTAGACTCGGTTCCAGAACACCCACAATAAGGCAAATACTGCAATAAAGTCAAATGAATTTTTTGGTTTCCTAGTGCATATAAAAGTTATGTTTACACTACACTGTAGTCTATCAAGTGTGCAATAGCATTATGTCTAAAGAAAATAATATATATACCTTAACTAAAAAATATTTCATTTTTTAAAAATGCTAACCATCATCTGAGCTTTCAGCAAGCCAATCTTTTTGCTTTTCAGGGTGGTGGTTGCTAAAGGTTGGCATGATTATGACAATTTCTTAAAATAAGGCAACAGTGAAGTTTGCCACATAGATTGACTCCTCCTTTCACAAATGATTTCTCTGTAGCATGTGATGCTATTTGATAGCATTTTACCCATGGTGGAATTTATTTCAAAATTGGAATCAATACTCTCAAACCCTTACTGATGCTCTATCAACTAAGTTTATAATATTCTGAATCCTTTGTTGTCATTTTAACAATCTTCACAGCATCTTCAGCAGAAGTAAATTCCATTTCAAGAAACCACTTTCTCTGATCATTCATAAGAAGCACCTCTCATCTGTTAAAGTTTTATCATGAGATTGCAGCAATTCAGTCATATCCTCAGGCTCCACTTCTAAATCTAGTCCTCTTGCTATTTCCACCACATTAGCAATTACTTCCTCCACTGAAGTCTTGAATCTTCAACTTGCAAAAAATGCAGTATTCACAAATCACAATAAAGTGACATGCAATAAAATGTGGTATGCCTACATCAGTATGAAATGATCTAATTTATCCACGGTAAATTCTTTGCTCTGAAATCTGTGATACTGATGTAGTCACTCCAGTTTTCTTTTGATTGGTGTTAATATAGGTATATTCTTTCCATTGCTTTACTTTCAACTTGTGTCTTTATATATAAAGCACATTTTTTATATGGCAGCATATATTTGGATTTTGCTTTTTAATCCAAACTGATAATCTCTCCCTTTTAATTGAGGTATTTAGTGCATTTATATTTAATGTGATTATAAATATGTTTAGGTTGAAGTCTATCATCTTTATCACCTATTTGCATCCTACCTTCTCATATGCTATTTACCTTTTCCTTTTTTTTTTTTTGCCTTCTTTTAGGTTGTTTCTTATTATTTCATTTCATCTCCTTTGTTGGTTTATTAGCTATAACTTACTTATGTTATTTTAGTGGTTGATTTAGTACTTATAGTAAATATTTTTTACTACAACCTTCTAGGCAACTTGAAGTACACTATAAGACTTACAATAATATATTTCCATTTCTCCATCTTTTGTGCCATTCTTGTCAAACCTTTTACTTTTACATAAATCCTACATTATATTATTATGGTTAATTTAAACAGTTATTTTTTAAGAGATGTAAATAATATGGGAAAAATTGATCTACTTATCCTTATAGCTACCATTCCCACTGCTCTTCATTTCTCTGTATTGATCCAGATTGACACCTAATCTTCCTTTTACCTGAAGAACTTCTTTTAACATATCTGTAGTACAGTTTGATGATGGTGAATTCTTTCAGGTTTTGTATACCTGAAAAATGTCTTCATTTTATTCTTTTTTTTTTAAAGTTATTTTTGCAGAGTGTAAAATTCTAGGTTGACACATACGTCAAAAATGGTGCTCTACCATCTCATTTACTTTGTTGTCTGACAAGAAATCTACTCTCACCTTATGTTTAATGTAATATGTCTTTAATGTAATATGTCTTTAATTCCCTGGCTTGCTTTCAATTTTTATCTCTTCATCACACTTCTGAGCAATGTGATTATGATGTGCCCTCCCTCATGTTATTTCTTCAAGTTTTTGAGATTGAGTTTGTTGGGCTTCTTTGGATGGTGTTTCCAGTTGTCATTAAATTCTCATTAAACTTGGAAACATTCTGGTTATTATTTCTTAAACATAATTCTTCTCCTATCCCTCAACTCCCATCTACCTTTCAGGGACTCCAATTATGCATATATTAGAAAATGCACTTCATTTTTAAAAGTTTCTCTTTGTTCTCTACGTTTAATTTTGGATTGTTTCTATTGCTGTGTCTTCAAATTTACCAGTCTTTTCATCTGCAATGTCTACTCTCATTAATCCCATCCAGTGGGATTAATACATTTTATACATTAGATACATTGTAGTTTTCATCTTTAGAGTTTTGATTTGAATCTCTTGGACACCTCCCATGTCTGTATTTAGTTTTTTGAATATATAAAATAGTTATAATAATTGTTTTAATGTCTTTGTCTAGTAATTATAATATTTGTGTCAGTTTTATTTTCAACTGATAAATTTATAACCACATTATTGGTCATATTTTCCTTGCATATTTCTTTGCATTTCTGATAATTTTTTATTGGATGCCAGACTATGAATTTTATCTTGTTGGGTGCTGGGTGTTTTTGTATTTCTATAAATATTACTGAGTTTTGTTCTGGAATATAATTAAGTTACTCGGAAATAATTTGATCCTTTTGGGTCTTGCTTTCAAGATATCTGAGGGAAGACTGGAACACTGTTTAGTCTAGGATTAAATTTTCCTCACTACTGACGCAAAACCTTTCTGAGAATTCTATCAAATGCCCTGCAAATCACAAGGTTTTCTAGTCCACCCGTTAGATGCTATTCCCACCCTTGTATAAATACTAGGCAGTGTTTCCTCTAATCTTTTCAAGTATTTTCTTTTTTCTTTTTAATATAATTTATTGTCAAATTGGCTTACATACAACACCCAGTGCTCATCCCAACAAGTGCCCTCCTCAATGCCCATCACCCATTTTCCCTATCCCCCCACCCCGTTCACCCTCAGTTTGTTCTCTCTCTGTATTTAAGAATCTCCTGTGGTTTGCCTCCCTCCCTCCCTCTCTGTAACTATTTTTTTCCCCTTCTCTTCTCTCATGGTCTTCTGTTAAGTTTCTCAAGATTCACATATGAATGAAAACATATAATATCTGTCCTCTCTGACTGACTTATTTCACTCAGCATAATACTACTCCAGTTCCATCCATGTTGCCGCAAATGGCATGATTTCATTCTTTCTCATTTCCAGGTAGTATTCTATTGTATATATAAACCACATCTTCTTTATCCATTCATCAGTTGATGGACATTTAGGCTCTTTTATAAATTGGCTATTTATAGTGCTGGCTATTTATTGTTGATAGTGCTGCTATAAACATTGGGGTACATGTGCCCCTATGAATCAGCACTCCTGTATCCCTTGGGTAAATTCCTAGTTGTAGGGTAGTTCTATTTTTTAATTTTTTTTTGATGAAGTTCTATTTTTTAATTTTTTTTGATGAAGTTCTATTTTTTAATTTTTTTTGATGAACCCCTACACTGTTTTCCAGAGTGGCTGCACTAGTTTGCATTCCCACCAACAGTGCCTTTTCAGATTTTCTACTCCCAGCCTCTGGTAGTTTCCTCAGATGCATATGCTAATCAGATCTTAGCTGAACACTCAAGAGGGATCCCAAGGGATCCCCTGAAGATCTCTGCAGTTCTCCTATCCTATAATCTATCCTGTGGATTCTCAATGTTTTAGTCTTATCAGACTCTAAGCTCCTACTGCTAACCTCAGGAAATCTGCCAAGCTCTGCCTGTATTCTCCATCCTTGTGCCATGACCTAGATACTCTCTTAGACTATAAAGCTGGTGCCATCAGAGGGCTTACCTCATTTAATTCCCATCCCTTGGGGATTACTGTCTTTTGTTGCCTAATGTCCAATGTCATAAAAAATGTTTCATATATTTCATGTGTTTCTTATTTAAGGCAAGAGAGTATACTTGCTACTTTACCTGAAGCAAAGTCCCCCCAGGGGATCTTCTGAAAATTCCAAATCCCAGGCCACACACACAGACTAAGTAAACCACAATCTCTTGGGGTGGGACCCAGACTACAGTAATTGTCAAAGCTCCCCAAGTGACTCCAATGGGCACACAAGTTCAGGAACAGAAGAGTGGTATGTGATGGATGCTTTTTGCCATATACTCCTCTGTACCATTTGAACTTTGGGCATATGTATTGTTTACTCAAAATTAATAGAAATTATAAAAATATCATGAAAATACTACCCTGCCAATGAACAAAAAGAACTGCCGAACTAACATCAATACTTGGTAGATTTACTATAATGAATTGATAAAAATTGTCATTAACATGCTGATTTTTTAATATAGTAAATGCACTGAAGGTAGAGAGTAGTATATTGGAAATGTCATGGGCTTTAAAATCATTTATCAAATGGATGAATGGAGAGATGAGTAGGTGGACCACCTAGAACTATTTTTACATTCTAGTTTTGTTACTTCCTTAACCTCTCTTCATCTGTAAATTGAGAAGAATACTAGCCTTACAGGGCCACTAATCCAGCCAAAAAATATTTATTGAGTACTTATTATGAACAAGGCACTATTCTATAGCAGTAAGCAAACATAAAAATCCCTAACAGGGAAGGAGGCTCAAGAGGAGAGAGAGAGAGAGACATTAAGAAAAATATGAAGCACATTAGATAATGATAATAGTGCTATGGAAGAATAAAGCAGGGACTAGTGCTAAGAATGGTAACTATGGGGATTAAATATGATAAGGTATTTGCACCAGCCAAAACGGTGTCTGGCACATAGGAGGTATGTAGTAACCTATAAAAGTATACCTAAAGCAGGTAAAATATTTTATTTTCTTAGATTATATTTTTCTCCAATTTATCTACCCATCTGAATCATCTTAATTCAGAGCAATGAGATCCAAATTAGAGGATTCTTCTTGTTGACAGAACATTAAAGTCAGCAGAGAACTTGACTAGAGTGTTATTTGCAGTATTTAAAAAAAAATTAATGTTTTATTTATTTTTGAGAGACAGAGTGCAACCAGGGGAGGAACAGAGAGAGAGGAAGACACAGAATCTGAAACAGGTTTCAGGCTCTGAGCTGTCAGCACACAGCCCGACGTGGAGCTCAAACCCACAAACCGTGAGATCATGACCTGAGCCGATGTCGGATGCTTAACCCACTGAGCCACCCCGGCGCCCCTATCTGAAGTTCTTCTATAAAATTATACCTATCATAAAAGGTAAAATGTTAAGCTTAAGTGAGTCCATATCGCTTGTTTAAAAGTGTAACCTATTTTTAAATCTCTTGTACAGACCTGTTTAATCCTCTGAGTTAGACTTGTTGAAATGAAAATAGTTTATCATGTACTAAGAGGCACCAGTAAATATATTAAATGCAGAAGTTAATAGAAAAGGATAATTTGGCAGGACAGGGACCCTAATTAACCAATTTCCCAACTGTCACATATTTTAACTTTTATATGTCCACACTCTGGTAACGTTGGACCCCCACAACCTTAACAGCAGATGTCACTTACTCGAGGACTTATTTTACTACAATATTAGAGAGTTACTGTCTTTTGGGGTAACCTGGGCCATTAAGAAAATAGTCAAGTAAGCTTAGCAATCCTTAAAATTAAAACTATAACATACATTCAAGCTGATGTCCTTTTAGTCTGAGCCATGTGTCGTACAGTTAATATTTAAAATGAACATAGGTGGTTATTTTCACCAAGGAACTTGCTTCAAATACCCTAGAAAACATTTTCTCTTTGTGTAGTTAAAAGGAATGGCCATCGATAGGCCCATTATGGATGGTATATCTCTGAGGTATATTCCTCTCCCCATCCTATGCATATAAGCTGTTCTATCCAAGCATTTAAATTCAAAAACAAAATGCAGTATTTGTTTCTCTAAAAATATCCTTGCATAAAATCACTTAAACATCTTTCACATACACAACCTGATAAATCATTTCCCAAATAACATAATGAGTCACTGCCTTATAAAATACCTTGCTTTTCTATAAGAAGAACATTATATTCACTTTGTCCTTGGTAGATCACTAGTATCATTACTTATTTTCATCTCTAGGAGGGAGAAGAAAAAAGGATTTTATCGAAGTGATTTACTTGTGTCAGGCCTGGAAGTGAATGAAAGCAATGGCAGGTCTTATATAAAGGGTGCCATAATTGAATTATTGCCTTTTAAGTGATTGAAAACAGTGGTGCAATATCAGGGCCATCTCTTCGAAGATGTTACAAAGAGTAGACAGCCCCCATTCTTTATATCTAATCCCTGTTTCTAGCAGAATGAAAAGTGCAAAGAACCTGTTTAGGCCTAGAAGCCCTATTGCAAGGACTTCTAAAATACTGTACCCTGAAAAATAAGGGATGACTCACCTAATGGGTTAAGTGATTTAGATATCACAAGCTATGAGTGTCTTGTAATGCTCAGTTCTCTTATAGCCTAAAGAAAGAGACTGTAACTTTAGTGGGCTTCCTTTGGATCTAGTAGATAAATAAAATGGGTACCTTTACTGAAGTATCATTACCGGCCTTTCTAAAAATCTAACATTAAATTATTTTTCTAGGTAAGAGAAATACATTATCACTTTAGGTATCTCTAAAAGATCCCTTTTGACTATAATGTAACCATCAATCCCAAGAATAATATACATGTGAGAGGCACTATCATAGCCAGAAGGTGGGCAAGATAAAGGGTAGCTACAATGATGATGTTGATATCCTGCCAAAATGTTTGGACCTGTTTGAAGTCACTGTTTGTTCAAACCCCAAACAAGCAAAACCAAAGCACTCTATGAGTATTGGAACTGACTGCCCATCATCTACCTCTGAAACTAGAGTGCAAATTTCTCAAGGTTCAAAAAGCAAAACCTTCCTTTCTCCCTTACATTCTCCTTTGCACCACCACTATACTTAATATATTCTTCTTTTACTGTACTTTCTAGATTGATCACAATCACGTGCGTGCATGACTATCTCTACTACTGCACCGCTGGCCCTTGAACAAAGAGAGAATAATACTTAATCTAGGCAGTGGTTCTCAAATTTTAGTGTGTATTATGAACTGAATGTCTGTGTCCCCCTGAAAATTCACCTGTTGACATCTTAACTCCCAATTTGACGGAATTAGGAGGTGGGGCTTTCTGTGGCTTTCTGCTTTTCAGTCATGTGAGGACACACTGAGAAGATGGCTATGGCTGCTGACCCAGAGACCATACCTAGAGAACCACTGCCCTAATGTGGTGGTTACAAGTATGCTTGGTGGGAACCTGCTTAGCTTGAATCCTAGCTCTGCCACTTGCTAGCTGTGTGCTTGTGGGCAAATTACTTCACTTCTCCACACCTCAGTTTCCTCATCTGTAAAATGAGAATATTAATATGGTCTAGCTCTTAAGGTTATTATTAAGATTCAATGATTTAATACACATAGAGAACTTATATTGGTACCTGGGATATAATAAGAATTCAATAAATGTTTACAGATAAAAATAAATTCTTGTTGTTATTATTGGGTATCAAGATTGTGTGTTCCTAAAGCTGGTTACAGAGTCATAATCATTTTAGATGAAGTTAGGACTTCCAGTAGCTATAACTTGCCATGCTTCATTGAAGCCATCCTACACTATACATGTCAGGGAGAAAATTAAATATTATTTCAATTTATATTCTAACTTTCTCTCCTAAATACACACCTGGAAAAAAACTATGTTTAGGGAGAAAATGTCAAGTCCACTAAAATCAATTCCAATCTCTAAGAAATAAAATATTTAAAGTTGTTCTTGCTCCTCAATTTGTTCAAGCTTATATCGTCTTCCTGAGCCTTTGTAAATAAGTCCTTGTCACAAAGATTTTCCCAAAGATTTATGCAGATAATGTTATAAATTACTGGAAGACAATCTATCATCAATATCTGTAGCTTCCACAAAGTACTTAATAAATGAGAACTTTACATAATATAATTTAAGATGTATTATAAATGGTTAATTTTAATTTGAGAACTGAAATGTATAATACAATCCATTTTGGAAAAACAAAATAACTTTAATTTTTTAAAAAGCTTTTAGACTCCAGTTTATGATTATTTATTTCACTTAATCCTACTGGTTTTTCTTTTCAGTGGTAATATGCATTTCTGTTTTTATATCATCATTAGCAACTTAAGTAAGTAAACTGGACCAATGAAAAAACCCCCAAAACTATTATGCTTAGTTTCTAAGTCTTACGGCTGTGACAACTAGAAGAAAGGTCTCAAGCAAAGTACAGATCACTCACCTCTAAATAAACATTAGTAAATTGTGAGGCAGGGAACAAATATCCTTCATACACAGATACAAAATCACAAGCAGGTAAAAAACGAGGACAATTCACAGCTAAATGCCAATTGTGAATAACTCTGCGACTCTAACTACCTGAGTCACGGGTTTAACACTGCTTTATAAAAGAAATGCTTTCTCTTAGAAACTGTGGATAAATGAGTTAACGTTTTAAGGACAGAAACACCGCTTGATAGTTAGAGGAATTCCGTGGTAACTAGAAATTGAAAAAAATTAATTCTGTTAAAAGCCATCCCTTTTTTTTTTAATTTTTTAATGTTTATTTATTTTTGAGAGAGACAGAGACAGAATGTGAGTGGGTTAGGGGCAGAGAGAGAGGGAGACACAGAATCTGAAGCAGGCTCCAGGCTCTGAGCTGTCAGCACAGAGCCTGATGCGGGGCTCGAACTCACAAGCTGTGAGATCATGACCTGAGCTGAAATCAGACGCTCAACCGACTGAGCCACCCAGGCACTCCCATCCCTTCCTTTTTGAGATTGTTGTCAACAGATTATTTTACTTTATTCAACTAAGAGATTTTATTTGAAAGCAGACTTTAATCCAGTCACCAAAGAAAATCGCTTTCCTTTTATGCATTCAGGCTCTTCTACTAAGTCTCCTCATTGGAGATGACTTTTTTGTTTGTCTTAAATTCAAGTTAGTTAACATGCAAGTGTAGTCTTGGCTTCAGGAATAGAACCCAGTGATTCATCACTTATGTATAACACCCAGTGCTCATCCCAACAAGAGCTCTCCTTAATGCCCATCACAAATTTAGCCCATCCCCCCACCCACTTCCCAGCAACCCTCAGTTTGTTTTCCGTATTTAAGAGTCTCTTATAGTTTGCCTCCCGGTTTTTATCTTCTTTTTCCTTCCCTTCCCCTAAGATCATCTGTTGTGTTTCTTAAATTCCACATATGAGTGAAATCATATAACTGTTTCTTTCCTATGAAGCTGTGTGATTAGATTCCTCTGTATCTGGGCTTTGATTCCTTCTACAAAATGAGGGGGTCGTAGGGAACGAGGAGGCTGGATTAGATGATCTCTAAGATTCATATGGCTCTAACAATTTATGAATCCTTAAATATGTAAAAAGGAAAAATTAAAAACAGCCATTTTGAAAAAGTCCATTAGTTGTAAAGAACCCTGGGTTCTAACCCCAGATCTTCTACTAACTAACTGTGTGACCTGAGCAAATCACTTGCAGGCTCTGGGCCCTCGTCGCTTCGTTGGTGTAATGACAGATTAATTGGATGGCTCCCCAAATCATTCCAGCCCCAAAATACATACTTCCTAGAAAGCTAGGTTTAAGGTGGTTTTTTTTGGAAGTTCAACTGCAAAATGTCATGGCACACAGGTATGAATACAATTTAAAATATTTTTCTCATGTTTTATTCTGTGTTTAAGAAAGAATGAACTATATACCAATAATTAAAAATAAAGTCATTTTCATTTATAGAAGATTGGAGTATCATATGTTGTTCAACAGTCTCAGAGATAAAATTCAATTTTTAACTCTTTGATTCCTGTCTCTTCATTCTGAGCAACGTCATATTCCTGGGGCCTGTCCCTCTATGCAGAGGTGATACAGAGGTCCTCTGTCCTCCCCTACTGCAGAAGCCCTGGCCTGCTCTGTGGCTCCTGTGACTGAAAGTGGGCCCCAGGGGAACAGTGAAGGTCGCTGGGAGCAGGGGCAGATCCAAAGGGCAGAGACTATTGTTATTAGCTTTTGCCATTTACTATTTTTAGCATGTTTATTTGCAAGTATCTTGATATGCCGCTGCCGTCAATATCCAAGGAGGGTTTTTTGGATTTGTTTTGTTTTAGCAGGCTTCATTAAAATTCTGTTTCAGTTTTACTTCATTACAGACACTCTGGAGTGTGCCTTTTAAGAGTGTCCATAAGACTCAGGGATAGTTGTACTCGTGAAAGATTAAGGGAATTAGCAAACTTTATGAGCCATAACCAATTCTCTATTCAACTCAGCTGAAGTTTAATCTATTTATTTTCTTAGCTAGTATAGTCCCGTTCTCCCAATATACATATTTCTCTCCTTTGCCTAAATCTATTCTGTTGGTGTTCTCTAAAGACAGGATATGAGAGTGATATGAGAACTTACGTTGTTGGCTATCTGGGTAACAGCTATTAGGCTGAAGTAACCACTTCCAAAATGCCTGACTGCAGGAGCCCTGACTGTCACAGTTTTCTTTTTTCCAAAGCTAGCCCAAATGCTTAGAAGAAAGCCCACATACCAGCAGATATCCTAAGTAGGGGAAAGTGAAGACAGAGAGGAAACATGAACTAATTGCACAAAAGTATACTGCATTAGTCTTGTTCTAGACCAATCCTCAAGAAAAAGATAACTATTACATCCAAAATTCAAAGGTAGCGGAGGATTTTTAAAGAAATACTTCTACTATCCGACATCTGGAAAGAGTACGGAGCATGACATCCATTCCGCTCTACCACTGAGTCCGTCAAAACGGTGTGAGTGCCAGCTGTCTGGAGGGGACCCAGGATGTAGACACAGTCCTCACATTTCACTTCACCCGTGGATTGCCACCTCTCCGACTCTACAGTTATCAGCACTGCTTTTAATTCAAAAAGGATTCCACCGGGAAGCTTACAAGAATTCAGTGTAGGGAGAGTCTTGGATTATACACCAACGACTACTCCTGATAAGGAAGCATGAAGTACAAGAGGAGCAAATGAGTAAAGTTTCAAAGGACTGATACCACCTTCTTTCTGTTCCTTAACAACATCTATGAGTGAAGGAAACAGGGACACAAGTCCAGATAACCCTCTTCTGGGAAGTAGGGATGCCCCTCTGTCTTTTGATCAAGGACAATTAACAACAAAGGAAAAAGAAGGAAATCTTTTGGTCATTCCAGAAAAAAAGACTAAGTCATTTAAATGGACAGGAATATTAGATGGCCATGAGACTGTGAAAGTGACATTTTATATCAGGAGACAATAACAGCATAATTAAGATATGACAGGAAAGAAATGTGAGGCAAGGATTACCTACCAAATCAAACCGACTTTCACAAATAAAGGCCACACACTGTAATGTGCATGCAAAAGACAAGGAATATTGGCCCCACGAGCCTTTCTAGAGGAATCTAGTGGGAAAAAAGAGCTTCAGACAATCAAAATGACTGGGAAACACTGATATAAGATATATCAGTGGGCATTAAATCTATATTTACTTGAAGAACTAAGGTTAAGCCATAAAAAAGAATATGGGGGTGACTGGGTGGCTCAGTCGGTTAAGCATCTGACTTCAGCCCAGGTCATGATCTCATGGTTTGTGAGTGCAAGCCCTGCACTGGGCTCTGTGCTGACAGCTCAGGGCCTAGAGCCTACTTCAGATTCTGTGTCTCCTTCGCTTTCTGCTCCTCCTCTGCTCGTTCTCTCTCTCTCTCAAAAATAAATAAACTTAAAAAAAATTTAAAAATAAAAATAAATTTTAAAAATCTTTAATAAGTAAATAAAAAAGAATACATTGTGTAATGAATATATACTCTGACAAGGTAAATCAAGTATAATTCTCAAGAATGGGAGGAGAATGGGGAGGGAAGATGCTAAGTAGAATAAGTTTTAATTATTTATTAACTGAGATTAAAGGAATATTACTTCCAATGCTTAAAAATAGAGAAAATGAGGGGAAAAAATAAGTTACTAGTTAATTTCAATACTGCTTACAGTAGGGGACCTAGAGAAAATTAGAAAGGGGAGACTAGGAATTTTTTAAAAATATTAGTGTACAGGAAGACAAAATAAGAGCACAAACCTTCATAGTTATCAAAAAATTATAAAAAAGAAAGGTTGCTAATAAAATAGACCACATAGTAAAAGATTATTCACATAAAAGCCTCATTTATCTATTTAAATATAACAAAGCAATACAACTGAACTGAACTCCAATGTATTAATATGTATATCACATATATATTTTATACTCACATAGTATAGAGGTAGAAAATGTGTAGAGTATGTTAATATTTAAGAAAAGAAGGAAGTCAGGGCACCTGGGTGGCTTAGTCAGTTAAGCGTCTGACTCTTAATTTCGGCTCAGGTCATGATCTCACGGTTCCTGAGGTCAAGCCCTGGGTCAGGTTCTGCACTGACAGGGCAGAGCCTGCTTGGGATTCTGTCTCTCCCTCTCTCTCTGCCCCTCCCTTTCTCTCTCTCTCTCAAAATAAATATATAAACTTTAAACAAAAAAGAAAAAGAGGAAAAAATATAAATATGTATCTTCTTATAGTAAAAAACACAAAAAACAGTGTTTTTTTTTTTTAATGGTTACTTATAGTAGAAGGAAATAGGGTGGAAAGGATAGGATAGAATCTTGACACCTCTGAATAAGCCACATTCTGTAGATCTGTCTTGAAACTACGTAAATCATTTACTAAGTAATCGTGTAAGAAAATTACATTTTTAATTAAAAAAAACCCAGAAAATACAATAAAACAAACGAACCTAAATGTGTATCATTGGGTAGTAAGCATAACTACATAGAGGAATGATTCCAAGTGACTTCAAAATACTCTAGTAGTAAAATACGGAAAAGAAACTAAGCAAACAAGCTAAAAACAAACACCCGAGTAGAATCTACACTAAGGACACAAAGAACCACAACAAGAATTTTAGCTATTTTTAGGTGCCATGTTGTTGGAGGTATGTGATATGTGTATTGTGAGATCGCTGTGTATCTACACACTGTGAGATAAAGCACATGAGTAATGACAGAACAGTCTATCATTTCCCTCGTTAGTGAGAACTGGATTCTCAGCATGAGAGAAAAGATACAGGTGTAAGGTCAAAGAAGTTAACTAAAGCCTTATCACCCTGAATTTAAATGGAAAGTATTTGTTTGAACTCATGGTGGATTTTATCTTTTTTTTTTTTTTTAACATTCATTCATTTTCGAGAGACCGAGTGTGAGTGAGGGAGGGGCAGAGAGAGAGGGAAGACACAGAATCTGAAGCAGGCTCCAGGCTCCCCACTGTCAGCACAGAGCCTGATGTGGGGCTCAAGCCCACAAACTGTGAGATCATGACCTGAGCCGAAGTCGGGTGCTTAACCGACAGCCATCCAGGCGCTCTATGATTTTATCTTTAATGCCCACATGTGTGTGCACACACCCTTCAAACTGAAAGCATAAGTGGAAAGGTGGAGGCTCACATTTTACTTATTTGAAGTTTGAGTACCTGATTCTTACACATTTCAAATACATCATTTTGCCATTTTAAAATGTGAGTCTGAAAAATATTCAAAAAAATATTTTCTAATTCCCTAACAATAAACTGGATGAGGATGTGTTAGGAGTCTTTCTAACACCTGCTTTCCCAAAAGCCTTTTATACTGTTTTCTAAAGGCCCTGAAAGTTTCTGGTGCTTGGAGAGAAAAAAAAAAAAAAAAAAAAAAATCACAGCCTATTTTCCAGTTCTTCATCATAGCTGAGGTACAAAATTAGAAAATGGGTAACAATACCATAGGTGATTGAAATCTGCAGGAATTCTTAGAAAGTATGCATATCCAGGCTGTTACTTGGTTACCCTACTCTGTCATCTTTCTTCTGGCTTGAACTACACCTGCTAAAATGCCCCTGCGAGCACGTCTCAACCACCACCGCAAAGACAGGAAGGATAAGGTGTTGGCAGAGATCAGATCTCGCCAGTTTTGTCAACAGGCTCAAAGCGAAATTCTGAGTTGCTTCATTTCAGCCCACAGAGAGGAAACATCATCCTATGGACATAAAATTGCTGGGTAGGAGTTTTCCCCGCTGCTAATATTTCCACTGTCCCTTAAAGCTCTAAGCCGGGAATCCTCAAACTTTTTCTAAAAAAGCCAAACAGTAAATGTTTAAAGCTTCACATGCTTTATGGTCTCTGTCAGATATACCCAGCTCGGTCACTGTAGCATGAAAGCAGCCAAATGCAATACATGAACAGAAAAATGTGATTGTCCTCCAGTAAAACTTGATTTATAGACAACAAGACTTAATTTCATATTCTTTTGCATGTCACGAAGTATTATTTTTCTAATTTTTTCAACTACTGAAAAAGGTAAACCATTCTTACCTTGCGGCCTGTACCAAACAGGTGGCAGATAGCTGTTTGCCAACCCCTGCTCTAAGCCGCTTACCTGATGAGAGATAGGCCCCACTGACCCTGCACCACTTCTAATGAACACCTTACTGCCTCAGACACTCTACAAGCAAGCTGAGAGCTGTGTTAGGACCAAACATCACTTTCTTTTTGAAACTGTAAGTCATCACGAAAGACACAGAAATTGTCCACAAAATATGAGCCTCTTTAGCAAAGCTGCCAAAACATTGGTTGCTCTGTGGCTTGATGCAGATGAAACTTCCATCAATTCCCAGAATATCAGATTTGCAACTTTCCTGAAGTTTCCTTCCTCGTCTAAATTAATACAGTGGCTTTGAGCTCTGAGCGAAAAGGCCTGATTCCTTCTGGGCTTCTGTCCAAATTTCATGTGTTTGCAAGTTGTATTCAGTGCCAGGGGATTTTAAACTTATTTTATAGAGACTTTCAGTATGCATCCTGAATGAATAAGGTGAGATAAGCCTATGTATTTAATTCTCTGCCCCACTGACATGACTGAGAAAACAGGAAATCAGGTAGAATGCCAAATGCACGGTTTAGCCACAAACAGGAGAGGAGTGAGGGAAGCACCAAGCAGCGTGTCAGTCATCACTGGCAAGCTAGCTGGGGAGGGAATAAAGGGAAGTCCTCGGTCAGAGCTTCACCTAAACCCCACCTTGGAGCAGCAGAGATGAATGATAAAGCCAGGTCTGTGAACAGCTGACAAGGAGTGGATTCTCGCACTCTGGAGGCTAGGACTAAGGAATCCCAGAGCGAGGCTCTCAGCTAACCCGGGGTGGTTATCGTACACTGAACGCTGTGGGCCCATGGCCGTGGTTGGCTCTGCTCACTCTGACTCTGGAGGAGGGCTGCAAGGCTGCTCTGCCGGGCTGGTTGGAAGAGGTGCTAACTTCTAGCCGCTGAGGCAGACTGAGAGGGGAGCTCAGTCACTGCACGGTGAAAACTCCCTTTCCTACATTCCCTACCCCACCAATCCACCTGCCACAACTCCGTACCCCAAACAGAATAATTATACTTCCACAGTGGAAAAATTATAAAAAATTTAAATTATCACCCTATTCTTGGGTCTGTACCTGAAAGATTTAACAAAGATCCACATGCTTTTATTCAAAATTAATCTCAACTCCCTAACACTAAGCAATCAGATATCCCATTCTGTAGATGAGCTGGGGAAAAGTAATTGGACATTAACAAAACATTCGGCATTTCAAAAGAAGAAAACTAATTTTAAAAACAGGACAAGGGGTACCTGGATGGCTCAGTCAGTTAAGCATCTGACTCTTGATTTCAGCACAGGTCACGATCTCAGGGTGTATGGGATAGAGCCGTGCGTCAGGCTCTGTGCTGATGGTGCAGAGCCTGCTTGGGATTGTCTCTCTCTGTCACCCTCTCTCTCTGACCTCCCCTGCTCATGCTCGTGTTCTCTCTCTCTCAAAATAAATAAATAAACTTAAAAAAATAGATAAAAGATAAAAGCAGAACAAGTGCTCTCTTCTGAAACAGACTTGTTTCAAGAAACAGAAAGAAATATTTTAGTGTCTAATATATATTTTCAAATTTTCAGCAAGATTTAAGACCCCATATTAACAAAACAGGCACTAACGGGCATAAAAAGGAAACCATCAGGAGGCATAAGTATACTCAGAATGTCAAAGTAACAATAACCACATCCTAAAAGAACTCAGAACACAGAACACTGGATGCTGCAGGAAACAAAATCAAACAAATGAGAAACCTTATATAAGAAATTCTCCCAACATCAGAGTAAAAAACTTAAGGAGACGAAAATTATTAATTAATAAGAGAAACAGGGAACAGATTTGGGAGATGTAACTAATGTACATATAATAGGAGTCTTGGAGGGTCTGAATAGAGCAGGCCACTTAGAAGCAAAAAGAGGAGATAAAGAAGAATAAGAAGACAGTCTGCCTGGGCTGAAAAATGACCTGAGTTTTCAATTTAAAGGGTTTATTTATAGAGGAAACACTAATTTTTACAAATCTACAATCAGACAAATACTGGCCAATTTCTGAGTTTCAAAGAAAATATTCTAAAAGCATTTTATCCAGAGAGAAAAAAAGGTAAGTTTCCAACAAAGGGGAGGCAGTGGCACCAGCCTTTATTCCACAGTATTTAAAAGCCAGATGGCAAAGGACAGTTGAAAGGGTCTGGGGGGAAAGACTGCTACCATAATGCTGGCAGATCATCTGGGATAAACAAGAACTCATAAAGCAAAGGATGCACACATCCTTTCCCAGCCAATTACTCAACGTTTACCAACAACCGGGAATAAAGTCAGAACATGATTCTAATAATTGGAAAGACTACAGAAATGAGCAATAAACAGTGAAATGACTAGAATTCAATTTAAATGACTATAGTTGATGTACTGTCATCTTTAACAAAAAATCTTTTGAAAAAGATAAAGAAGATACATGAATAAAAATCTGGATTTAAAACCCCAGATCAGGGGCGCCTGGGTAGTTCAGTTGTTTGAGCATCCGACTTTGGCTTAGGTAATGATCTTGTAGTTTGTGAATTTGAGCCCTGCATGAGGCTTGCTGCTCTCAGAGCATAGCTTGCTTCAGATCTTCTGTCCTCATCTCTCTGTCCCTCCCCCGCTTGTGCACACACACTCTCTCTCTCAAAAATAAATAAAACATTAAAAAAATATCCCAGATCATGTAAACCACAATTATGGATGGAGGGGGAGGGGTAGCACAAAGAAAAATCATATACTAAATATCTCCTATTTTACAAGAAAAGAAAGTATATAGCTTCTGACAATAACAGAAATGTCAATTTTACAATTATGTCTTTTAGAATTTGAAAGCATAATTATTAAAAAGAAATACAGTTAACACTAGAGCAAAGACTTTGGTTTCATAGAAACTATGGTGGGTGCGAAGCTCAACTCACAAATTGTGTGAAGAAAGTACCGATCTCTCCAAACTTCTGCTATCTCATCTACCAAATAGGGATGATAATGGTTCTTTATTATAGGCTTATTTTGACGAGTGACTAAAATCAAGTGTGTAAAGTATATAGCCCACTGCCTGACTGTGGAAGTTCAGCTATAATAAAAGGGGTGGGTGGGGGTAAGGTGATAAATATAACAAAAGAAGAAAAAATAAAATGTAAAGCAAATAGCCGAATTAAACAGTGAGCAGAAATATCAAACATATCAAATTAATCAAACATATCAATTATTACGATACTGAAGAGGGATTACATTTTTCTATTAAAACACAAAGACCTTCAGACAAAATTTTTTAAAAAATACAGATACTCTTGTTATTTTTAAAAAGACAACATCATTATTTACTCAACATAATATGTGAGTATATACTATGTACCGGCCACTGTTCTAGGACCTAGGGATATAGTAGGAAACAAAAGACAAAGCCTCAGACCCATTCAGATATGGGGGCAGCACATTCCAGGCAGAGGCCTGGGCATGCTTAGAGAAAAGTGACCAAGAGGAAGGTACATGAATTCAGAGACAGAACTGAGAAGGTCGGGGCCAGATTCCGTAAGACTTCTCAAGCCATGTCTGGACTGGGATTTTACTATCAATGAGAAGTGAGTCACTGGAGAGCTCTGAGCAAGAGTGATATGGTCCAATTCCCTTTCCTCGACAGTGAAAGTACACCATTCTGACTGGTGTACTAGAAACTGACCTGAGGGCAGTAAGAGTAGAGGTAGAAAGATCAATGAGAAAATTAGTGTAATAATCTAGTAAAGAGATGATAG
Source organism: Panthera leo (assembly GCF_018350215.1). Taxonomy (NCBI): domain Eukaryota; kingdom Metazoa; phylum Chordata; class Mammalia; order Carnivora; family Felidae; genus Panthera; species Panthera leo. The sequence continues at coordinate 124,511,948 of NC_056680.1, forward strand.
TGTCTCAGATAAGGGTGGTAGCAATGGAGATGGTAAGGAAGCAGTTGGACTCCTCCGGACATAGTTTGAAAGATTAGCTGACTGTTTGGATGTAGGAAGAGAAAGAAAAAGAGGAGCCAAGGATGACTGCCAGCCTTTTGGCCAGAGCCGTGGAAGGATGTGGTTGCCCACAGCTGAGATGGGAAGGGTAAGGGAAGAGCAGGTGTGGGAGACAATGACTGGGCATCCTGTCTCAGATGTGTGAAATCTGAGAAGCCCTTTATGGGGAGAGGGAAGAGTAAAAGAAATAGCCAGTCAGATCTTTGAATCTTGAGAGGACAGAACCAGAGATGTACATTTAATAGTGATCAGCATATAATATCATGAAACCAGGTCAATTTATCCAGGAAAGAAGTGCAGATTGAGAAAGAGAGGTCCCAGGATGAAGGCCTGGAACACATCACTGTCTAAAGATGGAGGACAAGAGGAAGAACCAACCGGGAGGTGGAGAAAGAATGGCCAATGGAGTAGAATAAAAACCAGAAGAGTGAGAGGTCTTAGAAGCCAAGAGGAAAGTAGGAGAGAATGAACAAGTGTCAAACCTGACTGACAGGACAAGGAAGACGATGACTGAGACTGTCCATTGGATTTAGTGATGGAGAGGTCACCGGTGACCTGGACAAGGGCGGACTGGTGGAGAAGAGGGGGAAAGCCTGAAAGGCAGGGTAGGAAAGACAAAGGGAAGAGAATAGACACAACTCGTAAGGAGCTTTATTATAAGGAGCAGGAAATTGAAAACATCAGTAATTCAAGAGACAAATGGGATCTAGAGATGATTGTCAAATGTCAGGATACTTGATGATGCAAGAGAGAGGGAGTATATTGCTATAGTGACAAAGATTTTTAAAAACTAAAAGGCAAATAAAAGAAAGCAAAAACTTAAAAAGTACAGCAATGTAAGAATAGGCAAAGTAGAATCCAAGACAAAAAGCATTAAATGGGATAGAAATTAATATATATTTCTGATAAACTATGGAACTTAACTAGTTAAACAAGTCTTCCCCGTAAGAGTACTTCACCCAGATGAATTTATGGGGAAGACTGTAAAACTTCCTTGCATTTTTAAACTGATCCCGACTCAAAAGGAACATATTTCAATTCATTTGAACAAACTAGCAGAAACCTGATACCAAAAACTGACAGAAAAGGGAAGAAGAAACAAAGTCAAATCTCTGTTACAAAAATTGATAAAATGTCTTAAAGAAAATAGGAGTAAATTAAATCCAGCAACGGATTACAAGAAAACCAGGTAAAATCCAGACAGGATTTATTCCAGAAATAAACTGATAGCTCCACATAGACAACAGGACTATAATTATTCATATTATTATTTAAAAGTAGAAAAATAGGGGCGCCTGGGTGGCTCAGTCGGTTAAGCGTCCGACTTCAGCTCAGGTCATGATCTCACAGTCCATGAGTTCAAGCCCCGCGTTGAGCTCTTTGCTGACAGCTCAGAGCCTGGAGCCTGCTTCAGATTCTGTGTCTCCCTCTCTCTCTGCCCCTCCCCTGCTCATGCTCTGTCTCTCTCTGTCTCAAAAATAAATAAGAACATTAAAAAAATTTTTTAAGTAGAAAAATAATTAAAATTGTCTCAGATGTTAAAAGATTATTAAATATAAATTCATTTAATATTCAGGACAACAAAAAATTATTTAGGCATAGAAAGGTATTGCCTCAACATGATAAAGAATATCCATCTGAAACCCACTGCCAATGAAAACCATATATGATGATCAAACATTTGAGGCATTGCTAAACAAGTCAAGAACAAGAGAATAATGCCAACTACAACCATTACTTTTCAATAGGGTCTTGGAAATTTTAGTCAGTGTAGTAAAACAAGGAAAAGACATTTTTAAAAGCATAGCTATAAGAAAGAAAAAAGATAAAATTATCATTTTTTTGCAAATTATACAGCAATCTGAGTAGAAAACTCAAGAGACTAAAAGGAAAAATTATTAAAACTCTTTTTTAAGTTTCATCAGAATGGCAGTATGCCCAACACGGATAGGAATCGATAGCTTTTTACAGACTATACTAGGTAGATTCTAATTAAAAATTCTACTTTCAAAAGCAAGCTCTCTCTTCCCAAAAATCTCTCTGGTGCAGTGCCATCCAGTACAAAGGTAGTGTGAGCCATATATGTAATTTTAAATAGTCTAGTTGTCACATTAAAAATAGGTGAAATTAATTTTAATATGTTTAATATGTCCAAAGTATCATTTTTTAAACTTTATTTTGAAAGAGAGAGAGAGAGAGAGAGGGAGAGAGTGTGTGAACAAGCACAAGTGGAAGAAGAGAGAAAGAGAGAGAGAGAAAGAGAGAGAGAGAAAAAATCCCAAGCAGTCTCCAAGCTATCAGCATGGAGCCCGACATGGGGCTTGAACTCACAAGCTGTGAGATCATGACCTGAGCCAAAATCAAGAGTCAGATGCTTAACTGACTGAGCCACCCAGGCACCGCCAAAATATTATTTTAACATATAACAATATTTTAAAACAACTTTTGAGATATTTTCATTCTTTTTTCAAGGAGCCTTCAACATCATAGGGTTTGTTTGTTCTGACAGCACATCTCAATGGGAATAGCCACATTTCAAGTCCTCACCTGACGTCATCTATGGTGACCATCAATGGTCAAGCCATCTATGGTCAAGGGCCATTGATGAAATAGGACAGTGTAGCTCTAGTAGACTTAGCTATGTGCCTAAGAAAATTTGGGGCCTAAGAAAATATGGTTGGGACTTACAAACTTGAAAATCTCAAAACTTCTAAGGAACATAAAAAGACATTTTAGTAAAAGGACAAACATGACATATGCCCAGAAGGAAGTTCCAATACTGTAAAGATACCAATTTTCTCCTCCAACTTATTATATAAATGGAACATAAGCCCGGTCAAATTTCCAATGACTTTTTTGGGGGAAGATCTGACAAAATGATTCCAAAGACTGGAAGCATAAATGCCAAAGAATAGCAAGAAAATTTGAAAATAACAAGTAAAAACGTTTGGAGTTTGCCATATCAGATATCTAAGTATCAGTTTCTTTTTTTTTTTTTTTTTTATAAATTTTTTTTTTAACGTTTATTTATTTTTGAGATAGAGAGAGGCAGAGCATGAACGGGGGAGGGGCAGAGAGAGAGGGAGCCACAGAATCGGAAGCAGGCTACAGGCTCTGAGCCGTCAGCACGGAGCCCGACGCAGGGCTTGAACTCACGGACTGCGAGATCGTGACCTGAGTGAAGTCGGCCGCCCAACCGACTGAGCCACCCAGGCGCCCCTCTAAGTATCAGTTTTTATATATTTTATCAATTTATAAACATTAAAACAATGCAATACTGGAAGTTTGATAAAGAGACTATAAAAACTACTACAGGTAAGAATTTAATATATGATAGGAGGAATTATAAATAAGTGGGAAAGGAATATGTTAGTAAATACATGTATTGGAACCACTTATAAAAAATGTACAGTACACATGTCTATTTTATATCTTACACCAAAATAAATACTGCATGACTTTTTAAGTGAAAAAATAGAAAGCCGTAAGGTGACAGAAGTCTGTAGTTGAACATTTACATATTTATATAATTCTGAAGTAGGGGGCCTCTTAATAGAAATCATAAAGTAAAAGAAAAACAGATTGGTGATAAAATACTCTATCAAAAACATTTAAAAAGCTAATTTCAAACTGGTAAAATGGGTCCAGTATACATAAACAATAAAAATACTAATACACACTAAATATTATATATAAAATACTAAAAATACTATTACATAAGTAGCTTGCATAGATCAGTAAGAGAAAAAATGAACAATACAAAAGAAAAAAGAGAGGGTTAATGACAAACAGGCCAACTTACAAAAGAAAGGACAAATTTTCACCTATCAAATTGGCAAAGATGAAAAGACAGTGATTATGTTTGACAAAGGTACAAGAAATGGGCACTCTTGACCATGACATGGACAATCATTCTTGAGGGAAATTTGGCAGTATGTATGAAAAGCGTTAAAAACATGTGTATCTTTCCCTTTTTCTGAGGTACCTAGACTAAGCAAATTCACAGAGACAGAAAGTAGAACAGATATTACCAGGGGCTGAGGGAGGACCAATGGGGAGCTAGTAGTGAATGAATACAGACCTTCTGATTGGGATGATGGAAACATTCTAGAAATGTATAATGGTGATGGTTGCACAACACTGTGAATATACGTAATGCCACTGAATTCTATACTCAAAAATGATTAAAATGGCAAACTTTAGGTTGCAATGTTACCACAATTTTTAAAAGGTTTTCCATTGCATGACTATAAACATTCATTAAACCATGTTTCTACTATTGAATATTTAGGTTTTTCCCAAATTTTTAACAATTAAAAAATATGATTAAAACTTAGACCCAGTATTTTCATTTGTTAGGATTTATCCTATGATAATAATGAAGGATATGGGTAAAGATATGTATTTTCCTCCTGGCCCTGTTTATAATAATAGAAAGTGGGAAATGTAAATAACTAATATATACAATTGGTCAAATAAATGATCACACACAGTGGAAAATTAGGCAGCTATTGAAAAGTATACTACAGACAAACATCTACTGATATTAAGGGGAAATGATTAAAAACAGTATGTATGTAAACTTTAAAGGAAGTAAATGCATAGGAAAGTACCTGGAAGAATATATAAATTTTTGTTAGCAGTATTACCACTGAGTGAATGGGATTTGTTACATATTTATGCTTTTTTTTCTTGTTAGTATTTTTCTGCAATGAGCATGAACTCTCTTTGAAAAAAAAAACTAATAAAAGAAACTTAATTTTGAAGAAATCATTTAGTAACCCTCCCAGTTATTTCTCCTTTCTCAGAGGTAACACTGTGCTTTCACTTACTATACAAAGTGCCCCCCCCCCAAAGAAAACATCAGCTTGACAGATTGTTTATTATTATCTGACAGACCAGCAGGTATTTCTTTCCCTGAACTAAATAACTATGAATGTGGTTATATGAAGAAATCCCTAGGGCACCTGGGTGGCTCAGTTGGTTAAGTATCCAACTTCTACTCAGGTCATGATCTCACGGCTTATGAGTTCGAGCCCCACGTCAAGCTCTATGCTGACAGCTCAGAGGCTCCAGGCTTTGGATTCTGTGTCTCCCTCTCTCTCTGCTCCTCCCCTGCTCACGCTCAGTCTCTCTCTCTCTCTCAAAAATAAATACACATTTAAAAAAATAAAAAAATAAGAAATCCCTTTGGGCTTTTGTTTGCTTCTAAGCTGTGCAAAGTATCCAATGAAAATACTTTCTACTTTTGCTAAAGAGGTGGGTTTCCTTTTAGAAATGAGGGAGATGCTGTCACTGAGGAGTAATGCTACATGTGAAGCATGTTAGACATTCAAGTATCTGACCGGAACCTAGTAAAATTGAGAGCAAGAAAACCGTAATGCCTTATACAGTATCCCAAAAGCATATGCAACTGTAGAAGAAATAATATTATAATAGAGGTATATAGCAAACAGATCCAGTCCCAAAGGCGTTTTTGTTTGGGTGTCCCATATAGTAGTTGTAAATCTAGAACAGGAAACTTAAAATAATTAAGATCACATATTTATAACATCATATTCGATTAGGTTAGAAAAGTGCAATTTCTGTCATCATGTCATAAAAAGATGTGTTTTTCTCTCAGATCTCTTATAAAGAAAAGTCTCCTCTATTGTTACAGATAGGGCTGTTTTCAATCAGTTACAAGGAGCAATTCAATTACTAGATGGTTTAGTGCAGTAACTGACTCCAGACTAATTTAATTTCTTTAGGTCTCTAAAGATCAATTGATCTGATTTGACCCATCCCCAAAGGCTGTTTAGGGAAAATTCAGACTTAAATACCTGGAAATGAAATCCAAAACCTTGGCCAATTTCACACTAGTTAGGTCATCTTGCAAACTTTCAGCTGGTCACAGAAGATGCTCTTTTTGCTCTCAGACCATTGAAAGCTACTCAGCTTCACGTTCATGTGACTGCTCCCCACATCAGGATGCTTATTCAATAAGTGGAAAATGTGCCTGCATGTATTATTAAATCTGCTGTTCTAAAGGGCAGTCAGTCTGGGGACTCACATCTCGTGAGTGCACGTGCAACTAAGAGGCTATTTTTACTCTAGGAGTAGTTTATTAAGACTACTAAAGTACATTTAGATGGGGCAAAAAAATAACAATATAATTATTTCATATTTTTATATTTATAAGGTATTTCATAAATGTTATCTTACTTGATTCTCATAACAAACCTCTGAAGTGAGCAGGGTTATTGTTCCCATAGGAAACAGACTCAGAGGCTAGGAGACTTCTCCAGGATCACTGTGCCAGTAAAAGGCAGAGCTGGGAGTCTAACTGATGAGTTTGTCACCCAGTATATTATACCCATCCCTTGATTTGAGACAGAAGATAGGGCACACACTACAAAAACACACCACTACGGCCCCACTGAGCCACTGTCTTCATTCTTACCTGCTACCCGACTTAAACAGACAAGTTCACTTATGATTCCACCTGTACACATCTCCTTTGCATAAGTGCCTCTGGCGTTCCAGAAACAAATGAAAAAGGTCACGCTTGAATGAGAGCAGCCTTTGCAAATGGATTCATTTGTCACCCACACTGCTGATGCTACATTCTCACTGACTTCAGTCTCAAGGCCTATCTGCTTGCCTTTGTCCCACCTAATTAGAGAGCTACCCACTTGGAGTCTCTCTGCAGTTTGCAATGGATTTTCTTTTCTTTTCTTTAAAAAAAATTTTTTTTAATGTTTATTTATTTTTGACAGGGAGAGAGAGAGAGAGAGCGAGCATGAGTGGGGGAGGGGCAGAGAGAGAGGGAGACACAGAATCCGAAGCAGGCTCCAGGCTCTGAGCTGTCAGCGCAGAGCCCAACGAGGGGCTTGAACTCACGGACCGCGAGATCATGACCTGAGACGAAGTCGGACGCTTAACTGACTGAGCCACCCAGGCGCCCATGCAATGGATTTTCAACCACAAGCTCAATTTTCTTTCCCTGATCTCAGCACCCACAGCCACTTGTCAAGCTCCCCAACCACTTAATGTCTCTCTTTTACTCAAATCCCATAGCACTTGCCCCACTTTCAGCCTATCCTGCTGGCTTCTCCACCTCCCCACTGAGTCTCTATATCTGTTTCTCCAACTCAAAACCACCCACCCCCCATGCTCTGCCACTCGGGAAGGCTGAGGGAAGGATCAGAAAGATGTTGTTAAAATGTGTAATTAGTTCTTCATCTGCAATTGCCAGGACAGGTTGGAAAGAAGTGCGGAGGTCAGGAGACGTGACCATGTGGTAGGTAACACAGGGTGTGACAGAAACGTGTAGCAGTTAGTAGGGAAATCGCACAAAGATTTGGAGGTAAATTAAACCTAAAGGCTGGTGGTGAGGGTACACCACCTGTCAAAGACTTCAGGCCACATGAAAGAATAAGTTCAGAAGATAAAAAAGGTCTAAAGATCTAACGTGTAACATGGTGACTAGAGTTGATAACACTTTTTGTATAATTGAAATCTGCAAAGAGAGGAGAACTTAAATGTTCTCATACAAAAAAAAGAAGTACAGAAAGTTACATAGTAGGTGTAAGAGTTACAAATAATCAGGTTGAAAAATCTTCTCCCTATAAAAAACACACATTTTTTTTGACATTCCTATGGGCAAGCTATGGATCTCATTATAGTCATTACTCATCACATAGATGGCCTCGCAATGTGTGAACCATTTCAATTAAGTAAAAAGTGAAGTTCCAGGCACACGATTGTCACTTGTCTTCTTAAAGGTCCTGAGATCTGATGTCTCTCCTACAACATAGACTCAGTCTACACCATAGGTAAAATATGTGCCTTGAGTTAAATTAGATCTCCTTGCTTCGACATTCCAAACTACTCATATTCTTCATGCTAGCAAATATGTCCACTTCAGAAGGCAAAGGCTATCAAAATTCCATTTCTCTACAGATTGCCACTCGAGACATGAAGCTTAGTATCATCAAAAGGATTGAGTCATTGATAACGAAGAAACCCTATTTTTTACAGTTGAGTAAATGTCCCAACCAAAAAAAACACTTCCTTGGAAATAGCACAGAGCAGACGCAGACATAGCAGCTGTCAAAGCTTAAGCAGCTGCATATCTAAGGGTTTATAGGTGGAAGGGGAAGTGGGGTGGCGAATCGGAGACTATCTACAGCAAGGTTATGGTTCTTTGGCGTTGAAAGGAGTGTGTTCCTACAAACTCGCTCTTTTTTTTTTTTTATCTTATCTGGACAAAAAAGTAAACAGAAAATTCTCATTACCTCTCAATGTCAGTGAGCCTGGAGGAGTCCCGGAATCCTTTGGCAAAAGGGTTGCTATCTATTTTCAGCTTGGTTATCTGGAAAGGAATGAATGGGCAACAAGACAGTATCATTTCCGAGGTTTGAGTTTGTTTTGTTCATTTTCCATGCCACCCCAAGAAAACTTAACGTCTCTCAGGACCGTGGGAAGGGTGGAAAGTGACAGAGAAGTTCGCAGGAGGGATGGATCACAGCCGAGTGGGACAGCTGATCAGGGAAGGCCTCAGAGAGGAGGGACTTGGAGACCGGCTGGTCCTGGAGAACAGGCTGAAGGTCAACGTATAGAGACAAATGGTGGGGGTGGAGCTTTGTGAACACTGTGGCTGCTCTGTGAAGTATTGAAGAGGGCAGGGAGTGAGGGAGCTGTCTAGGCCAGCACTGGTGGGTGATGGGGAATAGAAACAAGAGTGTTGCCTCATGCTGAGTTGGCAGCATCATTTGTGAATCCTATAGGCACATACATATACCACAATGGATGCAAAGATAAAATGGCCAATAATAGCTTCATGTTCAATACTAGATTGAAATCCATGACATAAATACATGATATAAAGCTTTCAGAGTATAATTTACCCCTGCTCCCCTTTCCATCTGACCAAATTAGAATCAGTCTTTTGTTATCCTCCCGTACAATGCTATTTATAGACTCCGTGCTTACACAGGGAAAAAAAAAAAATTCCCTAATAAGAATCATAGTCTGAAGTCCTGAGTACCTACAATGTCCTAGTCATAATTCCCACAGTATTAATATTAATGTAAAAAGATCCATTAAATCGTATGTACTGTCCATCCAAAGAAATAGACATCAGGTTAAGAAGCAAAAAAATAAAAGAAACACCGATTAAAAGATACCTGACTTGTAAAATTCATGATTAGAGCCGAAAAGAACCCAGGAGGACCAGGACACGGCTAATAGATATCTGAATTAGAACCACAGACACCTTTAAACAGAGTCATAGGCCATTGGTATCAAAACAAGAACCCATGTAAATCTTTAGAGAGAAATGCACAAAACAGTCTTAACCTGAAGAAAAAGTTACAATTGAGGCACATCCTCCTCGTAAGCACTAAACAACAATCAAAATAACCTGAAATACTCTTATGCCAAAATGCAACTATTCCTCTGATCAGAGTGTATCCGCTGTTCATTTTAAATAACACCTAGGGGTGCCTGGGTGGCTCAGTCGGTTAAGCGTCCGACTTCAGCTCAGGTCACGATCTCACGGTCCGTGAGTTCGAGCCCCGTGTCGGGCTCTGGGCTGATGGCTCAGAGCCTGGAGCCTGCTTCCGATTCTGTGTCTCCCTCTCTCTCTGCCCCTCCCCCGTTTATGCTCTGTCTCTCTCTGTCTCAAAAATAAATAAACGTTAAAAAAAAAAAAAATTAAAAATAAATAAATAAATAAATAACACCTAAAGAATTGCTTTTTTTCATTACAAAAGAAAGGCATTTGTTTCCATTTTGAGTTTTCTAAGTATGAACTAACCAATGTACAAGCTGCAAAGAAGCTGTTTGCCTCACGTAAACTAGAACTTCCTGCACTATCCTATTCAGAGACTGCACTGCTCTGCCGTGAACACTGGCAGGATATAAGATTGATCATTGGATACTATTAAGTCTTAAGAGTACTCGACAATATCTCACAAATGTTCATTTTTAGCCTTTTCACACTTGTGCAGCCAAAAAAAAAAATTACTAATTTCCTTTTCAGCTTAGTTAATGGACATTGGTAAATAAGGAAGGAAATAAGAAAACTGTTCTTAGTGAATAACAACAGCTAATTTAAGTTTGCATATAAAGAAATAGCCAGGACCTCTGAGGTTGCCTGGTTGATGGCCACCCAGGGTTCATACAGAACCTTCTCTACCTCTCCACCACCACTTCCATAGCCATGGATTTCTCAAGGGTCAAGTCTGTGTCAGTCCTATTTTCAGAGTAGGATTTAGGTTTGGGCTTTTGTTTGTTTGTTTTATTTTTGTTTGGGGGGGGGGCAAGTGAGCAAAGGGCAGAGAGAGAAAGAGAGGAGAGAGAGAATCTCACAAGGGGCAGGGAGAGAGAAAGAGAGAAAGGGAGAAGTGGGGCTCACCCTGAAGTGGGGCTCGAGCTCACCCAATGCAGGGCTGGAACGCACAAACCGTGAGATCGTGACCTGAGCTGAAGCCGGATGCTTAACCGACTGAACGACCCAGACGCCCCAGGATTTAATTTTCAGGATGAAGGAGAAATTTTTTATTTGTTTGAAATAAACTGTAAATATCCTCTAAAGCACAAGCAACTCCAATGTTCTAAAAACACCAACAAGAGTTTTAAATCCTCAGATAGGAGCTATGTCTCTTTCTACTGAATAATTGTAAGTTAAAACGCTTTCTATTTCCAAAGTGCCTTATAGTTCACGAAAATGCTTTCACAATCATTCATCAACACATCTTTAATGAGGACCGATTACCTATCCTGTACTATGCTAAATGTTGGATCGTGCAAAACTGAAGAACACATGGTCCCTGCCCTAACGGAGCTTAAAATTCCAAGGCACAAAGCAGAGGGATACATAGCTTCCCAGAACAGACGGTGACTTACAGGCCACTAAAGATGGTGGCACCATAGTCACTGAAGTGCTAGTGATGTTAAGGGTGAACCAAACCCAGATGAAAATTTCAAACCAAAACTGTGAGGTAGGACAGTAAAGGCTTCCTTCAGGCTCAAGTCCTATAACCTAATGAATAAATTTTTTTTTAATGTTTATTTATTTATTTTTTTAATATATGAAATTTACTGTCAAATTGGTTTCCATACAACACCCAGTGCTCATCCCAAAAGGTGCCCTCCTCAATACCCATCACCCACCCTCCCCTTCCTCCCACCCCCCCATCAACTCTCAGTTGAATAAATTTTTAAAGTGAATAAAGTTTTATGGAGACAATGGCAGATATCTGATGGAAAAGCTAATTTTGAAAGAAGTTCTTTTACAACCATTCCAAATGTGACTACCAAGCTTTGTTTGAGTCTTCACAAACTAATAGAAAGTATGATCTATCTGGCATAATGAGTAAAAAAGGCTGTTGATCTGCTTTGTCCCTGTAAAGGATTTTAAAAATTATATTCGCTCTTCTTCATTATTTTCAAAAGGTAAAGACTAGTGGCTCAGAATGTGATGACTGTCGTAGAGAATAAATACTCTCAGCATGTGTGTGTTGTTCGAGTGATACGTCACCATATCTCATATTACTGCCATGACTCTGAAGAAGTGAATCACATTCAACAGGTGTTCAGATTTCTTTGGGATTTTCTTTCAGTATTAGAATTTTATTTTATTTTATTTTATTTTTAAATGTTTATTTATTTTTGAGAGAGAGAGAGAGAGCACGAGGAGGGGAGGGGCAGAGAGAGAAGGGGACAGAGGATCCAAAGCAGGTTCTGTGCGGATAGCCTGATGCGGGGCTCAAACTCAAGAACCGTGAGATCATGACCTGAGCTGAAGTCATAAGCTTAACCAACTGAGCCACCCAGGCACCCCAGAATTTTCTAGTTCCAACATCTTTTCACTCCCTCTTTCGTAATCCCCAGGCAGATCAATGGTAGCTTTTTTCTTCACATTTTGATAGGATTTCAAAAGTACAGGAAAGATTCAAGAATAGTACAAGGCACTCTCATACACCTAGATTTACCAATTGGTTATAGCAACGATTTGACTTTAGTGTGCTAATTAGAAAAGGGGCTCAAGACAATAACCAGCTATTTACTTTTCTCTCTAGACCATTTATCGAATTTCAGGGAAAATAATCGCTTTTGGAAGTCAGAAGGAAAAAAGCTGAATCGATGTCTAATTACTAAAATTGTATGGGGGCCCTGGATTACCACTACAATCCTGAACAGGTTTTATTAAGACCTGATTAGCAGCACAAGGACTAGGAGTTAAATTTCCTAATGCATCCACCGTGTCCACAGTGGGTATCACTGGTCTCTGAGTTTGCTGGGGTGTTAACAATAAGACCCCAGAAATGTCTGTTGAAGTTTGCTTCAAGAACAAGCAATCAGAAATACGATTTCATCTTTTTGCCAGTGATGGGCTAGCAAAACTCTTCTTGGATTGACACAAATAGCATTTCATTTTGTTTTCTAATTTTAAAATAAAATAATTTTTAAATAGCAAGATTTTAACATTCTAGGTAATCATGCATTTTTAAAAGGTCATGCATAGATTTTATTCCATGGATATTCCAATAAAAACGAGTAGTTACATCGAAAGACATTTGTTTCTGAAGATAGAGTTGTACACCCCTTTGTGAAATTTGTGATAACTGAAAAAGTTATACCATCCAAGAACTGATTAGAGAAAGGACTTGAGTTACAGACGGTGATCTAAGCTGGACATCATTTCATTTGTTCTCTAACACAGAATCCCTGCCACCACATGCAACACTGTTGAACAATACCATCCATGTCGAGGGTAATACTACAAAAGGGTCCCAAAATAGTGATCAAACATAATACATTCGAAATAAAATGAAACTACAGGTATAGTTTATAGTTCAAAAACAAATTTTAAAAGCAGCAACGTTTTTCATTTTGTGAGGAAAAGCATTAAAGGGCAGGCTTCCTGCAGTCTGGTGGGTGCCTGCATTTATGCAAATCGCTGACTACTTCAGGCCAGAATATACTGCTGTTTCTTCACCTGTTATCTTAATAGAATACATTTCTTTTTTTGTAAGTAGGATTCTTGCCCAGTGCAGAGCCCATTCCATGGCTTGAACTCATGACCCTGAGATCAAAACCTAAGCTGAGACCAAGGGTCGAACGCTGACCCGAATGAGTCCCTCAGACACCCCAAACATAATGCATATCTTAACCAAGAAAAATTCACTCTTTTAACATCTCCTTTATCTATAGATAATAAATGTATGCAGAACTGAAGAGCAGATTTTGACACAGCCAGCTGCACCAAGGAGAAGGGGACCTTTCCCAGTGGTTACTACTCCATGTGATATCACTGGACTCTGAATCCAGCTGGCCCTCAGAGACCATTTCTCCAACTATCAGGAAAAGATCTGTCCAAAGGCATTTTAAAAATGAAACCTGACCTACACTTCAACTCTACGGCAATGGTCTGCCTGCTCAAAAACAATGTATGACCTTTAAATCTTAAATTATAAAATAGTTTGTTGAAAGTGTAATGTATTTAGGTTTTATCTAATAACGTAAGGAAATGCAATCATTTCCTCACGAAAACTGGAGGGAAAAAAAACAACAAAAACTGTCCCATTTTCATTACTTACAAATAAAACTACCAGCCACAATACAGGAGAAGCTTTTTCACAAATTCTGTTGAAAACTGATTTCACTTTTAATAGATATAAAAGTAACAGTGCTATCTAAAGAGATACAAAGGTGAGCCTCAGTGTGAACTTCTAAATCTCTCTCTTCTTTCTATTCTTTGTGCACAAAAAATTCTAATACTTATCCTAAGTACATGTTTATTTCCTATATATTTACTTTATTGTATATCTGCTGTAGGGAAATAGTACACAAGCATGGGATAGCTGTGAAAATGCAGTAGATGTGGGTAGGCTTGAGAAAGAATCAAGGATAACTTTAGAAAATTGCTTAAGACTAAGGAAAACATTAACCCCCAGACTGATTTATTCATCCCACATGTGTTTATTGAACACATGAATTTTGATTGGTCTTGTGAGGTTTATGAACCATTTACAAAACTGGCTTATTAGTATACCAAATTAAAATCTTCCACTATTACCTGAATTTCAAATATATACATGGCATGGGAATTATGGTTTAGCAGTACATGTAAAGAAATAAACTCAGACACAGCAGGATCTATTGAAAAAATTCGTTCTGAATTTAATCACTCCTATTAAAGGTTATTTAGCAATGAAGTGATATACTAATCACATTAATATTTATACTTTATGATGCAGTGAATGATAGCTAGGAACTGGTGAATGGATTTTAAGCCCACTTATAATCTCAATTAGAAATAAACATTTGCAAGATGAAAAACTAGTGTCAGGATGTGTGTTTATTAGTATCTTAGTCTATTTTAATGTATTTTACAAATTCATTGTCCAAACCTTAACACTGTCAATGGTCATTTCCTTGGGCTTGCAATGCCAATAAAAAGGAGAACCTCAGTTTTTTTCATCTACAAAATGGGTCTCATGGGGTCTTCTCCAGGAGACGAGTGTCAGAATTAAACGAGATACTGAGAAAAAAAGAGATTTTTTTAATTTAAATTAAAACGAATAAACCCAAACCATGAACTGTAGTTGGATCCTAGTTAAGAGGGGGTAAATGAAAAATTATAAATTTTTATAACAAATTACAAATTTGTTGGTCCATCCTGGAAATTTTAGTATGAACTGAATTTTAGAAGATATTAAGGAATAATTCTTATTAATTTTCTCAGCTGTGATAAAGATACTGTGCTTACAAAAATAATATTCTTATTGTCAGTATATACTTGTAGAAGTATTTACAGGGAAAGTATCATGACGTATTCAACTTAGTTTCAAATGATTGAAGGGAGGAGGAAAGTACATACAGAGAAACAGGGCAGGTGAGGTCCAGCAAATTTAGCAAAATGTTAAGTGCTGAATCTGGGTGCAGAATACATGAGGTTCATTTTACCATTTATTTAACTTTTGGATATTTGGGGGATTTTTTTAGTCTTTTTTTAAATTAACATACAGTATAATATTAGTTTCAAGTGTATGATATAGTCATTCAACATTTCCATACAATAGCCGGGGCTCATCACAGCAAGTGCACTCCTTAAGCCCCATCACCTATTTAACTCAGATCCTGACCCACCTCCCCTCAGGTAACCACCCAGTTTGTTCTCTATAATTAAGAATCAATGTTTTGGGGCGCCTGAGTGGCTCAGTTGGTTGGGCGTCCGACTTCAGCTCAGGTCATGATCTCACACTCCATGAGTTCGAGTCCCGCATTGGGCTCTATGCTGACAGCTCAGAGCCTGGAGCCTGCTTCAGATTCTGTGTGTCCCTCTCTCTCTGCCCTTTCCCCTGCTCATGCTCTCTCTCTGTCTCAAAAATCAATAAAAACATTTACAAATTTTTTTAAATAAAAAAAAAGAATCTGTTTCTTGGTTGGTCTCTTGGTTTTTGTTTGTTTCTTAAATTCCATACATGAGTGGAATAGTATGGTATTTGTCTTTCTCTGACTGACTTCTTTCACTTAGCATAGTACTCTCTAGTTCCATCCATGTCATTACAAATGGCAAAGTTTCATTCTTTTCATTCTTTTTATTCCATTTTATACATATATATGTATATATATGTATATTCATCAACTGATGAATGGGTAAAGAATGTATATGTGTATATATAGATATCCACACATATAACATCTTCTTTATCCATTCATTAGTCAATGGACACTTGGGCTGTTTCCATTAATTTGGCTATTGTAGACAATGCTGCTATAAACATTGGGGTGCATGTATCTCTTTGAATTAGTATTTTTGTATTCTTTGGGTAAACATCACTGTTGAGTATTTGAAAATTTTTCTAAATAGGAAGTTCAGTGGAAAACAATTAAATGAGAGAGTGTCATTAAAGTGTCTGGCTCCTATTAGCTGTTAGTTTAGGATGATTACTATGTCATTACACTAGCTGCTCTACAGAGTGAACAGTGCCCTGCACGCAGCAGGTAAGTAGTGAGAACTTCCTGAAAAGAAATTTAAAAAATTAACATAAAGAGTTGAAATCCTCTCAAAAGGATGTCTCCGAGTCCATGAGGGTCACAAGCTGAGAGGAAATAAAGTTCTGCTTTCTTGGGGACACCGGGCACCTAAAGCTTAGAGGTTAAGAACACTGACCTTTGAGTCTAACCCCTTGGACTTAAATCTGTGGTGGGAGCAGTAAGGTCACCTTGGATGAATTATTTAATCCCACGCCTCAATTTTCCCAGCTGTAAATGTAACATAAAAATAGTTTGTTCCTATTTCGTAATATCCTTGTGAAGATTAACTAGGACAATGCACTTTAAGTGGTGCCCTGCACACAGTAAGTACCCAAATACTAGTTATTATTATAATTATGTAGGTAAAACCTCCTATCCCATTGTACCATGATCTGAGAGGTGCTACCAGTATTTATGCAGGATTGCTCCTTCACCTACTAAACTGAATCTATGGTGTTATTCTTAGAAACTTCCCTTCAATTTTCTTCAGTTTGTAAGTTTCACTAAAAGCCCACAATTTACCTATTCTTGCTTTGGTTTTCTTTACAGAGAATTCTGATAAAAGCAATGAAGTTTTCACATGACAAGTCTCTATTTGAGTCTCAAACATCAATGGGTTTCTTGTAGTAGTACAAATCTAATGTTTTATAGTACAAATGCTACAAATTCAATGTGTGTAAAGTGAATGTTTCAGGAATGCTTTCCAAATCTATGATATCCATATTACACGTGTCCTCAAATAAAACCTAGTATCATTGGTGTCAGTGTTTCAGATTCTCAGAGAAACAGTACTAAAGTTGTAGACCTCCGTAGGCGTCATTCTATACCCAACTCTTTAGCTTGGGCATTCTCTGAAAGTATCTACTCTCGTGTTGTTACCTTAAGAGATAACCGATCCTGCTTCAAATTCTATGTCTCCCTCTCTCTCTGCTTCTCCCCCACTCATGCTCTGTCTCTCTCTCCTTCAAAAATAAATAAAAAGATTAAAAAAAATTAGAAAAAAGGGGCGCCTGGGCGGCTCAGTTGGTTAAGCATCTGACTTTGGCTCAGGTCATGATCTCACAGTTCATGAGTTCAAGCCCCACATCGGGCTCTGTGCTGACAGCTTAGAGCATGGAGCCTGCTTCAAATTCTATGTCTCCCTCTCTCTCTGCTTCTCCCCTGCTTATGTTCTCTCTCTGCTTCAAAAACAAATAAAAACATTAAAAAAAATTTTAAAAAGGGACGTCTGGGTTGCTCGGTTGGTTAAAGCGTCTGACTTCGGCTCAGGTCACGCCACTAATGTGTTAAAATCCCGAAGGTGACAGATCCTCTTTGCACACTCCGGAGACAGTCCAATAGTAGCCACATGCCTTATTTATAGAGTGCCTTACCATTTCCAAGGCATGTTTACACACAGTACCTCATGTGATCCTCACAGCAATGGTCAAGATGTTCTGGGTAGTTCTTAGCCCCAGTTTACAGGTAAGGAAAATGGCGGTCACAGTGGTGAAGTGATGTCTACTCCAAGTCACAGAGAAATTATAGGTGCTTATGTCTTACAGACACACATCCACTCCTGCCTTTTGCTCACACCCCTTCTCTGGGCTCCCATTTCCTCATTTGTGTAGGGCTCCCCGGGCTCCCAGCTCTTTCCTGAGAGACTCAATACCATACCTCCTCTGGCTGACCATCCCACTCTGGACTCTGAGCCATCTACCAGGCACACCTTACAAATACTCATTCACTCAGCATCCAAAATATAACAACATCAAAACAAGAGGAAAGCAATAGTCCTGGTTATCTTGAAACTAATCAAATAAAAGCAAGATACAAAGACCTTAGAGAGGCCACAAACAACCAAATTTGTCAAGTAAACTTAATGAGTTCCTTTTAGAACAAAAGGAATTCTACCTTTGGTCCTTTATGACCGTGTAAAAGTTTCTTGTCGTCTCTTAGCTTCAGCTTCCTCACTACAGAATGTTCCTATTACCCCCAGCCTTCAAAGTTATGTTGACCAAAAAAGAAAAAAAAATATGGGAATGTATCTAACAGTACCTAGCCCTTAGTTAAGACTTTGATAATTACTTATTGAGTTGGACTAAACCTTATAGATGAAGAAATACATAAGCTTGAAATGTGACATATACCAAAGAGTAAAAAGTATAAAACTCAATATTATAAATTAGATGTCTTGATGTTAATTAAATATATACTGCTTACATGCTCCAGTTTATTATCTAAAGAGATCATTCTACTAGAATTACCTTAAATTACACTAAATAAGCTTCACAAAATATCTAAAATATCAGTAGTTTGGATAGTTGGCTGGAATATGTGTGTTAGTTTAGCAAAAAAACTGAACCTCTAAATTTTATGAAGAAATAGCTATATAGGTATGATATATATATATGTGTATATATATATACATATACATATATATACATATACATATATATATACATATATATATATACATATATATATGTATATGTATATACATATCATGAGGCTTTACCAGAAGGAGAAAAAGGAAGCAGGTGATTTTCTCAAGAACAAAATTTGAGAAGGCAGATAGGGCAGGTTTAGCGGGGGAGAGTGGGCAGTGAACAACCTGACCAAGAGTATAAAGACTCTAGACAAGATGGTATAATACAGACCATCATAACTTTGAGCCATGGTCACTCAACACGCTTAGAGGTCCTGGGGCTGATACTCCATAGCATTCACCAAAGTCAACTTCGATACTAAGTTCTGGGATTTCATTTCTCTCCACGAAAATGAAAGCAGCTCCTAAATCTTTACCTTATTTAGGAAATAAATGGTGAATGCCAAACTCACCAGTTGATTCTGGTAGGCAGTGACTGCTGTGAAAACGGTCTCTGGAAAGATGAATGTTCTGAATTCTTCAGACTTCAGATTGAGCAATGAGGCTGTGTGGTCTTTCTTCTTAATGATGTGCACCCGTGGCTGGTACTTGTGCATGGAGTTCAAAATTATCTACAACAAAGAGATGGGAAGTACTGAATATTAAGTATTTATATTGCAAAACAGGCCAAACTGCAATGAGGCAAAGAAAGAACCATAAAATCTAGTTTCAAATTTAAGTTTTAAGAGTAGAAGCCACCCTTTCCACTCTTTTTTTTTTTTTTAATGTTGATTTATTTTTGAGAGACAGAGACAGAGCATAAGCAGGGGAGGGGCAGAGAGAGAGGGAGACACAGAATTGGAAGCAGGCTCCAGGCTCTGAGCTGTCAGCACAGAGCCTGACATGGGGCTTGGACCCACGAACCCTGAGATCACAACCTGAGTCAAAGTCAGATGCTTAACTGACTGAGGCACCCAGACAACCCCACCGTTTCCATTCTTAAGGCAAATCATTTTCACAGGATGCTGCAGAAACATAGTTGTGAAATCACATTTTACCATAACAAGTGTAAATAATACAAGTTGCTTCAAGGGTCCTTTCTAAACTGATGGGGGGGAAAACATCTGAAGGATAAGTTTATTTGTTTTTTTTTTTTTTAATCAAGTCTTTAAAATATATTTTGTTAGTCTGGTTAGACTGAGGATGTATGTCTAAATTTTCTAAAGTAAGAACTTATATATTCCAGGAGGACAGATTGTTATTTATGGTAGTAGAGGGGAATAAAAAGAATTAAGAAAGGTTAGGTGACATTAGATCTTAGAGTGCAGAAACTGTTACTTTCTAGCTCCTTCATCTTGGGCCAAATGATCTCGCCTCTCCAACTTTGTTTTCTCAAATACAAAAACTTAATCTCACAAGGTTGTGGTGAGGATAAGATGATGTTAACTCTCATAAGTTGCACAGCAAATAGGAAGTGCTCAGTAAACCTTAGTAGTCGTAGTAGTATTTCTGACAATTTTGTTGATTCCTGACTCACTGTTATGAACCAAACATGAATGACAGTGATGACCATCTTCTGTTTTACAGCCAGTAAAAGTTGCCTAAAACTTAGAAATCATAAGTCTACCTTGATTAACCAGGCAGTATTTCTCATGAATGTTTTAAACAAAATATAATGATTCGCCATTATGAAATCCGAGCAACAAAATTCACTTTCATATATAAAGGATTTTCTACATCTTCCCCACTGCCGCTCAGACAGCTACCTAAATCTGCAAAACTGGGCATGTCCTTCCTAGGATAACAGTGCTCACACTGTATGCCCTTCACCCCAAGGGCCTAGCAGAGAGCCTGACTTTCCTGGGCGGCATGTGATAAATAGTGTGGCAGGAGTGTGGTCAATGGCAGTGTTGATGCATCTTCTAGACTAACATGGGTGTGGTAGATGAGTATTTTTGCTGGTTTACTTTAGCAGAGTTAAATACTAGTCACTGTGAGATAACTAATATAGAATCAATCTCTCTCTGTGCTGAGATATAAGCCAACTTAAAGTTACAGGGCATTAACTGGCATTGAATTTTGAACATGCCATCCTTTTATGATCCCAAACCTGAAGAGGAATAACTAAAACAAATGAGAGCTCCAAATGAATTGAAATAGACTTTAAAAAAGTCATTTCTTTATATAAGACATTTATTCCAAGGAGTTTAAGATAATTACGCTCACTCATAAAACTGGAATAAACTCAAAACAAAACAAAACAAAACAAAAACTGGAATAAATTCAAAGTGACAAAAGTAAACTCTTAAAACTGATATAAGAAAAACGCTGGGCATTCATTATGTGTTGTAATAAGAAGTTACAAATAATTTTCACACACATTCTCTCTTTCTCTCTCTCTCTCTCTCACACACACACACACACACACACCCACACCCCCCCCCCCACACACACACACATACACAAAGGACAAAGCCCTAAGCTTTAAATAATGTCCCTTCTCCCATACTTACACCATCCCTAGGTCAATTTCCTTCGGGAAAAGGTGCTGGAGAGGGTCCAACCTCAGACTGAATCTCAGAGCCAGGGCTCCTTGACTATCCGCTCAAGATCTCATTGGGTTAAGGAACACTAAAAGAAATGTGAACTTTGCTTCACTGAAGAACTAAATTCCCTGAAGTAAAAAATTTTCCTGTTATAAAACTAAAAATGCATCTGTAAGAAGGGCTTCTTCCGGACTAATTCAAAGCACTTGGCTAAACTACACAAGATCTAAAAATCTTGCCTTGTAGTTTTCAGAACACACTATTTATGGTGATAAAGGGTTACATTAAATAATAAAACTTTAAAGCTAAAATGGATATTAACAATCATCTAAGACTAAACAATTTGTCAAGGTCTAATCTTGGCATAATCAGACTAGAACCCAGAGCTCCTGAAATCCAGCTTGGTGCTATTCCCACCCATGAAGTTGATATTGAAAGGAGAACATATTAATTCTGGACAGGTGATTTCAAAATGAACTCTCAAGTCTTCCTGGAAAGACTCAAACAGTGCTTCTCAAAGCTTCACATATGGAAAATATCAGAACCATTAAAAATTTCATTTCTCCCTGCAAAGATTTCAGTGGAGTCCAAGAAATTTTAATATGAATATCATTAAGAATGATCTGGCCTACAGAAAATGTCTCTCAGATACTCATCATTTTTAACCTGAAAAAAAAATCCATCAATGAAAACATCTTTTTTAAAAAAACAGAAAAGGACAGTTATCCCAACAGTCTTAAAGATAAAAGTCAATTATCTTTTCCAATACATAAAATAACAGAAACCTATTAACCTACTTGCAACATCCCAACAGCAGAGTCATGAGTACCCGGTTACTCTGATTTGGTCATGATAAACAAGGTCTCTTGTGGGCGAATGGATGGTGGCAACGTCTGAAGTGATTTGTTTGCTTCCAATTTCATTGGAAATTGATTTTCCAATTTGAAACCATGTCTAAAACTCTCTAATATAGGGGCGCCTGGGTGGCGCAGTCGGTTGAGCGTCCGACTTCAGCCAGGTCACGATCTCGCAGTCCGTGAGTTCGAGCCCCGCGTCGGGCTCTGGGCTGATGGCTCGGAGCCTGGAGCCTGTTTCCGATTCTGTGTCTCCCTCTCTCTCTGACCCTCCCCCGTTCATGCTCTGTCTCTCTCTGTCCCAAAAATAAATAAAAAACGTTGAAAAAAAAAAAAACTCTCTAATATATATCTATTTATAACCATCCTTTCTGAGAAAAGTTCTGAAACTTCTAAAGTGCATAGATCCAATAAAAACTAAAACCTGAAGTAACAAGAGCCTTAATAAAGGGGTAAGAGAGAGAATAATGATAGAATATCTAAGCCCAGGGAAGCAACCAGTGAAATACCAATGTGCTTTCTGGCAATTGAGGCAAAACCAAATAACCCAGTATTCTTATCAAAAAGAAGTATGCAAGTCTAAAGTTTTCTTAGCATAAAATCTAAAACAATTTTTATGTCAATCTTTATTTAAGAGCATGGACTAACATCACAATTCCTTACAAAGTAGTCTTACCGAAAGTGTAAAGCCATGCGTCAATGGCTATTTGTACTATTAATTACTGATATGAGCCCAGAATTCAAATTTCTCTTTTTCCATATTTTGATGAACTCCTTATGACATAAAATCAAATGTTTTGTTTTTCATTTCAAGACTTCTCTGTGCCCTAATATTCCTAACACTCTCTACAGCAGGGGTACATAATGAGTAAAGAGCCCTTCGTCAAGTTTATTTGGGCATAAAACCCTTTTGTCCTATTGCGTCTCCCATGAACATGGTCTATAAACACACTTTGGGAAACCCCCAAGGGAGATGTCCGTCCTATTCCCCCTATGCTGTGTCATCTAACATACCGCTGACAGAAACTAGACCTTTAACCCAAGAATGGGCTACAGTAGCATCCAGAATGCACATTCCCTTTGTTTGGTTGGTGCGGTCTTAGGACATTCATAATGCCATAGGTCCCTGACTCTCTTGCATAGAAATGGCACACGGCATCCCTGTAAGTGATGTCTTAAGAAGAGGAAACAAAATTCCCTGAAGAACAAATGGATGTTTTCAATGAATGACTCATAGATGGAGGATGGGATGGGGAGAGGGAGGGGAGGAAGAGATTTAGAGGGAGGAAGTTTTGAGGGACTCCTCCATTCCATCCCAGGGAATCCACATAATCCAAGGCACTGTACTTACATGGCCATGCTGATCTAGTTCATTGTTGGTGAGTTTCACCTTTTCAAAAGACACCATCTGCTTGAGCAGCTGCTCACCAGTAAAAGGAGAATCTGGGTGTACATACAGCCTAAGAAAATTATGAGAGATTTTGTTAATCTTTAATATATTTTTAAAATCTGTCCTCTGTGGGTCATAAAATACTCTGATTCTAAAGGAATGCAAAAACTTCATGTTGGTGAATTTTATTTGCCCCACGTAATCTCAAATTTAATAATACAACAACATCAAAATAAATCTAAAACATCTAAACATGTTTCTTTATGTACCAGTGATCTAAAAGGGGTTTTACCTAATAAATTTTCTATTGTCTGTTCAGCAAGCCGTTTTTAAAAGGCAAATATTGTTCCATCTATCTAATCAACTACTGGTCTGTTTCTGTAAAATATAAAATCTTATTACTGTTGTGGGTATTTTCAAAAGAGAGACAAGCTTATACTAATTGTGTAACAAGTACCTAGTGTAAATACTGTTAAAAGTAAAAAGAACAATGAAGGGATGAAGAACATAAAAGACAAAACAATTCTAGAGAACCCATTCATTTAAACTTGAAGATGATGCAGAAGTCTATAAATATAA
This sequence comes from Panthera leo, assembly GCF_018350215.1. NCBI lineage: Eukaryota > Metazoa > Chordata > Mammalia > Carnivora > Felidae > Panthera > Panthera leo. The sequence goes on from NC_056680.1 coordinate 124,535,795, forward strand.
GACAAAGTAATTTTACTACAGCGGACTGCCTAACTTTTAATAGTTCACAGATCACAGTCTGTTATTTCTTCTAGTACCTTAAATACTATGACTTTTATCTAGTTAAGTGCCCACTAGATGAGAGTGAAAAAAAGCTGGGTAAACCTCATATTATTCAATGTATTTATTCATATACAACTTAAAGGGGGGGGAGCTTTGATGGGAAAAAATGTATTTACCACGTATTTATCATTTATCAGCTGCTACGTGCAAGAAAACTCACAGTTAGATGTAGGCCATTTGTTCTATCTGCAAAGTATTACACAAAGTATAACTCTGTAAATTCAAATTCTGGTATCCACTGGATATAAGCTTGTCTGAAGTCAGGGGAGATACAGAACTCAAGAAAGAAAAGGAAGTATCCCTGATTTAATAGGACAAATCCCTTTATCCATTTAACAGGCTATTTATATCTCAATTTTATACAGGATCTTTGTATCTTTAACCAAACATAAATATTATGGTTGGGGCAACATCAGTGGGGAAAAAAAAAATCACAAAACATTTACTTGCAGTGTTTCTTTAAAAGAAAGAAAGAAAGAAAGAAAGAAAGAAAGAAAGAAAGAAAGAAAGAAAGAAAAGAAACCAGAAGTCTATGCCATGCTCTGTCACAAACAGGACTAAGAACAGAAGAATTAGGTAGCCGTACTGAAATGTGAAAGCCCGCCAGAAGCAAAGCACAAAAAAGACTAACAGCACTAGAAATTCTTACTAGACCCTTATAAGAACTTTAAAGTCTTTCAGTGTATGTTTGTCTGTCTGTTGGTTTTGGAGGAGTGTTTAAAAATGCCTTTCAATCGAAGTATATTCCTTAATGATACAACCATCATAACATTTCAAGTATACCCCTCCAAGGCTATCACTATATGAAGTTGCTTTACTGGCCAGCACCACATCCTACCTACCCCACCAAAAAAGGTTCAAAAATATTTAAAGTCCTAGAAGTTCATGAAATGTTCCTTCTTTATCAATTCAACATGGGTCTTCACAATAATAAAGACTAACTTATTTAAATATCAATTGCTTTAAAGACAACAAAAGGTCCTATATGAAAATATGACATTATTTTTTAAAAAAAGAAAAGATAACGTTACTTTAGATAATGTATATATCTTGCCATTGTGGAGATCAAATGATACTGTCCAGTATTATTTCTTCTGGTTAGGAACAACTGACTGGTAAACTTTGGTCTGAAACAATATGTTTCAAGGAATAAGAACCACAAGGAACTTCTACCATTAATACAAAAATTATCACCTCCCATGTTCCTCACCTTTCCCTTACAGAGTTATACAACACAGCACTATTTGTTTTAATAATAATAAAGAATATTTGTTTAAAATTGGTAGAATATTTCTACCCTATAACACACCAAACACTTTTATTTAATATCAGTATTAATATACTGAAGATGAATGAAAAAAAGCATACAGGAAGCCCCTCCTCTCTCAAGTCCCCCAGGACTTAAAATTCCAGCAATAGCTTAAACATGCTTCAGTTAAGATAGTGTATTGGTACGTGCTTTCCTTCTCCAACCAGAACAGATTAGTAACATAAACAAGGCATGTCATATTTCCAAAGTCCTGCTGGCCTGCACCAGCTCCTCATACCTTCAGATAGGAAGAAAACAGATGCTAAATAAGAGGGATTAACTTCTTAGAGGAAAGACTTTGGGGAGAGAAAAAAAGAAGATTTGATTGTAAAAATGGTTAGAATACTGCTAAAGCTCGCTCTCTCTCTCGCTCTCTCTCTCTCTCATTTAAAAAGAGTTTGTAAAGTGTGGAAGTAAGCTTGAGAGTAGTAAGAATCAGCTCTTTAATGATAAATAGTAAAGAATATTAATATAATCATTTTAGTACCAACTATAAGACGGTGAATCTTGCTCTATTTAAAAAAAAAAATGGGTGTAACATTTTTGTAAAATGTCTTAGGCCTGCTATTTAGTATGTTATTTAATATACTGATTTGGAAGGGTTGGGAAGATGTCCTTCCTAGTCTCCTGTGGGAATGGAAAAGTCTGAGAGGCTTCTTTTAATCTTTTCTCCAGTGTATTTAGCATACCGTAAGCTCAATAATGTGATCAGTGACTAAATAAGCTTAATATTCCATCTGAACTAGTGTGTGTAAATTGTGTTGATTCTGTGCCTTGATTAAAACTCCAGACTAGATACTTACAAAGAATCAACCAAACTTCAGAGTTCCTAAGTCTGTACATGTAAATAAATTATTCATTCTGATAGGAACTTCCGACAAACTACAAAAATTAGGTAATCATAAAACAACTTAAAATCAGCGAGGCTTGGCTTTAGAACCCTAACTGTAAAGTCCGCTAATATCCTTTGCTTGTATTAAAGTATTCAGTTAGATTCCTATAACTTCAGCTATTACTATTTGCATAAGCTAATATATGCTTTTTTCCCCCCCTTAGAAGGCTAATTTGGGCAAAGCAGCAACAATAAAAAGCAGCATGTGATTTTTTAAACAGAGTTCTCCTTCAAAAACATTACCAATGAACAGCACAAAAATAAACATATATGATCCCTAACATGTTGAGTAACATTTTGCATAAAATAATATTAACCTGTTGTTGAATTACATCCACCCACTGAACTTATTATGGAGAAGGGGTGAAAAAGAGTTTGCTTTTCTTATGTAAAATTTCTGAGTCCCTTACTGGTCAAAAACAAATGCATTTCACCAAAATGATGTTTATTGTGTGCAGATGTTACCATATTACTAAGAAGTACTTACTACGAACAACCACTTTACTCAAATACACTCTTCTCAAAAGGATGTTAGGGCAACCACTTCAGCAGCAGGTTTATTCAGTCTGGTGTTAAGCAGCCAACTAGAAATGATGGCTGCCATATGAAATAGGTCTGGATCTCTAATGAATATTCTAACTGAAATTAGGAAAGCTTGAAAATGAATTACAAAAAAAGAAACAATTAAAGACGACTTTCCGTCTGTGCACAAACTCTGCCTTTCTCAGATATTTTGTAGTCACTCCTCTGGGCTGGGAATGCTCTCTACCAGAGCTCACCACTGTAAAAACAGAACTGCTTAGAATTCAACCAGCCAGACACATTCTGCTCTCAGGGTTCATACGCACTGCATTTGCTCTTCCCGAAAATCTGGAGGCACAAACCTGGCTGGTAGTGGTGGGTCTGCCTTGCCAGCCACCAGCCAGGAAGACCGGTGGTAGGCGTAGCGGTACCTCTTGTTGTCCACGGGGACGATGTCCATCAGGACTATGTACTTGGCCTCAGGATCCACGCCAGAAAAGGATACTCGAATGGTGGGAAACATCCTCCTGACACAAGGAGACAAAGAGAATCCGCTGGAGCTCCTTCCTGGAGGCTAATGAATCACTGAATAAAAGGGCGAGGTCCTACTCCCTCCCCACTGACCCCCACACCCTTTTTGTTTCCACAGAGACTTGAGTACTGAGACCCTCCTTCTCCCACACCTACATAATTTTAGGTGTCACCATCATAGGAGTCCCCTTTGCTACGTGAAAAGTTTTGTTTTGCTTTTTAATACTGGAAGGTCTTCAAGTAGGGAAAATCGTATGCTGTATTATCAAACGTGTCAGACTCCCCCAGACCAAAGTCTCTGGAGCAGACCCAGTCTCCCAACCCTCTTGGGTTGCAGGGAGAAAACTCAGTTCAGCCACAGAAATCTAGGGCAGGTTGGGTTCGGGAGACCCTGCGGGTATTTCCCAGAGTCTACAGAGCTGGAGTGACCAGGGCTGCAGGCCACTGACCTTTAGAGTCTTTGTCCCAGGCCTGGGGAGCCACCTGCACCCCCATGCACTACCCCGTGCCTGCCCCACTAAGGCACCAAGGGGGCCCGCCGCACCAGCACTCCATCCTACACAGTGTGAGTTTCAAATTTCATTCCTCTGGGCAGGTTTTAATTTTAGTTTTTAATGGGAACTGGCAGCTTTTGCAAATTGAGGCCAATAAAAGGGAAGCTACTTGCCTCCCTGGAAGCACCCAGCAGCCTGCCCTACACCCCCAGCAAGATTCCTGCTTCCCTCCAGATGCCAACTCCCCACCCCAAAGCCCTCCCAGATGGCAGATCACTGGTCCCCACATCCCTCTCATCAAGGCCACGGCCACCATGGGGTTTTCCATGGCCAGATCCTGAGAAAGCAAATAAATGCTCAGAAGTCTGTCTCGCAGCTCTTTCCAAAAGCAAGTTGATAGAAAGCAGCCCTCCTTAAGGGAAGCTTCCTCTCGGTGCTCTGGACCAGTGGGGTTTCACCCAGCTCCAGTGAACACCCGAGGCCACTGTCATCCCTGTACCCCTTACACACTAAGCGCCCCACCGCCACCACGGATCGCTACCTGCCCGACTTGGTGATGATCATCTCTGTTCCCAGCTCGTGGAATTTGTCCCAGAGCTCCTTCGTCTCCAGGCTGCAGGCAATTTTGGCCATTTCCTCACTGGGGATGATGGGGGTGGTGGGGATCAGCGGCTCAGTACACAGAGAGGAGGAGGAGGGGCTGCCACTGCTGCCGCCACCGGCAAACTCCCCGTGAGCATCCAGGCTGGTCAGTTCACCCAGGGGCTGGGCACAGGAGGACTTCTCAACAAATTGTTCTGCAGGCAAAGAGAATGGAGAATGACAGCTAACGCTGTCAAGCAAAGACACAGGAAGGAGAACAGCACAACCCAAACAGGTACTGGACTCGACTTTGGAAAAGTGAAGTTCAGAAACTCCAAGAAGGCCGTGATAACCCATCACTATATAAATTCTCATGGAATGACATACCCAGCGCTTGCTTACCGAACCAAATGAGTTCTAGAACTGTGGCTTGTTACTAACATTATGAAAGCCACTTTGGGGACTACAAATGTAAGGAGTGCACAAAGGGAAAGGAGGTGATCGTGAAAGATGAAAAGCAAGTATTCCTACTGTTATCCCTGTCAAGTTCTAGACGTTGTAGCTTGTGGGATCTCCTGCCAGTCCTGCCTCTTTGACAACCAGGAGAGACTTTTATCCAGGGAGACCAAAGGGAACGAAGAGGTCAGCATCTTCCTTACTTTGAGAGAAGCTTTCCCTTCCGTCCTGAGCCCTCTCTCCACAAGAAAAAAGGAAAGGTGGAAGGGAAGGGAAGAAAAGTGGGGATGCGGTTAAAACAAAAACTCAAGTCGCTTCACTTCTCTGCCTGGCTCTCAGTGTGCTAGGCTTTAATAACAGGGCAATTTTACAATACCCCTCCCAGCCTGAGATCTTACAAAAGACTCTAACATATAGCTTATTAAATCACAAAAGTGGGCTCGCTAGGCCATTTTGGGAACAGGTGTGAAAAAATGTCTTGAGGGCAGTGTGTGTATTTTTCTCCCTTTCTCTCAAAAAGGTCCTGGAAGTGAGGGAAACAACCCTCAACCCAGGCTAGCAGAGTATTTAAAGTAGGAAGAACACCATCCACCATCAGGCTGGAATACCGCTGCCTATGAACCAAACATTCTACTCCACAGCTGATAAGGGCCTAGGACTACACCAGTCACTTTGATGGAATACAGGGGGACTTTTGTAATTGTCCCAATTATCTTGTATCCCTTAAAAAAGAAACTACTTGAATCTGTAATGTGAAACTGATCTCTAAACAACTCTGTTCTAAGTGCCAAGGAATTGAAACAAGTTCTAAATGTAGATATAGACATGTATATGTTATGTATCACATAAAGCATTTTATTTCCCATATTTCTCCTTGGCTTAGGGCAGGCAAGCAGGAAGCAGGGAATTTTTACCTTTTCTTCTCTTACAATAATAATCCAACTCACTGTAACATTTTAAATTAAGAATAATCAAATTAAGTATCTTGGCCTTAAATTTTCAAGTTCAAAGAACAAAAAGTACGCCAGGGCAAAATCTTATTTTCAATAAATATTTTCAGAAACACATTCACATGATGTCTTTATAGAGAATTAACACGTAGCTTCAGAAATTTTCTTATTTTTCTGACAATTGGAAAAGGTAGACTCCCTAAGCCCCAGACTAAGGACAGCCAGGGTGGGAAAGTGGAGGAAGAAGAAAATGATACCGAATTTCTGCAACACAATGTTATGTGTCAAGGGTACCTCAATAAAAAAGATCTGAAAGAAATGCTCTAGTGGTTTAAGGAAGGCAGCTCTTCTAAATAAATTTTACGTGTTGAAATGCGCAATCCTGATACACTTTTGAGTCCCTACCCCACAATTGCTTCCACACCTCACACCTCTCCATCCAAAGTACCATATTCTCTGTAACAGAACCTCTAGGTGTTTCTCTTGCGGGAGTCCTCAGCTTAAAGTCACTAATTACACTGTTGAACTACTAGCCCCTGGAAAGGACAAGAATGCCTTCTGGGTCTTTCAGAGCCCGTCTCATAAGCCCAGGGGAAAGAGGTTCATTTTACAGACTGTGTATTTGCGGTGGGGGAGAAGGTGGTGGCTATATAGTTTAGAATTGAGATAGAAAGCGAGTTTTCTCAGGAAAAGAAATAGAAAAGAAAGCAATACTGAAATGACAGTGGAACTGAAAATGGCATGTTTCCCAGTCTGCTGTCTGTAATTCTGACAGGAATATTAACCCGAAGGGCTCTTTCCCTGCTAGCTACTGAACTGTGATGGGGAGTTCATAAAGAATTCAGAGGCCTTCGAAATAGGAGTGGATAATGTTGGGCTGTCCCACCAAAATCACTTTGAAATTGGTGGTTAATATATCTGCAAACAGTTTGGGTTTGTTTCATTGGTTGTTTCCTCTTTTTTTTGGCAGATTTCAGGCAGGTGAGAAGAACCAGAGAAAGTGAGTGAAACCTTGCAGGGGAGACTTTTTGACATTATATTTTCTGGAGATCTTCCTGTTTCCTTTTCCTTGGTTCTAAGTTGCTCTGGGGTTTTAGCTTTCTTTCCTTTTTGCCCAGCCCTCTTATTTTTCATCTTTAACCCTTTGTCTTTCATACTAGGATTGCTGTTTCAGATGTGGGATGTTAAAGTGTTGGGAAGGACAGGGAGAAAGAAAGAAAAAACACAGGGGAGAGTCAAAAAATATATTACCCTAAGTTTGCTATTTGATGTTTCTCACCATTTTCGGGCTATCAGATGATCAGGATGTAAAATAATTTTTTCCTGGGGACCCAAGAGGTGATGAGAACACTCCTTTCTCTGTTAATTGTAAAGGGACTTTGAAATACTCAAGTCCAGCAGTCTCTTTCCCACACAGTTCACTTGTGCTGAGGGGAACATAATCCCTATTTTCCCTTTACTCCAAGCCTAGTGTCTTCTATAAATGGTAAAGGTTGTTAAATAAACAGTATAGCTAAAAGTTGAGGAATTTGGAAAATGGTTACTGGCTAATGTTTTTGCCAACCTCCACTGAAAGTGATGGCGGTTACAAAATGATGTCTCACTGATAAGTTTGGAGCTTCTGTGAAGAAAACGGTTCATGGGGGGACAACTGGCTTATTCTACAGCATATGACAGTGGCTTCAAGGAGTTAATTCTGTTTATTCAAGTCAAAGGAAAAACAAAATCCAACTAGTTTCTTGTTAAGTCGCTAAGAGTCTCCTCGGGATCAAATGCACACGCAGGTGTTACACGCATGGTAAATTCTGTTGAGTCTTAAAAGGGGTTAATTATCTATCTCTGATTGTTTTGGTACCAACCAAGTTACACACTCTCCTGCACAAGTACGACTTGACCTGGGGATTCTAGATGAATAAGTAGAGGATGTGGCTAGCGCACATCCGAGATGCGAAACCGGTTGTCTGTGAAGCCCCCAAAGAAAAGAATCTCCCGACCCCGGCGTGGGGCCCGTGGCCTGAAGATCAGAAGCTGCCTAGAGCAGGGAAAGGCGGCCACCCTCTCAAGCCTCCCGCAGGCAGGGGACAGAGGGACAGACAGATGCGCGGCGGCCCGCTCCTGTCCTAGGCGGACAGTCGGGCAGCCCGACTTACCAAGTGGTTTGATGGTGTTCTCGGCGGCTTCCTTCTCCTTAGAGCCGCCGCTCGACATGAGCGCGGCGATGGAGAAGGCGTTGGCCCGGGAGGAGAGCTGTGGCTTGGGCGACGCCGTGAACTCCATGGCCCCCAGTGTGCGGTCCTGGCCACGCACGGGGCCTGCCGAACTGCCGTCCAGCTTCCCCAAGGGAGACAAAAACCAACACAGAGCGCAAAGTTTCCAATTGCAATCTCAGCGGAGTCGGGAACTCCAGATGAGTCAGCCCCAACCGGACAAGAGCTCCCCACTGCCCTCTGTCCCTCACTGCAAAGCCCTCCAGCCGCAGAGACTTCCCACTAGCCGGAGAGGACAGGAGAGGACCAGCCTCGGGCTCCACCGGGCGCGCGAACCCTGGGGCGCTCCGCAGGACCACAGGCTGCGCCGCCGGAAGCTGGAGATGAGCATCGGGCGCGCAAAACCCGGGGGTCTCGCGGCACCCCTGTGCGTCCTTCCTCCGTCCACGCGCTGGGGACAGCCGGAGCGGCCCAAGCTGCAGGAAGGAGGCTACGGGTGGAACTCCGCAGCGAGGGGGCGGACGCCGGACAGTACCGGCGCCGGCGTGCGGAGCACAGCGCGGCGCGGAGGACACTGCGCCCGGGCGCTCGCAGCCCTGCGCCTTAATTTGCTGGCGGCAGCTATCCCAGCGGCCCGCAGCCAGTCAGCGCCGCCTCACGTCACCGCTTCCTGATTCCGCCGCCGGGGGCGGGGCAGCGGGCTGGGTAGGGAGGGCGCGCCCCGGGCGCGGTGCCCGCTCGGCCTCGCGCAGCAGCCAGCCGCGAACCTGGCACCCGTTCGGAAAAAGTGCCACCACCGAGCTGCCGCGGACTCGCCTAGCCCAGGGCGGAAGGGACTTGCGCGCGGTTGGGAGGGGGTATTTTTGAAGCGGCTAGGACGCGGGATCCCGAGAGTGGCCCAGTGCGGGAACCTAGACCAGAAGTAGCCTGGGGGAGTTCCTGCTTCTTCCGTTCTTTTTCTTGAGCGTGCTCAAAGTTCCAAAAGAAAGTTGGGAAGCTTTAAGTAGAGCGGAAACCCGCGCCACAGAGCCACCACGTACGGGCCAGGTCCTATTCTCTCTGGGCAGTTCCCAGGGCTGGGTGCCCTCACTCGTTGGGCTCCAAAATCTGTCTGCTTGACAGTGGGACTGGAGATACACAGTCCTGCAAAAGATATGCTGAGGGAGGGATGGGGACATTTAGCAAAGGCTGCTGCTCTCAGAACCACGGCTCCCGCTGCACACCAGTGCGCCACTTAACGCGCTGTTCCTGTTCCCGTAAGGGACTCTGGGGAGTGGAACCTCCACCCTAGGGAAGGTGCGGGGCCGGCGCGGGGGCCCGGGCGTGCACCCTGCGGGGACCGGGAGACACGCAGTGGGAGAGTGGGAGATCTACAATGCTTGAACTTGGTAGACAGGGAATCTGCCTTCGCAAACTGGGTTGCGACCAGGACTTCCCACGGCCTTATGGGGGTCGTCCTGTTGGCCTTGTTCAGCTTGAATAACTCAAATTCTCCGAATTCGCAGGGTAATCCGCTTCACTAGGAGCCGTGTAAACTCAGGCTGACACACACACTCAAGCTGTACATGTAAATATTTGCGCTCCTTTCCAGCCAGCCGGTCTGGCGATTAGGAGCCTCTTGGTGGGTCTTAAAATTTTAAAGAAAAAGAAAACATCTTCCATTTCCCACCAACCTTTTTCTCCCTTCACTGCACACGCTGCCGTCCTGAAATAAACTTACAGTGGAAAAAAAGTCAAAGGTTGAGAACTTTTATGAAATGATGACATCTGGGGAGTCGTGATTTAAGCCACTCTTGCCAACGTGTATCAATAGTTTCTAACATGGTGCTGCATGCAGGTGGTAAGAAACGCATTCTGATATCCGTCTTCATGTACAAAGTGTATTTGTGCAGATATTTGGGGAAATTCGTAAAATCATAGGTTTTATTGCTGGAAGGGGTTTGCACCGTGAGTAGCGTATCTCCACTTGCTTTTGAGAGGGAAACACCAGATCTGGCATGGAGGGGACCATCTCGTTTCCAGTCTGCCCAGCCGGCTAGGGGCAGACCTATGCGCAGGACCCGCACTCCGGGCCACCGGTTTGGTCACACCCTGGCCCTGCAGCTGTGTCCGGGCTGTTCAGGGGAGATCGATCCTAGAGCTAACGCCAGCTGAGAGCAAAAGGCTCTCGGATTTTCATCCTCAGTAAGAATAGAGGCTAAGCCACCGGGTGTGCCTAAGGATCAGTTTTCACTTTTAAGCCTTTAGTCTTTGACTGTTTTTGAACAACCCAGACCTTTCGTGGTTGCTGTTGAAGGCCACTTCGCCCCCCAGCATATACCCCATCTCATTGCACCAGTGACATATCCCTCTTGAACGTAAGGAGCACAGGGGTTCCTTCCCTATCTCAGAAGGGAAGATTTCTGACGAGAGGGTTTCTCTTTGTTTTTAACTTTTTATTGGCGCAGGGGGTGATGTCATGGTCAGTCTAGAACTTATTATATGCTTCAAATGGGTGGCAAAGATCTTGTTGGCTACGTTTGGTTTTCAAACACTTATTATGGAATTATACCTCAATTTTTAAAAGTTGCCATTACTTTTCTACACAGAGGAAACCCCGTTTCTTTTCTTAATTATCCTAATGGTTTAGAATGGAATTTTAATAAATTTAATAAATTTCATGACAGGGCCTTTTTTTTTTTTTTTTTTTTTTTTTAACTGGCCCAGCGAGGGGAAAGCTGACTTGCCTCCAATCAGCTTCCACTTTTTTTTTTTTTTCTCAATTGCCACGGCCACGCCGAAGCCCAGTTCTGGGTCTCTCGTGGGCAGGCAACTCCGACTAGTCCTCGTATTAAACGTAAAACAAAAAGCCAAGAAGGCCAAGTGAGCGCGCGGGAGACAGCGGGCAAACCTGAGGAGCTGAAAAGGCCACTTTAAACAAACCCGGGCGCGAGAGGTGGGCCGTTTGGGGATCCCTAACAAGCGATGCATCTTGATGGTGTTGAAACCGTGGCAGTAAAATGTATACTACAACATAATTATCGGGGGTGGGGGGGATGCTGTCCCTTCTCTTAGATTTATTGCCTTTGCAAATCAATATGGTGCTATAAAAACGGAGAACCGGTGCTTGGCAGAGAGACGCGGTCAAAGGGTGATTTAAAGCCATCCCGAAGCGGAGAGCGCTGAAGTTCTGAGGTCCCTTCAAAACCTCAGTGTTAGAGCGGGTTAACAGGTAAAGCCGCCGAAGGGGGTGGAACAAAGCAATATGTTAATTCGGAACGCTTCTCTCCAGGCCCTGCTCAGGCCGACGACAGGCGGGCGGGAGCTGCTTTGGGATACTGGAACGGGCAATCGGACCTGGAGAAGGCTTTGAATCTTGACTTAGCCTTTGCTAGCCCTGAGACTTTGTGGAGGTGTTGTTTAAGCCTCTCGAAGCCTCAGTTTCACCGTCTTCATTAAAACAGCGACAATAATGTATTCCTACCTGGAAGATGGCCCCGTGGATTAATGAGATAATGTGTGTAAAGCTCCTAAACCACAGGTAACCTTAACAGTAACACCAAAGCACGTAAAACATCAGTACAGAATTTTGTTATGTCTAAATTTTGAACTGCAACTTCGCGATCTTAGACATGTATCTATCTCATAGTCTCGCCGAGTTAACTGTATAGACAGTTGGAATGTGCACAGGGGAGAGGAGTCACATGGTGATAATGGACCATTCCTTACATCCCGTTAAACTTTGGAGCCTGAGAATGAAACGTTTTGATTATACGTCTGAGTTTGGTTCTACGGAGTTTGGAGAACTGGAAGATGTCTCTTCGTGCACGCCACCCTTTCAAATTCTCATTTGTCGTCTCCGGAACTCAAAAGTTAGTGGTCCCAGAAAACAGCCTAGGAAGTAATCAGATTCCCGCTTTTTGGCCAACGGTCCCTCGCGTAACGAATGCTAGCGCAGAACCCTCCGCGGACCGCAGCAGGGACCGGTTCCCGGCTGGTCTTGGTCAACCGCCGCCAACACCAGGAGCGAGAGCTGAGCGAGGGCTGTGGGACCGGGTGCCAGACCGACAGCGCCGCCGTGCACCCGAGGGTGACAGCGGGAGAGAAGGTGAGAAAGGAGACGTGCTTCTGGGCACCCTGGCAGAGCTACTCGCGGACTTGGCCCCAAATCCCCGTTCCCATGCTCCTTTCCGCTCTCTCTGCTTTAAAATGCTTCAAAAGCGACAGTAATGGTGCTTTGGATTCCTAAATTCGGTTTGCCGAACAGAAAAGTCCCAAAGCAGCGTAGGGAGGCGGCCGCAGCCGCTCGGAGGCCCCTGAAGCACCTCCCCGGGGAGAGAGTAGCGCGCGTCCCCGCGCCGGGTAGGGAGCGCGCGGCGAGGCCTCGGATTTTGACCGCCCGGCTGCAGGGGTGCGAGCCTGAGCCTTTCCCGGGGCCACCGCACAAACGCACAGCCCGGTGGGGTTAAGTTTTCCTGAACCCGACTGATCCCCCTGAAGCGCCCCCTAGCCCGGGCCGCAAGCCTCCAGGCTTTCGGGCCCACCCGGAGGCCCCTGGGCCTGGCGCTCGAGGCGCATTCGCCCAGCTCAGGCTTTACGGGCAAGGCTCCTCGACGGGTGAGGCCGGAGGTTGTCATCTGACGGTCCCGGGTGGTGTGCGTGCGTGCGCTTTTGGCCTGGGACTGCACACTTGAGACCGGCTGTGAGACTAAGGAAAGAGATATTTTGCGGGCCTAGGGAGGGCCGCACCCATTTCCAGGGCCCGTGTCCTCAGGTGGTGAAGGGAAAGGTCCTTTGGGGCCGGGGCCCGCCGTACTGCGACGTTACCCAGCCAGGCCCAGGCTAGCGGAGGCCTGCAGCGGTGGGTGCCCCCGCTCTTGCTCTCCCCAGGCCTCCCCCACCCCGGTTTCCACTAAGCGGCTCCCCTCGCCGGGGGCCAGAGGTCAGGCGTGGGGCCTCAGAGACTCCTCACAGGATGCTCCCCTGAGGCCGCGGCCCTCCGGCTCCTTCCCGAGACCACTCGCTTCCCAGGTCTTCCCTCCTGAGCTCGCGACTGCAGGGGAAAGGCCCTTGGCGCCCCTCAGGCCTCCCCCTGACCAGAGAAGAACCCGTGAGCCACAGTTGGGTGCAAAACTCGCAAGGTGATCCTAAGAACAGCATAGAAAGATTTCTCCTAACGCCGCGGGGGCGAGGCATCCAGACCCACTCTCCCCCCGCCCCTCCACCCTCCTTTCTCTCCCTCCACGCGCGCCCCCGCCTTCCTCCGCCAATGCTGTTCCTGCGCGGTCACGGTGTTCCAGCTCCCAACCGCCTGGCTGAAGACCGATCCTGTCTCTATTTAAAACTAAGATATTTCGTGCATCGTGAATTTTTGCATGAATTTTGACTTCTTAAATTACTGCATTAAAATATTGTTTCTCGATTACTGAGACTTTTGTCGACACTTAAATTTGGGGCTTTCACCCTAGTCCCAGCTTTGTCAAGAAGGTTAAGAATTTGAGCCAAGTTACACTGAAGTAAGCGGTACAACGGGGATTCCGAGGCAAATCTCTAGCTGGAAAAGCGTCGCTCCTGCCATTACGGTACACTCCGAACTGATTAAGCGGAAACTCCCAGGAGCAGGAGAAACGCGGACAGAGGACAGTCCCCTGCTTCAGGATGAAGGTCCTGTTGGCCTGGTGCCCACGTCTGCCCAGGCGGACTCATGGGCCCTGCGGGGACAGCCAGACAGGTGGCTCGAAGGCGCGCTTCCTGAGCTTAGGCTTCTTAGGTGTTTAAAAAACATACCCAAACCTAAATGAGACAACTTCCGCAGAAGAGCAACTACAGCTTGCCAGCGCCCTTCCTCTGGCAAAGTAGCGTCAGTTTTGGAGATGTCACCTAATTAAACTTAAAGCAATTGCCACATTTCAGACGATCCAGCCTTCCAGCAACCAACCACTCCCTGTCCCTTCTGGTGATTGCTGGAGCACGTCCTGCCTTCCCTCTTCAGGAACCAGAGCTAGCTGTTTGGTGACAGTGTATCTGCTCTTTTTTCAGGAGGTTTGGGAGACCGAGGTGGGGAAGACACAGACAGGAAGTAGTCCTCCAATGTCTCTGCTGCCAGCTCCCACTACAAGTTACCCCAGAAGCCATTGATTAAACTCATCTTATTCCTTATGGAGGGCAAAATACACCCAGTAAGATCTGCGTTCCTATTCCCATGTGAGCATGCTTCAGAAGACGTGAAGCATATATTATGTAAGGGAGCAAAGATGTATGCATCTAACACAAGATAAAGAATGCAGAGCGTTTGTTCATTCATCCAATATTACCTGGTACTTACTCTGGACTGGGTACTGTGCTAGGTTCCAGGAATTGACCAGTGATTAGAACCCTAATTCCTTCCTCATGCAGTCTGGTGGGAGACACCAATAAGAAGCACATAAAAACCAGAAGAAATAGAAATTGTGATGAAGACTTAAGGAAGCAAGGAGCAGAGGTAGCGAATCCAATCTATCTGTAGGCATTCATTCATTCTGGACCAGGCACAGCTTGTTGGGGTGAGGTTAGTGTTGGACAGTTTGCATACCATCCCTGTCCCTCCAGGTTTCAAAGTCCAGCTAGAGATGTGTTTTAAAAAAGCACCAACATGAAGAATATACATTACATTCTCGTCAACACTGAGCTCATAAAATAAAGGGGCATATGGCTTAATGTTAATAAAATAAGGCAGAATAAATAACTTTAATAAAAGTCCTGGCAGAAGAAAAGTGTTGAGGTCTGACATTAGAAACACTGCTTTGGAGCAAGCCATGCTGAATCCTTTTCCACATTTTCAAAATATACTTCCTGATGGGAACATCTACATGGAGAGTTTTTGCAAGGATTAAATGGTATAATGTCTGTGTGAGGGCAAAGGACTTCATAGGCATTACTATTTGCCATCTCTGGGAAAAGCCTCCTCTTCAATTTAGGGATGATGTAAATCAACTCTGATCAGGAAGAGTGTTCAAGAGCCCCAATTTCCACCCTGCACACAACGAATGTAAGAAACAGCTTTCTCGCTGGGGTCTGTAGAGGCTCTATGTCTCACTCAGGAGTCCTATGGTGGAAGAGAAACCCATATGCCGCCTGCCAGGTGGAAAGCATCCCTTCAGATGCTCGGACACTCAGCCTCTCTGCTGTGAACACCCTCACTAGAAAGGCTGGAGGCCCACCGTTGGCCTCTCCGCTGCAGTCTTCCGTTAACTCACCTAGTTTGAAAGCGTTTTGCATTCAAATCCTGGAAGCTAGTTTTTCAGTGCATCACAAAGAGCTTCTATCGTGAATTTGATATGTGCCAGGCTTCCCAAGAAACCTATAATGTTGACACCATCAATCGGGTAGCATAATCGTGTGCGTTTTAAAGTTGCAGAAAATGAGTCCAGGAAGGCTAACTCACTTGTTCAAGGGCACACGGATAGTTTCATGGTGGAGCAGTAGACGACCCTGGGCTGTGTGACCCAATCGCTCCTCAATCTTAACCTCCATCGCATATCGAATTCTATCACTAACTTGGTTGGTTTCCGGTTCTGGAAGCAGAGGCAGTTCCGAGGGGAGGGCTCAATTTTCTTGGTCTATTTGTAAATAGCACCCCCGGGGCCCGGGAACACGTGCAAGTCTTTGTTGTCCGCTAGACGCGACGAGGAACTTTGTTCCTGCAAACAAGGGCAGATGTGACTGGCGTGACCACCGTCCACCCTCGAGGCGCGCAAAGCGGAAGGCAGGCCAAGTAAAGGTCTTTCGGCGTCGCACGTGGACCTCGGGACCAGACGGCCTTTGTAATTTTCTTTTTCTGGGGGCAATTACCGAGTAATCTGTAGGTTCCGCGGAGACTGCAGAGTCGGCGGCTGGGTGGCGGTGGGCGGGGTGGCCGGGGTAGAGATGGAGGCGTGGCCGGCTGGGAGATCACGCACCACTTGGCTGGAGACTGTGCAGGCTTACCGCCCTCATACCCCAACTTTTGGAGGTAGACTGCCAACTTTTGGAGGTTCGAAGCCAGGTTTGTCATTTGCCGGCGGTGTGAGCTGGGCTGTCTGGATTGTCCTTAGTGGGAGAGGTTCGCACAGAGCCAGGCGTTGGCTGAGCTCACTGGGAGCAGCGACCCCACTGAGGGTGATGTGATGGCAGGAAGCGGGTACTTTCTGCAGCCGAGCAGCGCGGACGCGCGCGGGGCGAAGGGGCCAGCGAGGCGCACTCCCGCTTCTCGAGTCTGGGATCTCCCGGTTTTCTTCCTTCAACCCACCCCACCCTTTGTGACGGTCGTCAGTCCCAGACCTACGCTAGGAGAGGCCAAGGCACATCAGAGTAAAGGGGACAACGTACGCCCGGTGTTAATTAGTGAGTTCCACCACTTGGGGACTCTGGAAGCGGACTCTAACTCCTAAAGAATCCTCCCAGGGCGACGCCGTCGGGTCCCTGTGAACGGCTGCCCAGACCCACTTCGGCTCTCGGGGCTCTCGGGCCGTCGTCCCACACACGCGCTTCCCAGCCAGGACCCGAGGCCAGGGACTGCGCCCTCCGCTCGGACCGCCGCGGTTCCGGGGACTGGGACACAGACGTCCCCGTTAGAGCCCCCGCCACTGCGGGTCCCTGCTTAGTCTGCGCGGTGGCGGTGACGGTGGCGCTGGCGGCGGCGGGGGCCTTCCCTTGGCTGCCCCGCCATTTAATCAGGGCTATTATCAGACCCGGCTTGCAGGATGGCGCCGGCGGAGCTTTACCCCCATTAGCGCAGGGCGGGGTGGGGGCTGGGCCCCCAGATCGCCGCCGGTCGGGCCGCCGCTGCAGGGGTTCTGGGGCGCTTAGAGCGAGGCCGAGGCGCGGGGTCTGGCAGCGGCTTGGGCGGTCTCTCCCCAGCCCTTCTCAGGCTGACGGGTTTTATTCCCCAGCTCCCAACTCGACCCTTACTAGCTCTGACGTTGGGGCAAATCGCTGCACTCCCCTGAACCTCGGTTTCTCTTCTGTGAAATAGGTTCGGAAAGCTACTTCGCCCAAGGTAGTCGCGAAAATTAGCTGTCCGGCGATGAACTAAGATGATGCACCTCAAGTGTTATGTGGACGACGTGGCACGCACAAATCGTCACTGCTGTTATGACACTAGAAATAGGTCTGCCTTTTTAAAAAGCCTACCCCCGCCCTTTTTTTTCTTCATTAAAAAGGAACGGAAGCGGGGCGCCTGGGTGGCCCAGCGATCGAGTCAGACTTTCTTGATTTTGGCTCGGGTCATGATCCCAGCCTGGTAGGATCGAGCCCCGCGTGGGTCTCCGCGCTGCGCGTGGTGCCTGCTTGGGATTCTCTCTGTTTCTCTCTCTCTCTCTCTCTCTCTCTCTCTCTGCCTTTCTCCCCCTGCTATCTCCCAATAAATAAATAAATAAATAAATAAATAAATATTTTTTAAAAATTTTAGTGTTTATTTATTTTTGAGAGACAGAGAGAGATCGAGCATGAGCGGGGGAGGGGCAGAGAGGGAGGACACAGAATCTGAAGCAGGCTCCAGGCTCTGAGCTGTCAGCACAGAGCCCGACGCGGGGCTCGAAACTGTGAGCTCATGACCTGAGCCGAAGTCTGACGCCTAACCGACTGAGCCACCTCGGCGCCCCAGAATAAACAAAAATTTTAAAAAGGAGAGGAAGTGAGGTTGAATGTTTCAAAGAAGTCCAAGATTGCTTACCGATTTGCTGATTTTATTCACGCCTAACTGGTGTTCCAGGTTCATCTCTGCCACTGGCTAACCTTGTGACTTTGGGCATTCCGCTTGCTGTCTCTGTGCCTCCTTTGCCTTAGCTATGAAATGGAAGAAACACTAGCACTTGCACTGCGGCACTGTTCCGCACATAAATGAAGGGTGCATACAGAATGCTGAGCAGAGTAGGCTCTCCTCAAGCACAGGTCATTTATTTGTTATTAGCAAAACGATTTTGCAAACCACAGTCGTCCTTCCTTCTTTCCTTCCGTATTCCCTCCCTTCCTTTCTGTCTCTCTCTTTTCCTTTCTCTCTCTTTCTTAAACTAAATCTCTCTACAAACAGGCAACTCGACTCACGTTCAGAGCTGAATGTCAGGCTGGAAATGCGAGGGAAAGGGAGTGTGAATCACTCAACAGTGCCTTCTAGCCTCCAGAGTTTCCTCTTTGCATTCCCATCACAATGCCCTATTGACACTGTCCATTTAAGATAAAAGGCAGACAGCAAAATCAGGCACTATTATTTTCAGATGGCTGCTAAAAAAATTAGCACTTGGGAGCAAACCCAGTATTGTCAAGGGTAGTTTCTAATCAGTAAAGTGTAATTAGCAAAGCAAGACTAATTATTAAAGTGACCTTCTAAGTAGTGAATGTTTATAAATGGTTCTTAAGTGGGATGTGTTTGGGCACACAGCCCAATCCTTAAGGACTGTGCTCCACTTCAGCCAGCGCTGGCCCCAGCTCTCCTGCTTCCCCCAAAGCCTAGTCTTGCGTTTGGATTGACTTTTTCCGTCTGGCATGTAAACAATGGCTCATAATAACGGTCAAGTTATTTCAAGTGCTTGTATGTGCCTGGCAATATCCTAAGCACCTTACCTGTATTATCTCATTTGATCCTTCCCATTTTACAGGTGAGGAAACTAAGAGAACTTATGTAACTTACTATATAAATCACACTGCCCATAGGTGGTGATAGGTTTGAATTCTTGTCTGCTTTTCTCCAAGGCTCCTATGTCACCATCTCCCAGTACTTTTAGTCTCTACTCTTCTACAATTCTAAAAACACTTCAAAGAGGATAGGAACTCAATGAGTCTGGAGGAAAACAAACAGCAAACTCATGGTGTTTGCTGCTTCTAAGGAGGCACCCAGGGGTAGAGGCTACAATACCTGGTAGGAGTCTGAGGGCCTCTACTCCTCAGGATGACTTCTTGTCAGTCACTTCTTTGAGCCACAGTTACTCTTTTATTAAAAATGATTGCATGCTTCTTATACTGTCTTGTATAACTAACATTTAGTGAGACCTAATATATGTCAAAGCCTGTGGGAGGTGCTTTGGGACACATTATTTCATTGTAAAATAAATTTCATGAATTTTATTTTGTAATAAATACTGTCTACTTCTCAGACTTTTGTGATGCTCTAATGAGCCAAGTTATTTGGAAGTATTAAAAAAATAAGAGTTTATGACAACAATTTATTTTAAGCATTTAAAAAAAAAATTTCTTCGGACAGTGATATTTTGCAGTATGTGGTTCAAAGTCTACCTGCATCCAAAGTACTTAAGATGTTTGTGTATTTCTTGGCTCCACCCAGAGTGACTGGACTTAGGGCCCCTCGTGCCTGTCTGGGGGAGGGGGGGGGATGAATATGCTTCTGAACCAAGCGCTCCTAGAAGCTTCTGAACTTCTAGTCCTCTTTGTAGCGCTCCAGTCCTCCTATTGGCCATATCTAGCTTTAGATTCAACCAGAGCAAAAGAGAAACAAGGACTTCTCACCTCTTCTGAGAAGCCATCTGTGAATAATCAAAAAGTCCCACATCGAAACCTGTAACTTTTATAATTTCCCACCACTCTTAATCAGAAAGGGTGGCTTCTGGTTCTGACACATCTGTTGTTTTCTTTCAAAGGTGAATACTGGAAAAGCATGACTGACTGACTCTGTGCAACTTGCAAAAAAGAAAAGCCACCAGCAAGTCCCACCCCACCACACAGCCACATTACAGACAGGGCATAGCTAGAGGTGAGGTCTTTAGCTGAGATTAGCACAGCAGGAACCAAGACATTTTAGAATGTTTGAAAAGACAAGCATAGTCCCTAAAGTCCCCCCTCTTTCCCTATTTATGGATGAGGAAATTGAAAATTGAAGCTGGGTCAGGAAGTGACATGTCCAAAGTCATGCTGCTGGCCATATCTTTGGACCCAGGTTGCCTGACTTTGCATTAATGCTGACCCCTTTGACAGGAGCCCTCCTTAGGAGTAGGAAGGCCTTCTCATTATCTATCATTGGTTTCCTAATTTATGCCACTACATTCTCTGAGTCGTGGCCCACACATATTGGGCTTTTCGGTGGTGATCACAAAGACCACACAACTTCTCTAAATATTGCACCTGAATTCTGCAGTTGCAGTATGAGAAGGGAAGATAATTTGGAGTCTTGCCCTTGACATCAAAGATTTGACTTCCCAAAGAGTTCCTTGCTGTCTGGGTTGCACAACAGTCATCTCTGGATTTTAAGGTTGACTGACCTTCAGGGTTGGTTTGCTCTTTGTTGGGGAAAGGGGGGGAGGTGTCCAGATATACATATGACCAGATAGAATTCAAGTATTGGAAACAAAATTTTAAGTAAAGGGGGTTGAAGTCCTGTGTGTATCAATTAAGATCTTACGTTTCATATGTGGAATTTAAGAAACCAAACAGATGAACATAGGGGAAGGGAAGGAAAAATAAGATAAAAATAGAGAGGGAGGTAAACCATAAGAGACTCTTAAATACAGTGAACAAACTAGGGTTACTGGAGGGGAGGTGGTTGGGGAGATGGGCTAAATGGGTGATGGGCATTAAGGAGGGCACATGTTGGGATGAGCACTGGGTGTTATACATAAGTGATGAATCACTGGGTTCTACTCCTGAAACCAATTCTACACTGTATGTTAACTAACTTGAATTTAAATAAACAAATTTAAAAAAGAGATTCTATGTTTCCAACAATGGGAAATCCTTATCAATCTAGTTTAACAATAAAGGGAACTTGTTACCCCCCCACGTGTACAGTTTAGATACAGCTTCTGATGAAGTATGATCCAAGGCTCACAGAAAATCTCCATTTCTCATCTCTGGCTTCCTGCTGTTAGTGCTATTTTTAGGCAGGCTTTCTCCTGGGGTCACAAGATGTCTATCAGCAGGTCTCATGGCTACGTTCTGATTTGTTTGCACCCATTAGGGTCTCTCTCTTTCAGTAGCACCTATAGGGAAATGAACCCAGGAAATGTCTTTACATTCGTTGGACCTGGTTTAGGATCATGTCCCTTGAATCACGATCAAAGGATGGGGTACCCTGATTGGCTTAACCAAATCAGGGGTCTAGCCCTGGAATCTGGGGATAGTAGAAGTCCTCTCAAACCATGTAACTGAGAGCAGCAAAGAGGTGAATTGATTAAGGAGAAGTGGGATTAGTATCTGTCACAGTAGAGCTTGGGAATCTTTGCTTGAGAAGATTTTTGTTCTTTTCAGGAAACCTGGATTCTGTTTCCCAAATGAAGCTTTGCAGAACACAGGTTGCTTCAGATGTTGCCTGTTTTTGTACATCCCAAGAACTAAGAATGGCTTTCACATTTTCAAATGGTTGTGGAAAAAAAAACCCCAAAAGAATAATAATATTTTGTGACATGTGGAAATGATATGAATTCAAATTTCAGTGTCCACAAATAAAGTTTTATTGCTAGAGTTGGCAAACTTTTTCTGTAAAGGGCCAGATAGTAAACATTTAGGCTTGCAGGCCATATGGTCTCCATCACAATTATTCAACTCTGTCATTGTAACATAATAACAACCATAGGCAATATGTAAATATATGAATGTGGCTATGTTCTGATTAAAATTTTATTTATGAACACTGAAATTTGAACGTCACGTAATTTTTACATGTCACAAAATATTATTCTTCCTTTGATATTTTTTTTCAACCACTTAAAAATGTAAAGACCATGCTTGGCTAGCAGGCTGTGTAAAAACAGGTAACTGGCTAGATTTGGCACATTGGCCATAATTTGCAGACCCCTGTTTTATTGGCTGCTTTTGCAGTACAGCGACAGAGCAGAGTAGCTGTGACAGAGACCACATGGCCTACAAAGCCTAAAATATTTACTAGTTGGTCCTTTACAGAAAAAGTTTGCTGACCCTTAGTCTGGAATGGTACTTCTCAAGCTGTATTTTGCATACAAAGCACCTGGGGATCTTGTGGACATGCAGATTTTGATTCTGTAAGTCTGGTGAGTCCAGACATTCTGCATTTCAATAAGTTCAGAGGTGGACCACATTTGGAGAATTTTTCAGTCATTCTTGGATATCCTGTATCAGAAACCTGAGAGGAAGTCCCCTCTGACCTACCCCCACTTGTTGAATGAGAAGCTTCTTTGCTGGGGGATGGGAATCTGCATATTAAATAAGCAGATACTTAATCTGTGATTTTTTTTGAGAACCACTGATCAGATGCTTTAACAGAGATTCAATGACAAATTCATTGAGGGCTGGGTATTAGCCAAACAATGGGCTTCAGGGCACAGGTGGGTGGCTTTTTGTCCAACGATGGATTAATACTATATTTTTTAAGTGTCATTAATTATCTAATTATTATAGCATAAGGATTATTTATTTGTTGGTTAATCTCCAGGGCGTTAACACTCCTTACCATGTCTTGATTTCACATGAAGGCAGTGACTTAGGCATATTAATTGTTAGCAAAGCCCTTCCATTTTTCCCATTTCAGGATATGCATTTATGACCTGTGAGATCTATTAATGTTCAGATAGGTTTAAAGAGCAAGGATTGGGTTTTTATCTATTTTTCATGTAGTAGTAAGGCAAACTTTCTATAAAACCCCATTAAGCACTTTCTTTATTGACCTCTTTCCTTCTTCCCTCCCTTCTTTCCTTTCTTTGGTGTGTATCCATCATGAATTTTTTATTTTATTTCCAACTTTACTAACTTCTAAAGAATTAAACTTCCCAAACTATGCAGCTATTATATTAGTGGAGAAAGAAGAGAATAGAGAACTTTACTAGACATGGGATTTGGGGTTTACAGAATGTGAATCAGACTCTGGTCCTAGACAGCAAGGAGCAGCCAACATAGGGGCCTTGAAGGATGAGACCGAGCAGCTGTGGAAATAGAACACTCTGGCCCCAAACCTAGTGGGGAATCAGTGTTGTGATATGTGATGTGTCAAACACACTGTTCAAACAGCGTTTATGACACTGTGTGGGTCACATGGATGGAAAAGCACTACTTGTTTTCTTCTGTTTCATACTTGTTAATGACTCAAAGCCAGCTTTATAATTCAATCTGTGCATGTGGTCATACAAGCCAGGCCTGTCAGTACTGTCTGCTTCTTAAAGGGGAGGGATAGGACAATGGGAAATGAGGACATGGGTGGAGGAGAACATTGCATTTAAAGGCTGCAGAGAAGCCTAGGGCATCTTGAGGAACTACTAATCCATTATTCAGTTTGGGTTGCTTCACATTGGATCCTGAGGGGTGTTTTTATTTTTATTTAAATTAGCAGAATTTCTGAGGTGTCTGGGTGGCTCAGTCCATTGAGCATCTGACCTTGGCTCAGGTCACCATCTCACCGTTCATGAGTTCGAGCCCCCACATGGAGCCCTGCTGCTGTGAGCCTACTTCAGATCCTCTGTCCCCCTCTCTCTCTGCCCTTCCCCTGCTTACACATACTCTCCCTCAAAAATAACTAAAACATTAAAAAAAATTAGCAGAATTTCTTAGAAAAACAGAAAATCAAGGGGATGAAAGTGAACAATGATGTTTTTGGAAGGGCTATCTTAAATGCTCTTAAATAGTTAAACTCTTATTTAACTAAGCCGTGGTGGTGGAGAAAAGCAGTATTCTCCCACCAAAAAAAAAAAAAATTAATAATAATAACAACCCCCAAACCCATACAACTAACTTGTCAGGGTTGGAGCCTGTGAGTACAGAGAACCCTCCATTCTTGACTTGATGCTCACCTCGATGCAGAATGATTAGTCTCCTTGCCTAAAAGGCTACAGAGTAAAAGAAACCTGAAAATGAAAATCCCCTCAGACCTCTTAGAATAAATTATGTGGATTTGCTAAGTACACAGACTGTCCCTCTTAAGAGGGAGATAACCACTTTAACTATTGCTTTGGAAAGAGAATCCATAAGGCCAATTACGAGTCTTATTTGACGTTAGTGATTTTCCACCAGTAAAAATTACTACTGTGGGTCCTACCCAAAGTGCTGCTTTAAAACAAAACCCAAATGAATTTGGAATTGGTTTACATTTCAAAGATAAAGTAGCAACATGTAATAAAGAGCCTGCCAGACTAGAAGTCCGAAAACCGAATTCTCCCAACTCTTGAGTAACCTCAGCAGGCCAGCAAGGCTCAGACTTTTTCATCTATGAAAGGTAAAGAAAGATATCTACTTCACATTCCTCACAGTATTTTTCTTTCTTTCAGTTAATTGTGGTAAAGTTCACGGTACTTTTGTGAGGCACAAGTGAAATAAAGGATATAAAATTCCCCTTTGAAAATTATAAATCCTAACAAAAGGTATTTTGAGAGGTTGAGCTAGGTTTATTGAAACTAACAACATTTACATGAGCATTTTAACATTAAATCATGTTCCATTTTCCTCTTTTCCTGGCTAGCCTCAGCTTTCTGAGTAAAAATTAAATATAAAGTATCCAAAAGAGAAGGAAGCTAATCTTCCTTAATGACTGATCATAAGTCATTCTATGGTAGCCAGCCTTTAACATCCAGACAAGCTGCTATCAAATTCCCCACCTAGGGATGCATTGTGAAATAATGTGTTTGTTTTTTTTTAGATGCTGTTTTGGGGTAATTTGTTATGCAGCAATAGATAACTGATACAGGTTCTAACAGGGAGAGAAAGAGGCAGAGATGTCAGGAGGACTTCTTTTTAACTTCAGAGAACTTGACCAAGAAAAAGAAAGCCTGTTGGGCACACATTCCCTTTCTCATTAGCTCAGCTTTGGTAAGGATTTGAAAGGCAAAATGTCCCTCTATGGTAATTTAACCTAATGAAGTGTATTTCTGAGTTGATGTTGCCCTTGACAAATCATAGCACACAGTTGAGGCAACTGTGTAGCATAAGGAGAAGAGGAACCTCTGAGAAGCAACATGGTTTAGTCGGGCTCTTTCAGGAAAACAGCCCATGCTGGATGGCTCCGTAGAGGGAATTTAAGGTGGGAACCCAGTCACAGAGAATGAGAGAGCTGAAAAGCAAACAGAAAGTGGGGAGGCAACTCAGATGAGCAACACTGAGAAGCTGCTATCGTCCCTGTGACTGGAGAAACCAGGGTCATGTGCCAGGGATTAGAACAATAAAAGCAACATGGCTAGAGAAGAAGCAGCTATTTCTGGAGTTGCTACCCTCAGTGGAGAGAAACTGGGATAAATGCTTTAGCTCTGCCCCCTCTGCTGGCCTTACTTATCTGCCAGTCCCACCATTGGCTAACCTTGGAAACCCTTGGAAATATACTTTGCTAGAGTCATCCCCTTGTGAAACAGAGCAGGGGAAGGGTGGGGAATGGATCTGAGAGCAAACAGTCCAAAAACGTAGTCCACCTTTTTTTGCTATTCAGTATCTGTTATCACATTCCTACTCATGTTTATTTCCCAAACAATATCAACTTCATGTGTCTATCATTCACATAGATGAAGACTCTCACCCTCCTATTATGGGGAGACACAAAGTTCCATCAGTCATGTCAAAGTCCATATCTACCCATTTCAAAATCTGGAATTGTCAGGTAATACAATTATCCCCTTTAGGATCAGATATGGCTCCTTACGGTCTGGTAATCTATAAATAAAGAGCCACCAAATTCCCTACTCAAATAATAGAAGCAGAAGGCAGAAGGAAAAGAAATCACTGCGTGTCTGTACAGCTATATAATATTATATAGTATTATATTAATTACATTATAATTTTGTGAATATATAGAGCAATAAAACATGCATTGTTACTACAGACCTCATTCTGTAACTGGAAGCCATGTTAGTATTTATCACTTTCTTCATCTATCACCATTTCATGTTCTCTTTGACCTCAGCTGGCATCTCAGCTAGTCAGGGGTTGTTTTTTCTCTCTTTCTTTCTTTCTTTACTTTTCTTTCTTTCTTTCTTTCTTTCTTTCTTTCTTTACTTTTCTTTCTTTCTTTCTTTCTTTCTTTCTTTCTTTCTTTCTTTCTTTCTTTCTTTCTTTCTTTCTTTCTTTCTTTCTTTCTTTTTGATGGGAAGATCCAAAGTTTCACTCAAAGTTCCTGAGGTCTTAGTGTTATTGTCCTTATTGAACTGCTGTAGCCTTCCATTAAACATATATAGAACAGATAAGAAGTGTCCCAGTGAATTTCAGTTCTAAAGAGTTCTCCATACCCCTATTATGTAGCAGCAACCCAACTTCTCCTTGGTAATTAGCATCTGACTCTTCAACCAGCATCCTACCTCCTTCTTTTTCTGTTGGCTCAATGCCTTGAGCAGCACAGATTCAGAAGCAGATTAAGTAGAAACATTGTGTCTCCTAGTGGAAGCTTCATCCCTTGGGAACCAAGGCTTCTAAATAATCATAGCCCAAGGTCTTGGGATCGGGAAGTGAATATTCTTCAAGAGGGTTATTAAGTGTAAAGGGGCCACTCCTACTTCCATTTCTTCATATCTTGACCTCTGTATTATGGAGGATTGGAGAAACAGCACCATGTATTGATTGTGCTTCAGAGTATGTATTACATCCTGCAGGATAACATCTGTGGTAGACAGAATAATGCCACCCCTCCTCCCAAAGATGCCCATCTCTTAATCCCTGGAATCTATGAATATGTTAGCCCACATAGCAAAGTAGAATTAACATTATGGATGGAATTAAAGTCGCTACTAAGCTGATCTTAAATTAGGGAGAATATCCTGAATTATCCATGTGGGCCCAATAGGCCCAAGAATCCTTAAAAGTAGAAGGGAGCATGGAAGAGAATCAGAGGAGCAGATGTGATGATAAAAGCAAGATCAGAGTAATGATATGTGAGAAGGACTCTTTTAATAGTTTTGAATAAAGAGGAGGGGAACCATGAGCCAAGAAATGCAGACAGCATCCAAAAGCTAGATAAAGGCAAGGGGATTGATCTTACCCAGAGTCTACAGAAAGAAAGGCTGTCCTACCAAAGACATAACAGCAGTGAGACCTATGTCAGACTTCTTACTTACAGAACTATGAGATGATAAATTTGCATTGTTGAAGCCGTTAAGTTTGTGGTGATTTTTCTGCAGCAGCAATAAAAATGAATACAGTCCTTTAGTCTTGCAGGGTGTTTATCTCCCAATTAGTGCTGTAGCTGAATCTGCAGTAAGCCATCCTGCCATTCTATCAGGCCAGATGCTTCTGAGTGCTGATTATAATGTAAGATCAATAACTTCTACGAGAGTGATTCCATTCCTAGATTTTTCTCACTATGAAGTGAGTTCCTTGGTTAGAATTGTAATGGTGAATTAAGCATTTTGTAATTCCACAGGTGGTGGTTTTGGCAGAAGCAACGTGGGCAGAGAAGGTGAATCCATGGAGTATCCAGATCAGATTGGATGAAGGTAAGTCTCATGAATTGTCTCTCCTGTACCACCATGGCCATTTTGTACATGGGCCCGTGACAATTTTGCATATGGGCCCACTGAGCAAGCAAGCACTGTGGTAGCTGAGGAAAGAGGACGACTTTCATTCACTGAACAAGCCACCTTTTTCACCTGAATATTGAGTCTTTGTCATGGAGGCCCTTTGAAGAGCATTCACAGGAGACTCAAATATCTTCACACTCTGTTGTCATTTTAGGAAGTTAACCTACCTATTCCACATACTTTCTTGCAGTCAGCCTCATTTTTTTTCCCCAAGCCTTTGATCAGCTGGGAAACTTAGATACTGCCTATGAGTAAGAGTAGGTTCACCATGCCTTAGGACATCTCTCCTTTCAGGCAAAGTGGACAACCAGATGTACTGCTTAAAGATTTTTTCACTCCTCTTCTAAGACTTCCCTTCTTTATTGAATATAAAGCCACCCTAGAATGGAACTTTAGTGTGGCAGCTGTAATTTTCAACTTATCATGTAGATTTATATGTGAAATAGTTCCAAGTATTTCCTTCCTTCAACAACTGGTCATAGGGAACTCCTCATGTGACCATAAGAACGGACTGAGGGAAGGGTGGTATTACATGGAAGAAATTCCCAGATAGCCTAAGTCAACTACATATTCAAGCATTTTCTTGAGCTTTCCAGACCTGCAAAGGCACAAATTTATATATATACCATTCCCACTTGATGATGATGGATAATTTTTGTGACCACACTAATTTATGACTTGATGGCTCAAATGACACCTGAGTTTTAATGTGGGTGGCTCTGTAGCATAGTCACTTGGTGTCCTGCAGTTAGGTGTTCAGGGCCCAGTAATAAGCCAGAGGCTGTTCTCAGAGGGGAGAAAGTTATCAGCAGAATGAGATATGGCTATGTTCCAAAATTTAGAAGGCTGTGTAGAATCTTTTTAATATGTCTTGCCATAGGGCCCATATAGCATCCTGATTTGCAATAGACACTTCAGGCACTTTTGTATCTGCAAAGTCAGAAGTTCTGAGAGTTGCAGAGGAGCTTGCATCACAACTTGGAGAAATTAAAGGGCCTCTAAAAACTAGTAGTCTTCCAGGTAACTCAGTAAAAAACCTGAAGTAGCAAATTCCAATGAGGAGGCTCTTGCTTTCAAAATGATAAAGAGGCCCACTAAGCATTTTATCAGCAAGCAACATGAATCAACTTACCTTTCATTGTCACCAAAGTGGTCTACTTGTCTGTCACCAAGCAGCAGGCTCATGAATTTTTATGGGTTTTATCTTCTATCTGTTAGAATGTGTGTGTCTTCCTAAGGCACCCAGGATGCCTGCTCTTACTACTCACCAGGTGCAGTCAACATGATGTTCTCAATGTGGTCGGCCACCATGATGTTCTCTGGGATGCCCAAATGATCAGAGATATACTGGACAATACTGTGACAAAGAGCAAGAGAGTTGACATAACCCTGAGGCAAGATAGTGAAGGTGCACTGCTATTCCTATCAGTTACTGCTTCTGGTTGAATTTGCTAATTGATATAGAAGAAAAAACATTTGTCAAATCATTAGTTTCTAGGGACTCTTACATTTTTCCAGATGTCAATTGCAATTTATATACCACTTTATTAACTTATCAATAATTCCTGTCATTCTGTAAATGGAGTCATTCTGTATCTGGCCATTCTATATCTGGGTTAAAATGGAGAAGGATAGGAATCACCACCCCTACTTCTTTCAAGTCTTATATGATAGCATTAATCTTTGCAATTCCTCCAGATATGTGGTATTACTTTTGGTTTACTATTTTGGTAGAAAGGAATAGTTCCAGGGTCTTCAACATGGCCCTCCCTACCATATAATCCCTCACTTTCAGTCAGGGAGCCAGTGAAGATACTCTCCTAGTTCTCTAGTATTAATGTCTTTTCCAAATATGCAATTACTGGGAAATAAACACATGGATGTGGAAGCAGGTTTTCTAGGCCTATTCTAAGACTGACCAGGTCCCAAGCTCTATTTACCACCTTAGACTTACATAAACTTCCTATTATGCCTAGTGGATCACAGTGAAATGTAAACTGAAAGCCAGTGCCATAATAACTTCTGAAAAGTTACTTTTTTCCTCTTCCTAGTGTATTGTCACTTAATTAAATGGTTGTAGGTCCCTTTGGGAAAAGTGTGGAGGAAGATTTATGGTACATACTTAAGGCAATGGGAATGGGACTTGTTTTTCCCTCTGATCAAAGGCTCTGGGTCTATCAGATGGCTTAGGTTTGTGAAATGGGTGAATGGTTTTCTTTATCTCTTATTGTGCAACACAAGTCAGAACTATGCTCCTAAGCCTACAATTTTTCTGAAACTATAAACCAAGTAATATTTTGCTAAGCGGACTATTTCATTCCTAGAAGCACCATGATCAGTTATCATATATTTTACTTTATACATTTCATAGACTCCGTAAGACATCATTATTGTTGTTTTAAACAATTAATATTTTGAAAATTTACCCATACATTTACCTTTTCTTGTGCTTTTCCTTCTTCCCTGAAATTCTATGCTTTCATCTGAGATTACTTTCCTTTGGTCTAAAGAACTTGCTTTGGCATTTTTTTGGAGCTCAGTTCTGGCGACAATAACTTTTCTTAGCTTGTGTTTGTGTCTGAAATGTCTTTATTTCATCTTTATTTAATTTTCCTAACTCCAGTCATCAGAAAAGTTTTTAGACTTACAGAAATATTGCATAGACAGCACAGAGTTCCCAAATATACCGCACAAAGTTTCACGTATTGTCAACATCTTATATTAGTACGGTACATTTGTTATAAATAATTAACAAACATTGATACATCATCACCATTATTAATGATACATTATTATAAACTGAAGTCTTATCCAGATTTCCTTTTTATCTAATGTCCTTTTTCTATTTAGTACCCCATCTGGGATCCCACTTTCAATGTGGCCACAGTTCACGTTAGTGTCTCTGTGGCTCTGACAGTTTCATTATTTTTGGAAGTTATTTTCACTAGTTTTTTCACTGATCACTTTCAAGATGTCATTCCCTTATCTTATGGCATCTGTAGTTTTTGATGAAAAGTTAGGCAAAAGTCTCCTCTTGCTCTTGTGGCAATAGTAGTCTACCTAGGAGTTCCTGGGGTGGGAGAGGGGTTGTACTAACGGGTTGAGAAAGGACACGAGAAATGCTTCTGAAGTACTAGAAATGTTCTATGTGTTGATTTGAGTAACAATTACATGAGGGTGTAATCATGTAAAATTAACTGAGCTGTACACATATGGTATATGTACTATATCATATGTGTATTGTATTTCCAAAAAAAGCATTTAAAAAATATCAAAGACAAGTCTTGCTATTGCTAGGGGCACATGTACCCCAATATTTATAGCGGCACTATCAACAATAGCCAAATTATAGAAAGAGCCTAAATGTCCATCAACTGATGAATGGATAAAGAAGATGTGGCTTATATATACTACTTGGCAATGAGAAAGAATGAAATCTGGCCATTTGCAGCAACGTGGATGGAACTGGAGGGTATTATGCTAAGTGAAATAAGTCAGTCAGAGAAAGACAGATACCATATGTTTTCACTCATATATAGATCTTGAGAAACTTAACAGAAGGCCATGGGGGAGAGTAAGGGGAAAAAAAGTTATAGAGAGGGAGGGAGGCAAACCATAAGAGACTCTTAAGGACTGAAAACAAACTAAGGGTTGATGGGGGTTGGGGGAGAGGGGAAAGCAGGTGATGGGCTTGGAGGAGGGCACTTGTTGGGATGAGCACTGGGTATTGTATGGAAACCAATTTGACAATAAATTATATTTAAAAAATAGTGAATTAAATAAGAAAAAAAACTATGATTTTTGTATGATCTAAGACAGACTGATAGGTTTTGTTTAATATTGTTGTCATGATAAATAAATGATATACCCATGGTTATGGCAAATAAGTAATTAAATCAACTCTTGTGGTCAAGAAAGGTATTTTGTGAAACAAGCTCATGTTGAGTGATGATATAATTTGCTGGTATGAATCAACCTTATTAATCAATAGGGCAATGAATGCTCTCACTAGACCACCCTCATATTCAATATATCTTCATACTATAATTTAAAAAATGCATTAATTAGCAATGAACAACATATTCAACATATTGAAAAGAATATGATATCAGATACAATAGAGTTTGAGCTGGGTTCCATTTCTTGCTAGGTGTAGAATCTTTGTGACTAAGTTACTTAACATCTCTGAACTTCAGCTGTCTTACCTATACAATGAGGATAATAAAACACATCTCACAGAACTGTGGTAATGAGTAAAATTATAAAATATATATAAAGTACCTTGACATCCCATAGATGCTCAATAAGTGATAGCCATTAATAATGGCAATAATTATTATAATATCATTCAATCAGATAATTTTGGATTATACTATTCGTTTATTACACATGTAATATTTTCCCCCATCTAAAATAGTTTATTATTGTCCATTTGGCTTTATAGACACTATCTATAGTATTTATTCTGAAGCACGCTAGCTGTGCTTCCGAATGAGTTGCTGACATCATGATTTTTCCCTTCCCTTTATTCAACATTCCCTGGGAAAATGCCCTCTTAGCATAGTCAGTGCAATGCCATGAATGCTGCCAATTAGTGCTAAAGAAGTTCTCTGGCAAATGCTTATCTCTTGAGTTCATGGTGACAGGTTGGCCACAAGACTCCTATCGCTATGAGATGACTCCATCTCATCTCTTTCTGTCAGGTGAATCACAGTGACTTATTAATAAGAGAGGAAAACAATAGCAGCCTTAGAGTATGGAAATTGTTACTCTTTAAGACATGCCCTCCAGATAATTTAGAGTTGTACAGTGCCAGTTTTTGAAGAATCATACTTATATGAATATGAATTATATGAATATGGAATTACATGAATTATATAAAATCAAATCTCAAGTACCAGCGTGTTTTCTGGGTAAATAATCAATAAATTATGAATGTGCTGGGCACCTGAGGATGCAAAGAAGGCTAGGACTTGGCTCTTGCCCTTGGAGGATGTATGATTGAACATCTAGCACTATCAGATTAGAATGTGATTAAATTGCAGGAGTTCAGAGCAGGCTGGGAGGTCCTACTTGGATCCAGTTGGAAATCATGGATGAGTAGGATTTATATGAGTGAAAAGAAATTCCAGAGAAAAAGAGTCATATCACTACTACAAGGTTAAAGAGTCAGGGTGAGGACAAATCGAGGAGGGGGAGTCTCTCATATAGAGATTTATTCTGTAGGGAAGGCGAGCTGGGGACCTTGCAAGCTTTAAGACAACCCAGTGGTGGTGAAAAGAGGGAGAGACAGAGCAGGCATAGTAGATGGGACACACAGTAGCTGTTAGTGGTCTAGATGTAAGGTCTTGGGGTCACACAAGGGATAGATGAGAAAGAAATTTCTAAAGAAGGGCCAACAGGCCTTGAGAGTCATTGGTTACAAAGATGTCTTTGCGGAGAGTGGGTGAGGTTTGGAAGGGAGAGGGAAGGTGGCAAGGTAGAAGTCCCAGATGATTCACAGTGTTTATATCTCCTTGGATTGAAGAATGACATGTACAGAGACATGAAAGTCAGGGAATAGATGATGGTGAGTTTGGTTTCAGAGTTTGTGAGTTTGTGATTATTAGAACATCTGTGTGCAAATGACCCACAGCCGGAGTGGGAATGAAGCAAAGTGATGTAAACAGGAGTAGTGATAACAGTTGTTAGTGTTTTGGAATAACCTCTAGGCATTAATGGTTATGTAAAGGGCTCGCTTCTCCCCTCCCCACAACCTTCTATATGAAAGTGAAACCTTATAGATTCATGAACACTTATATCCTACAACGATGCAACACGTTCCTGCAAGCTTGGAAAAGTCCTGCTCTGTCCTTCGGCTCTCTGACAAGTGCCCTGCCTGAAAGGTTCTTCATGTGATAGGTGCAATGATATTCTGACGCCAGGAGAAAACAATCTATTGGTCATATGAGGCAACAGAGTCACCCATTAGGTGTGTGTGGTGGGGGGATGGACACAGGGTGAGCACAGTGGTAAGCTGAGGGTCAGCCAAGAGCTAACTGTACCTCTTTCGGTAAGGGCAGAGCCCATAAAATCTCTCTAGCCAGACTTATATCACGTTTGCCACTCTTTTCACTGATTAAACATGTTTTTTAACAGCCCTTGTACCGAATAACACTCCCTGTAATGCAGATTTAAATAACAATGTTAAAAGTGCTGGTCACACATGCACACACAGTGGTATGGATTCCTGATTAGGGCTCTTCACCTGCTAGTGAACCAGCGTCCAGGATGTAGACTAAGCTTAACTCACATGCACATACACATCCTACATAGAAATATTTTATAGAAAATGGCGGCACAGCAGGCATTCCCAAAGAGATGAAAACTGAAACCACAGAGCTGCTCCCGCAGAGGGAGTCGCTATCAGAGGAAGGACACACTTCAAGACAGTAAAGGGGGTCCGGTAGCAGTAACTACGTCAGAGAAAAGGGTCACTGGATTTTAGGTTGGTAACTGGTGACCTTTTGAGACTGGTTTGTGCAAGTAGGTGGGGCTGAGGCCAGATCACAGGTCTGAGAGTGAGGCTGAGTGTCCAAGAAATGGGAGCAGCAGGTGTGAACCGTATCCTTGAGAAGTTCCCTCCCCAAGGTGGATCGTTCTGGGGCAGCTGAAGCATCAGGGTTGGAAGTAGAAAGCCATGCTGGTACCCTGGAATTCCTTTTTTTTAAGTTTATTTATTTATTTATTTTGAGAGAGAGAGAGAGAGAGAGAGAGAGAGACAGTATGAGCTAGGGAAGGGCAGAGACGAGGGAGAGAGAATCCCAAGCAGTCTCCCTGCTGTCAGCACAGAGCCCAGTGTGGGGCTCGAGCCCACAGCCCTGGGATCACGACCTGAGCTGAAATCAAGAGTCAGACACTCAACCGACTGAGTCACCCAGGCACCCCTGGAGCTCCATTTGAATGCTACTCTGAGGGGTATCAGCAGCCAGGCTACCTTCTGATGAGAGCCTTTCAGACTTGGTAACTCATCTTCTTTGGGCAGGCCCACGTGGCCTACCTTTTACCAAATGCCGGGCAGTTCTGTGGAAAAGCTTCAGAGTATATGATTTCCGTTCTGCCGTGGTAATGATTAAGTCTCATCTGTATGTAGTGGTTTCCCTCTCTTCCTTGCTGGGGCAAAGGTATAGTGAGCCTCCGGGTGTCTGGGCTCAACGGCCGGCTCAACAGAGGCTCTGTTTCCAAGGACACAGAGGTGAGTTAGGCACGAAAGGGAATGGCCACGGCGAGGTAAGCCCTACCAGAGGCATGGGACCAGTGTTGTGGGAAGGTTGCCTGGGAAGGCTTCCTAGAGAAGGTCTCAAAGGGTGGGTAGGAGTTTACAACCCAGCTAAGTAATAAAGCCAGCTAGAATTGATAAAAACAAGAGTTTTTTCTTTCTTTTTTTCTCAGGGGAAAGAGAGTTGGGAATCTGAAGCGGGGGGGGGGGGGGCACGGTCAGAAGAAGCAGAGCTTATGTTCCACCTCTCATGCTCCATACTATGAGACATGCCGTGTGCATCCGTGTCCAACAGCTTAAAGAGAAAATAAAAGCATGCTTGTATGCCAGTGGCCACAGTAGAAAGAATTATTTTATACATGTGGGCATGAGCTCCAAACAGAAAATAAGTGATTCAAATCACATTAATAGTCATGTGGTCACAATGAGATTGGGCCAGGAGCCACGCGCAGAGATGTGACTTGCCCAAAAAGCTGACACTTGAAATAAAACGCAGACCCACAGTGGAAAGTCAGGCCAACCCACTGTGCGAATCCAGGCAGTAACAAGATATCATACCCAGGCAGGCTTGTCTTTCTCGAGGTCTGGGTCTGGCCAAACCCTCAAAAGTAGGAAACTCGTTTCTGCAATGGCTGGATCAAGGTGCAGTGTGGATGTCTTCTCTAATCTTTTCTGATGACAGGCCCGGTGACCTTCGGTGGCACACAAACTTTTTAAGGGGAAAAAAAGTATAAAGTACAGAAGTCTAAACAGCCCAGTTCCCAGGATTAGCAGACCATGTCCAGCTTTCACCCTGAATTCTTCATCTTGCTCAGTTTCCCATTAACACGAGACAAGGTATTAAAAAAAGGTCGGGGTTTTGAACCAGAGACAGTGTGTTCGGTTTTCCTTATAGGTCGATCTCCGAGGCATAATTAAAAGCCTCACTTCACAAATTAATTTGCAGCTCACGAGGCCAAAAAGAAATCTAAAAGTAATTTTCAGAAGAATGTTTTGTGGCCTGGACAGGGGCACTCATGGTATTAATGTGAAGCTACCTGTACCCAATCCCCTTTCAATAGCCTGTCAGGGAGTAAAGCCTCCCTTATAAGATCTGACAAGCGTATGTTCTAGAGGAAGCGGAGGGGAAGCTCTCTGTTCATATGACTAATTAGACGGACTTCATGCTGGGTTGCTCTTTTTTGATGCAGGTCCTGGTCCTAATTGACAGTTTGCTCCTCAGGAAAGTAAGGTTGAGTTCAAATGCTTACATGCCCTGTTTTCTTTTAGCATTCCTGACCTGAAACTGATGCGGGGTGACAGGGAACAGACGGGAAAGAGACTCCTTGTTTCACTTAGAGTAAACCTTTTCAAGTTCCCCACTAGGAAGACTGGACCGCTAGGAGCTCCTTCCAAAAGCTGCATTTATCAATTAACATGGCTCACTCCAGCTGGAAATTTTGTCCAGGATAGTGCCAGGATAGTGCCAGACTCTGTGATGGGAAACTAAGCCCAGGTGAAGGGACCACAGATAGTTATTAGCCAAGTCTGCTTGGATTGTTCTCCAAAGGCCAAGACAGTGATTGGCCCATATATGGCAATGTGGGGATAATGCTGGTAAATGGGGTGTGAGAGATTGATTGCAAGAATGGTTGCAATTCTTTACCCCTCCCTATAGCCGTGCTCTTTAGACTGTTCCTTCTACAGAGGTGGAGTCTGTTTTTCCATCTTAAATCTGGGCTGGCTTTTTGACTTGTGTTGACCAATTGAATGCAGCAGAAGGAAGTTGATGTTAGTTCCAACCCCAGATCTTAAGAGGCCTGAGCACTTACACCGTATCTCTTGAGAGACCGCCACGTGCACAAGAGCGAGGGTGAGAGATGACGTGAAACAAGGCTAAAGCATCCTAGTTGAAGCCATCTTAGATTGTTTCGGGCCCGGCTGACTCACCCCCTGACTGTGATGCATGAGCAAGCCCAGCGAGGTCAACCTAGCAAGACTCAGGCCAGCAATACCACCCAACCAACCTGTGGTCTTCTGAACAAAAAAGAAATGCTCATTGTTTTAAGTGATTAAACTTTGGGATGTGTGTTAGTTCATATCCTCTGAGGAGCAGATGCCAAGACGGAAATAGACGTACAGGATATTTGTTAGGTGAAATGCTATTGAAGGATAAAGAGGAAAGAGACAGAGAAGGCAGGGAGATCCTTCAGACTGAGACTCAGGACTGACCTCTGTATAACAAAGAAGGAAGGAAAGAGTGAGTGGGTAGGGCCTCAAGCTGCAACAGAGGGCTCAGGAAGTTCTGGCTAGCCTGATGAGGAGTCCTTGAGTCCACTCTGGAAGGAGTGGATCTGCATTAGTGCCCCCACTGTGCTCTTCATTGGAAATGTGGCCTCACTGACTTGGGGGTGGATCCAGAAGGGCAACAACTGGGGCCATTAATCGGTTCTACTCCCCACAGCAGGAGGTCTGAGCAGCATTGGTCAGTTTGTTATGCGGCATTACTGGGACAATTACTAACTCATACGTGGGGGAAATAAATTTCTATGCCTCTGCAGATTTTTGTTGTGGCCTAACTTTGATCTAAAAAATGTCTCTTTGACTATAACTAGAGCAGAATCTTTTCCTTGAGGAACATCAAAGTTTTAAAATGTTCTTGGCCAACTGTACCACCTAGACCTAGAATGCCCGGACAAAAATGCAACAGACCCATCATTCCATCCCCAGAAGCCATTTTTTTTGTTCATTAATTTGCCCAAGACGGTGTCACATGATGTCTTCCATGCCATGCCAGGAGGAAACAGAGTCCTTGGCTAAAGGCTTTAATTACTTAGATTTGAAATTGGCTTCAACCTGTGAGACAAAATTTGTGGAATATTGTTGTTGATGGCAAATTCTTTATGTATCTGTGTGGCCTAGATTAGCATGCCTCATTATTATTGTTTTTATAAAGCAATTTAATCACTAAACATTTGCAATTACTGTCATTAATTACTTTTTTATAGATATCTGGGAAGAAGATACAACCTCAGATTCAATTAACATTTACGGAGCTCTCTTCATATGCTAGGCACTTTGCCAGGGACATATTTTATTGAATTCTCACCAAAACCATGGGAGGTGCTTATTATCTCAATTTGTCTCAGCAATTGTACTTCTGGTAAGTCGTAGAGCACAGGCTTAGAGTTGGGTCCTCTGACCTTGTAATTCATGTACTCAACAATATTCACTAAGCATCTAGAGTGTTCTAGGAGCTATACTATTTGATAGTAATACAAACACAATTCCTGTTTCAAATTGTCCACAGATGAGAGGGGAGACACATACCAAATTTGTCTCCCATACCCAATGAGATGCAGCTATGACTGAGAACCACAGGGCACTGCATAGAGAATGGCATCTGTTATGGCTGTTATGGCTTGTGTCCTCCCCAAGTTCATATGTTGAGGTCCTAACTCAGTACTCAGATGTGACAGCATCTGCAGGTAGAGCCTTTAAAGAGGTAGTTAAGGTACAAGAAGGTCAAATAGTTTGGTCCTTATCCAATATGACTGGTGTTCTTATAAGAAGAGCAGAGTGGCCACAGGCATGTGCACACAGAGAGGTAAAACCATGTAAGGGCACAGTGAGATGATGGCCGTGGGCAAGCCAAGGAGAGAGGCCTCAGAAGAGACCAAACCTGCTGATGCCTTGATCTCAGACGTCTAGCCTCAGAACCTCATCTCTGGTGTTGAAGCCACCCTCCTGGGGTATTTTGTTACATTAGCCCTAGCAAACTAATGTAGCATCTAACCATACTGGTCAGGGGGTGGAGAGAAAGCAGTTACAGGAGCATCTCAAACAGAGAGGCAGGAATTAGGAGAGGGCAGGGAGGAAACATGGCTTTTAGTTCCTGCCTGGCTAGGGAGTCCCTGCATCTCCTTCAACAAGTCACTTCCTCTTCTGGGCATCAGATTTCTCATCTGTGAAATGAGGGGATAAGCCTGGAAGACTGTTTGTCAAAATCTGTTTTATGGACCCTTGATTCCCCTGAGACACTTCTCAGGAAAAGGGCAAGGAGGGTCTCCATGGTCAGGTACTTTGGGGAACACTATGTGCTATATGCCTTTCTGTATATTCATAACACAGAGCTGCACTTGGAAATTCTGAGGAGTCTTGCAGGAAAAATAAGCCCTGTTTTATATAGAATTCACCCACCTTATTTAGCTACAAAACTCCATTTCCACATCATACTCATTACTGCCAGTAGTCCAAAGGATCCACTTTGGGCAACTCAGGCCCAACTACCTCATCTCTTTCCTTTCCAACTCCAATACCTAGTGACTTAAAAAAAGAAACAAGCAAACAAACATTAAAATCCCAAGTATAAAATCTTCAGAGATGAGTGGTTAGATGTATGACTTAAACAAACCACCGATCCAGGGAGGCAGTGCTAACTCCAGGGAGAAATGGAAAGGAGATGGCATTAACTGGGTTGATGTTCTCCTGCTTGATATTCTTCATTTCTAATATTTAAACTTAGTTCTTTTATTTTTCTTGTCCTATTTCTTTAGCAAAAAGTCACTGTACAATGGTGAATAATAGTAGTGATAATGGGAATCCTTGGCTTGCTTTTACTATAATGCAAACACTATAATGTTTAACCCTTAATTTCAGGTTGGCTATTGATCCAAGCAAGTTGTCTTTTACTATGTTAAGGAAATATCTTCTGTTTATTTATAGTTTTCAGAGATTATTTAATAGAAAGTGCTATTGACTCTTAAGATCCTTTTTGGCTTCTATGAAGAGAATCATGATCTTTTAGTCTTTGAATTATTAATTTAATAAGTTATGTTCATTGATAAAATTACTCTTACATTCTTATGGTAGTGGTAACTTGGCCATGATATATATAATATGATGCATTGATTGATTTGAGAATTTCAGCTGAATATAATTACTGACTTATAGCTGACTGTAATTAGATGCATATATTACAAAAACATTTAAAATAGATTTGTGCTATTGAAAACTTTTCCAAATTATATCAGGATAATTTAGTTCCCTTACATAATCAAATTGCCCAGCTCTGTTTCAAGGTGATATCAGGCAATTGTTAATCTATTAGAAATTCAGTAATGCATGCATAGAATTTGACAGAAATATGGTCAATCTGCAGGGAGGGTATCCTAAAGAAAATTCAGTCATGTAAATCTCAGTTTATATACATTAGTTATAGGAAAAACAAATATTATAGAAAGAGTTGTTTATTTAAGGGCAAACTGCAAAATAAGATAATGAAAATAGTATTTAAAAAAGATGTATTAGCAATTATTTTTGCAAATTATTCTTTAACAACCCCACTTAACAAAATATTGACATGTAGATTCTTTTTCTGATACTCAGTTATAGTTCTCTCTGTGAAGATACCACATTTGATCTCTAATAACAAATACACTTACCTGTTTCTTGTCATAAGATCCTAGTTGAAAAATGTATTTTATCTAAATCTTTTCTCAAATTGACTTTTAGAATATTTAAAAAACAGAGCTGGACTAATTGTTATGATAAAGTAAAGTGGAAAACATCATCAGGACTGATATGCTCTATCTAATCTTGATAATGTAAAACAAAATAAAGAACATAAGAAACCAAAGGAAATGATATCGGGCTGATTTATTTGGTAGTTAACCAGTTGTTTCAAATTTATTATTGACTTCAATGCTTATTCAAATCTTGACAGCAATAGTCAGATACACATCAAGGACAGATTATTAATTTAGGCCCATGTCAGCAATGTTTCTCAACCAGAGAGAAAATCAGACTTCGGAGAGCTTGAGAAAAACACACACACATTAAAGCCACTAACATCATTAGCCTCTTAATCTATCTTAGGACCGTAGCAATAACCATGTAGCTCAGCCTGTGTGAAAGAACTGCTACTGAAACCATACAGTTTTTCCAGTCCCATGGATTCTTGGACAACTTTTTTGCTAAATAAGGAGCATGACACAATGGATTATAGAACATTAGGGCTAGAAGGGTCCCTGATTTGCTGTTGATAGCTCAGTCAGCTTTATCACATGCATTCCCTTACTTTTTTGGACATTATTGAAAGTGCTAAAGACAAATGTCATATCAAGAAGTGGAAGGAAAGTCTCAGATAATAGCAGAATGGTTAAACACCTTCTTCTCTTATGAGCAGACCATGTCTGTGAACCCAAGCTAGAGATATTCTCCTATTTGAGAACTACAGACTGCCAGAACCAAGTGTGAACTTCGAGATTCTATTGTTCCACTACCTCATTTTATGTATCTTTATAAAGTGAGTGCCAGAGAGCTTGAATGATGTGCTTCCTTACTAGGGCAGACTGCCTAGGTTCTCATCTGTCTCATTACTCCGGTTGTATTTACAATACCTGTGATTATATTAGAGAGTTATGTTGCTACACATGAGATGTGGGCACAAGTGATGTGTACCATTCTAAGCCGGGCACAATCCCCTTCTCTCACTCATTAGGTGAATGCAAAGGGTCTGGTGAGCGACTCAGGAAATCCCCAAAATGGAAGCACAACAGGATGAAAAGAACTGGCATCCCTAAAATATTACATTGAAGACTGGACACCTGATTGGACCATGACATGGGTGAGAACGATAGCATCAGACTACTAACATTTTGGGAGTTGTTACAGAAGCTGGTGAAATTATCCTAATACGCTGCTGGTGTACTTTGGTGGTGACAAAGCTGAAAACAGGACTTCTAATATCCTGTCTGTACTGTCAGTTATATATCATTGTTTAGGCAGAAATCACCTCCAGACCACAAGGAATGTTTTTCTTATTGAATACCTTCCAGGAGAAGAGAAGTTTAACTTTTGCAAAGCTGAAGTGACAGGCGTGGGTATGGTCACACTTAAGAGTTCTCAGTTTCTCTACCATTTTTATTATTTTAGATACAACTGATGGATGGTTAAGGAATTGTCCAAAGTGCAATGAGCTGTGCTGGAAACTTCTCAGGAGTCAAGGGAAATGACTAAGTCTGCTTGGGGAAAATGGTCTCATCTGCTTTTAGTGATTTCTTTTATTCTTATCATTAACTTAGAAAATGACTAAGAAGGCTATAGTTGGGGAATTTTCCACTTGATTCTCTGGCCTGTTGATTGAACATTGAAGTCATATTAAGCTGTATGGATGGCTTGTCTCCATAAATCCACAAATGAGCTCCAGATCATCTTATTTTCATGTTTTTGTGGAGGTGGACAGAATATGGTAGCTACTTCTAGCCACTATAGTAGACTCATGGATATACCCATCTGTGCCAGAAAGGGTGAATTCTGTTTCCTACTTGGAAATATTCAACTTTTTAGTGATATTTCTTGTGTGGTTTTTTTGGTCCATGTTATTTCTTTCTGATGGACTTAATTTTTTTTCAGACTGTGAGGAAGGGTACTTTACTGTTAGTCTTTTTGTATCACTTATTTTTAACTTTCTTAGAAAAATAGAAATTTTTGAAAAGAATAACATTCTTAATGAACACCTTCAACTTGTGTTGACCAACTGACATGTTGTTTAGTTCCCAGATTGGCTTCCTTTGAAGACTACAGCATAATTTTCAGGAGGGATTAGGAAGCAATTTGACCTAAACAAACATCTCTTTGAAAAAGTTAGAAAAAGAACAGCAAAATAAACTTAGATAAAGTAGGAGGAAAGAAAGAAAGTTGAGAACAAATTAATAAAATAGAAAACAAAGATACAATATAGCAGATCAACAAAACCAAGAGTTTGGTTTTTTGAAAAAGACTATTAAAATTGATCAAGAAATCAGGAGGCTCCTGGCTGGCTCAGTCGATAGAACATGTGACTCTTGATCTCAGGGTTGTGATTTCAAGCCCTACATTGGGTGTAGAGATTACTTAAATAAATACACTTTTTTAAAAAAGAAATCAATTGGCAGAACTGACCAAGAAAACAAGAGAGTCTCTCTTATTTTCTAATATATTCATTTTAAGGCTATGATTTTCCTCTTTAGAAACTCTTTTGGCTGTAACATACACATTTTTATTTTTTTTATTTTTATTAAAAAAAAATTGTTTTAACGTTTATTTATTTTTGAGACAGAGAGAGACAGAGCATGAACAGGGGAGGGGCAGAGAGAGAGGGAGACACAGATTCTGAAACAGGCTCCAGGCTCTGAGCTGTCAGCACAGAGCCCGACGCAGGGCTCGAATTCACGGAGTGTGAGATCATGACCTGAGCCGAAGTCGGACGCCTAACCGACCAAGCCACCCAGGCGCCCCTGTAACACACACATTTTTAAATGTAGTTTTGTTGCTGTTGTTGCTGTTGTTGTTGTTGTTAGCAGTATAGTCAAACTTAATGTCTCATTCCAGTATGATTTCTTCTTTGACCCACAGATTATTGAGGAGTTTATTTTCGCATTTCCAAACATATGGGTATTTTTAAATTTTTTGGTTTATTTCATTGTTACTAGAGATCATTCTCCACATGATTTCAATCACTTGAAATTTGATGTGATATTCTTTATGATCTAGTATACATTGCCCTCCGCTTCTTGTTACGTTCCATTTGTGCTTGAAAGATGTGTGTTTGGCCATGTTCTACATTTGTCAGTTGGTTGAAGTACAAAATCATGTTGCTAATGTCTTCTTTTCCATGTTTTTGCCGATCTTTGTCTGTCACTAAGGATACAGAAGATGCTTGTAGATTTGTCTATTTCTCCTTTTAGCTCTGTCAAAATTTCTCTTTAGATGTTTTGAAGCCAAATACGATGTTGGTGAACCAAATCTTTATCATTATATAGTGGTTTTTTTAACCTATAGTAAATTTTTGACCTGAAGTCAACCTAGTTTAATCATAATATGGTCATACCAGCTTTCATTTTGTTGTTGTTTTCATAGACTACGTAAAAATTTATTTATGGTATATATAATTGGTTTTTACCTTCTACCCTCTTTGTTCCTTATATATTATGTGTTCATCTTGTAAGCCATATCTAGTTTTTTTTCCCTTAACTCCAGTCTGATAATCTTCATCTATTAATTGGAGTACTCCATCTATTTATGTAGTGAGAGGTATTAGAATAGAGCAATATGGCTAAATTTGTTTAAAAAAAAAATTAGACCCAATTTAGCAGCTTGGCATTGGAGTTGTAGACAGTAAAGCTTGTTTGTAACTACAGACTGAGAAACTCCTTTCTGTGTCTCTGGATGGTACCCAAACAAGTCATAAGAAAAGGTCCTGTGAAGCTTTCCTTTTTCGTTTCTCAGAGTCCTGTTATCTGATGGAGCACATGGGGTGGGAGGCAGGGGCAAGCTGCCTGGCCAGCCAGTTCAGCCCCATCCATCCTGGCTCCTTACACACGACAAATGCCAGGGCTGATTGTACTGACATCCAGGATGCCCTGAG
Source organism: Panthera leo (assembly GCF_018350215.1). Classification (NCBI taxonomy): domain Eukaryota; kingdom Metazoa; phylum Chordata; class Mammalia; order Carnivora; family Felidae; genus Panthera; species Panthera leo. The sequence goes on from NC_056680.1 coordinate 124,579,883, forward strand.
GGGTGTTCCGTTCCTTCTCTGATCCCTGGTGACTGGAAGCAAAGTGGCCATGTGCAGATTCTCAACCTTCTGGGCAGAGTTGGAGCTGTGATGTGGGTGCGGAGTATTTCTACTTTTGGTGTTTATCTCAGAAGATTGTCCTTCTGAAGGATGACATTTCCCCCACTCTGTCCCAGGTTGGAAAATCTGATGGCATGATTCTGGTGCTACCAAACTGTGAGTCTCTAGATAAGTCTTTTGTAACTGTATAGATCTTGGTTTCCCCATTTGAAAATGTAAAGGATTGGAAGGTCTAGAAGACCTCTTTCAGCTCTTACATCCACTGAATCTATAATTTCTAAGTAAAAGACATATGAATGGTCTCCCTGGATTCTAAAAAAGAAATTAAGTGTACCCCCAAACAGGAAAAAGCTAAGTCTGAGATGATTTTCCCCAAAGAAACTAAACATAGGCAGTGAATTAGAGGCATTTATGGCTTGCTTCTATTTGTATGGGGGTGGGGAATGGGAAGGAGATTAAATAAAAAGAGAGTAAAAAAGTTTCATGATTTTAAGTGAGTTTGATGAGAAATAATTTATAATGTCATTGCTTGCTTGTTTGTTTCATATTTAACTCCCCCTCCCCTCTCCCATCTTAGCTCTTCTCCAAGGGCCAGGCTTTTATCACTGGGATCATTTGATAAAAGTCCTACTTTGCTGTGTGACATTGCAAAAAGGATCTGTATACCCAGGAACATTCTCACCATATCCAAAGTATCCAATTTTTGTCTCACTTGCTCTGTAGAAATGTTTCCCCTTGGGGTGTTCTTACTCACTTGAGTGCTTTAAGTCTACATTAATACACTTATTTCAACTAGACCTTTAATCAATATTTCATGGGATGTATCGAGAAGACCCACTTAATCTCTTTTAGTCTCTGCAGGTGTAGGAGTGAGAGAAAGCACTGGCCCGAGAAGACGGGTGTCATTTACACACAAATGAAGATGTTCCTATCGATCATAGGCTTGTTGGGATAATACTTGTGATGAATCATTTATAGGAAGGGGACAAGGCATTTTATGTTTTACAGAATGGGACTTTTGGATCCTTAAATATCTATCAGAGTTCCATTACTGAAGGAGTCAAGGATTACCATTGGATTGACTTCCTAGCAGGGAAAAAAACTAATATAAAAAAGTGACTCAAATAGGCAGGACCAATTGGGGCCACAGACGATTCTATTTGTAAATTGGGATATTTGAAGAGACCTCAGAGCATTATCATCCATAGACAAATAAGATTCAAGTGGGAAGGCTGGAGTGGCTTGTGGAAAGGTAATTTCTTTCCGATGATGTTTATAGTACAGTGGTAAGTCACCTGGGTCTTAGAATCAGTGGGATTCTGTCCAGATTCTTGCTCCAATACTTATTATCTGTATGACTGTGGCCATTTTATTTTATTTAAATGGCACTTCCTGATACATAAAATGTTTGAGTAATAGCTCACATATGTTAAGCACTTACCATGTGCAAGATATCTAAATTCTTAGCATATATAATCTTTTATAATTCTCAAAATAACTTTAATAAGGGGACACTATTGGTTACTGTAGCTATGTAGTAAGTGTATGAAGTGGAATTTCTCCTACTTTTTTCTTCTTTTCCAAAATTGTTTTAGCTGTTTTAGTTCCTTTGTATTTTCATATAAAATTTAGAATAAGTTTGTCTGTACTACAGAAATTTTGCTGGGATTTTTGGTAGGAATTGCATTAAACCTATGAATCAATTTGGGGAGAAATATCTTCACTGTATTAAGTCTTCTAATCCATGAAAATGGTATATCTATTTAGATCTTCAATTTCTTTCATCAACTTTTTGTAATTTTCAGCATGTATATCCTGTACATTGTTTTTAAAAGATTTATTTGTAAGTACTTCATTTTTGGAGTGATTGTACATGACATCGTGTTTTTAATTTTAGTTTTCATACATTCACTGCTATAGAAATATGATTGGTTTTTGTTTGTTGATCTTGTATTCTGCAACCTTGCTAATAAACTCAATTAGTTCTAGTATTTTTTTTTTTCAGAGAATCCTTGGGATTTTCAACATAAGCAATCATGTTATGAGATAGGGAAAGTTTTCTTTCTTCCTTTCCAAACTGTATGTCTTTATTTCCTTTTCTTGCCTTATGAAGCTGGCTGAGCCTTCCAGTATTATGTTGAATAAGAATGGTGAAAGTTGATATTCTGCTTTGTTTCATAGTTTTGGGAGAAAGCATTCAGTTTTTCATCACTAAGTATACTGTTAATTGCAGGATTTTTGTAGACTCTCTTTTCCAAGTTGAGGAAATTCTTTTCTATTTCTAGTTTACTGAGAGTTTTTATTATAAATGAATGTTGAATTCTGTCCAATGCTTTTTTTGGCCTCTGTTGATATGATCATGTGGTTTTTCTTATTTAATCTGTTAATATAATGAATCACACTGATTGGTTTCAAAAGTTGGTTTTCCCAGACTTGCTATTCACAGGAAGAACATCACTTGGTCGTGCTATATATCCTGTTTTTGTATTACTAGATTTGATTTGTTAATGTTTTCTTGACAATTTTTGCAACATGTTTATGGGAGATATTGGTCTTAATGTCTTTGTGTGATTCTGGTATCGAAGAAACATTTTTTTTTTTTTTTTTTTTTTTTTTTTTTTTAATTTTTTTAAATGTTCATTTATTTTGAAAGACAGAGACAGAGACAGAGAGTGAGCCAGGGAGCCAGGGCAGAGAGAGAGGGAGACACAGGATCCGAAGCAGGCTCCAGGCTCCGAGCTGTCAGCATGGAGCCAGATGTGGGGCTTGAACTCACGAACCGTGAGATCATGACCTGAGCCAAAGTCGGACGCTTCACCGACTGAGCCACCCAGGTGCCCCTGAAGAAACATTTTTTAATATTACAGTTTTGAATTGGTGTGTAGGAAAGCTATTAATTTTTTCACTTTTTTCTTATATCTAGTCAGCTACTTAAAATTTTGTTTTAATTCTAATAACTTTTTAATTGGTCTTTGTATATTCTAGGTTGGCAATTGTAACTCCTGTTTAAAAAAAACTCTTTGGTCTCTTCTCTGTCCCAAATCAATACACTTTTTATTTGCTCTTACATTTGTGCATTATCTAGTGCTCTCCAATCTCCAAAAATTACAATTTTGGTAATTTATATTTTCGTAGATTTGTTTATAGTATTTACTAATAAATTTAACTACCTTCCTATTTATATTCTCTTTCTTTCTCCTTACCGATCAGACACCAGAATTTTAACTTTGTAAATTAATTATTTAAAAGTCCGATATAATTGATATATAACATTTTGTTAGTTTTAGATGTGTAACATAATGATTTGATACATGAATTTATTGCAAAATGATTACCACAAGTTCAGTTGACCTCCTTCATCATATATAATCACAATTTTGTGTTGTTGTTGTGATGGGGACTTTTAAGATTTACTCTCTTAGCAACTTTTAAATATAGAATACAGTATTATTATAATAATCACCATGCCATACATTGCATCCCCAGGACTTATATATTTTATAACTGGAAGTTTGTACTTTTTAACTACTTTCACCTATTTCACATACTGCCCCCACCCTCCACCTCTGGCAACCATGAATCTGTTCTCAGTATCTGTAAGTTTGAGGTTTTTTTAGATTCCATAGATAAGTGATTCCAAATGATAAGATAAATCATTTAGTACTTGTCTTTCTCAGAGAACTTTAACTTTCTAATTGACCTTTAAAATAACAGCCTTTGATTTTATAATTATCTACTCTCTGGTAGTTTGTTTTATAATTTATTAATTTATGTTCTTAATTTTAGTTACTCTCTTCCTTATTTAGTTTTTTTTAGCCTCATTCATTGACTGCTTGGTTTCTTTATTTTCAGGCTGTTAATTTTTCTCGGAATACTCTTTGGACACATTTTAAAGATATCAAAGTGTACTGTTTTCATTACCATTCATTTATTTCATTACCATTTATTTAAGTAGTTTATAGTTTCAATTTTGTTTTCTTCTTCCTTCTTCCCTGGCAAACACTGGTATTTTTTTCTGTCTCCATAATTTCACCTTTTCCAAAATATTATGTAATTGGAATCATACAGTATGTAGCCTTTTCAGGTTGACTTCTTTTACTTAGTAATATACATTTAAGCTTTCTCAATGTCTTTTCATGACTTAATAGCTCATTTCTTTCTAGCACTGAATAATATTCCATTGTCTGGATGTACCACAGTTTATTTATCCTTTCACCTACTGAAAGGTATACTGGTCTCTTCTAAGTTTCGGCCATTATGAATAAAACTGCTATAAACATCTGTGTGCGTTTTTGTGCGAACACAGTTTTAACCTCATTTGGGTAAATTCCAGGAAGCATGACCACTGGATCATATAGAAGTATATTCAGGTTTTTAAGAGACTGCCAAACTGTTTTCCAAAGTGACTGTACCATTTTGCATTCCCTGCGGAGTTCCTGATGTTCCACATCCTTGCCAACATTTGGTTATGTCAGTATTTTGACTTGTGGCCATTTAAATAGGTGTGTAGTGATAGGTCATTCTTGTTTTAATTTGCATTTTCCTAATGACATATGATATGACATCTTTTCATATGCTTGTCATCTACATAGCTTCTTTGGTGAGCATTATTCTATGACTCCAGTGATCTTAAATTTTTAATGAACATCTTTAGAAAAGTATTTATTATTTTCTTAAATTATAAAAGGAACCCAAAATTGCTGTAAAAATTCCATTAGCATGGAAGTCTAAACAGTAAAGGTGAATGTCCATTCTTACCCTTGGAAAAGTTAATAAATATTACACTTTCACATTTATTGATGCATAAATAAATACACATATGGTTTTCTATACAGATATGCTTATTTTACTTTCCTTATCTGCCACCACAAATTTCTATTTAGTTGAAATTATATCTCATTTTGTTTCAAGACTGCTCACTTTTGTTTCATATTTTGCTGCAATATTTTAAAACAATGGCATCAAGATCATAACCATAATACAATCCTTTAGCCTTGTATTTTAAATTGTTTTTACTTACCACCAAATTTTTTATTTCAAGGCTTCCTCTTTGGTAATTTTACTTTTTGTCTTGCTGAAAAAATTTCCTTGCATAATTTTTTTGAAAAATGAAAGTACATTTATTTTGTTTTACCTTACACATTAGTGATAATGCTGTTGTCTTCTAGCATTCTGTGTTGTAAAACGGAAGTGGGACATTGCTCAAATGCTAGTTTCTTTGGAAGTAATTCATTCCTTTCATTTTAAAATGAGTTAACAGATTGTCTAAGATGTCTAGATAAGCATCTTTATTAATTATTTTTGCTCAGTGGTCAATAGTGAAGTCCCAAATCTTTGTTCATGTAAATAAAATTATCCTCTGCTATTTCTTTTCTTGTTTCTCTCTTCTCCAGTATGTTTTCTCTTTCTTTTCTACTAAGTGGATGCTGGAGCTTCTAAAAATATCCCCCAAGTCTTTTGTGTCATATTTTTCATTTCTTTGTTTATTGTTCTGTTTTATGGGACATTTCTTTGCTTTATATTCCACATCTCTAATTTGGCCTTTGGGTAGTCCATTTTAATTGCTTCAATTTTTAGCGTTTCTTTTGAGTAATTGCTTCATATGTTTGACTTCTACCTTAAAAATAGCACCTAGTTCTAGTTCTTGTTTCATGAATCCTCCCGAAAGTTTTAGAGGATGCTAGTTAGAATTTTAAAATTTCTCTTCCATTTTTCCATATCTTTTATTTTCTTCAAAATCGGTCATTCTGCTTGTCTGTCTTTGCTCTCTGTCACTCCTGCCTTTCTCAAATGTTTGGTGATCTTTAACTGCTCATTTATATTTATCAATGAAATGTTGGATGATGAGTATTTAAAGTTGGTGAGATTTCCTTTTTTGTGCATATCTGTTTCTATAATAGGTTTCTCCCTAACTAAAAGGGATAACTGTAGATCGGGCCTGGTGATGGGCATGTATCTCTTTGAGGGTAGAGGGCGAAGGCACATTGGAGCCCCATAAGCTTGCCAAGGTGAGGAAGGCTTTATCCCGCTACTAGAATACTTCAGTGTTTTCATTTCTAGAAGAGCTGCCTTTATTCCATACTCATGTTTCCCTGCATGGTCATTATGTAGGACTAGAACTTAAGAGTTCTGTTCCACTTTTCTCTCTTTTCAAACTCAAAAATGTTAGGACACCCTGTCCTCCTGGCCCCCAAAGAGGGATTTGCCACCATAGGAAGTGTTCTCAAGGCCTTGTCCTGGAGGCAAACACTATAAGGAGCCTCTCTGTTCATTTGCAGGGGTGGATGGGGACAACAGACCCAGGGGCTCAGCAAGCACTTCCTTACTTAATTGACCTGTGAATTGCACTGTGGCCGGGGTCTCCTCTAGTTCTGCATTTATATTCTCTGAGTTTGAAGATTGAAGATCTATTTGGGGAAGAACAGCTTTCTTTTCTGCAGCAGCCTTCCCCCTACCCCACCCCCCACCCCCGCCCGTTTTGTGTTATGGTTTGTTCTACTCTGGCTTCACTATCATTTGATTCTTATTAGGTTTTTTTTTTTTTTAATATTTTTTTAAAGTTTATTTATTTATTTATCTAGAGAGGGCATCAGCAAGGAAGGGGCAGAGAGAGGGGGAGAAAGGGAATGTCAAGCAGGCTTCGCACTGTCAGTGTAGAGACTGATGCGGGCTCCGTGTCATGGTTCTTGAGATCATGACCTGAGCCAAAATCTAGAGTCAGATGCTTAACCGACGGAACCACCCAGATGCTTCAGATCTGACCAGTTTTTTAACTTCTAGAAATTTTCCAAAACGTAGTCTACTGGTAGTATCCTTTCTTGTTTTCCAGGTTGTTATAAACTTATTTTTAAATTATATACTTTGTGTCCCTTAAAACAGATTTTGGCAGAGGGAAGAGACAAATGTGTGTGCTTAGCTTGCCCTATTGAAATAGAAGTCTTCACCTGCTTTTAATTCACAGTTAAAGTTCTATAGGCTAATTAAATGGAAACTGTCACTGGTATGTAGATTCTAATTTAAATTATCTCTTAGTTTCTAAATGAAATCGCTAATCCACTCTTGACGAGATTCCAAGAGAACGAGGTAGAATAAAGCCCTTAAAAATTTTTTTTTCATAGACTACTTAACATGGCAGTGGACAACTAATGAAATATAAATAAAATCTAAAACTGCACATACCATTCAAGAAAATTTATACCAGCTGATTTTTCCCTAGCATTAAAATATGACCATTTTTAACACAGAGAGAGGTTGAGAGAATTGTACAGCAAACACCCATCTACTCACTTAATTTTGACAGTTATATTGAACTCTGTTTGCTTTATCTCATATCTATCCTTTCCTCTATTTACCAATAAGTTTTTCTTTTCTTTTCGATGTATTTGCAAGAGAGGTACAATCAGCAGTGCACCTTACAGGGTACCTTTAAAATGACAATACATTTCTTTCATTTCCTTTGCTCTCATTTTCTTTCTCTCATTTTGCCATCACATTCTCATGACACTAAGAGGTGAGCTTCCCTCTGGATGGCAGGTCTGGGTCAGCCTGGTTGGCTACTTGAGTGTGTGTTTAGACATACAAACCAGATTGATTGCTTTAAGGACCAGCAGAAAGCTCACCTCTTTGGTAAAGCCTTCCTTGATTGGATGTCTTGACAACCCTTTTTCCTGTGATCTTGGAGCACTTTGGGCAGATCTCTGCTAAGCTATTTATCAGATTGGTATTGTGAGTCATTCCCTATAGGAACGTATCCCCTTCTGACTATAGAATCCTGTGTACGTATGTGTGTGTGTTTGTGGGAGACAGTGGGTTAGAGATTTTGTCTTATTTATCTCTGTGTCCAAGAGCTAAAATAATTCCTAGAACGTATTAAATCAATAAATCAGTAAATGAAAAATGAATCAATGCTTGTCTGCTTTTTTAATGTTTATTTCGTTTTGATAGAGAGTATATACTCACGTGTGAGTGAGCAGGGGCAGGGCAGGGGGTGGGCAGAGGATCCAAAGCAGGCTCTGGGAAGAAGTGGGCTCTGTGCTGACAGCAGCAAGCCCCATGTGGGGCTGGAACTCAGGAATCAATCTGGAACTTCTCACAAATATGAGATCATGACCCGAGCCAAAGTCGGTTGCTCAACCCACTGAGCCACCCAGGCACCCCAATGCTTGTCCACTTTGACTAGACAAAACAGTTCAAAGTTGTTTTTATGATCATTGCTTTTTTATTAACTTAGTAGATTAAATTAGAATGGTTGTTTTGCTTAAGAGTGTTTGCAGTCTTCACAATTGGTATGGCTTTGGTGTAGTTCTTAAAGAAGAAAAGAACATGGCCAAAGTGAGGCTTCTTACGTGATCGTAGATATAATATCTCAAAGCCAAGGGTGGATATCAGAGCACAAAGATAGAATCTGTCAAGCTGTAATCTCAGATTCAAGGACAAATATCATACCATCTATACTCTACTTGCTAGTGTCATCAGAAACTTTTCAGGTTCCTTTATTAGGAATAATAGGCACCACACCATGGTGAAGAAATTACATCTGATTTTTACTTTTTCTCATTTTTAGAAATTTTCCCAAGGTTAATTTGAGTAACTGATCTAATAATAGAGATCTTGATAGCTGGAGTAAAACCTTGCATCTTGACCCAGCTTTTCGATATGTCATACCTTCCTTTCAGCATAGATGATTCATAAACCGTGCACAGTGAAGAAATGCAGGGCAGGTGTTAAATGGGAACCAACATTTATTGATGGACTATGACATGCTTGGCACTATACTATGCAATTTATATTGGTTGTTTTTTCTGAAATGGCCTTTAATTGAGGGAAAATTGGATTAGCTGGCTGAAATCACTCACTTGAACTATCCACATGGCTACTGGTCATTGGTTGCTTGCTGACTTGAGGCTAAGAAACTCCTCCTCCTCTTTCATGTTTATCTTCATGATTTAACATCATACTCAAAAGTAGTGTCAGAGAGCTTAGCCGCCAAACAAGGCCCACAGATGATGCTGGGATCACAACCATATTTACCGTTCAAAAATGAAAGGACTTCAGAGAATTCCTTGGTGGACAAGACCTAGGGAAAACCTCTTGGGCCCAGTTTTTGCTTTTGTTCAAGTCAAAGATCTCCTGATCTTTAAGATAAAAGACACAGACAGATTCCTCGTCTGTCTCCTCACTCTCCTCAAGCAGGCTGTAGCCCTCTTGCTTCTTGTTGGTAGCTTTTTTGGTAGGAGTTCACGACCAGATGTAATAAATGTGGCCTAGGAGGGGACTGAAGTGTGATTTACTCTGGGACAACTCCATAGACTGAAAGCCTTCCTGAACCCAGTACACCTACCAGAACTGCACCAAAGCCTGCCCCTGTCTTGTGGTTTGAAGGCACTTCTCAGGCACCATTGGGTGGCTGGGTTCCCTAGGATCCTGCTTTAGGGCAGTCTGTGCTTGTGGGAGCAGATAAGAAGTGAGCTTAGAGGGGCCTTTTATCAGCTGCCATGTTCACAGAGGCCAGATGATCTTCAAGGAGTTGCTTAGAGATTTAAAGCACTGATGTGACAAGGATGCTTTGATTCCAATGTTCCAGCCATCTCCCTGCAGCCAGTGTTTATGTAAACTTGAAAAAACCTGCCACTACTGTTCATCACCCTCGTTTTTCAACCTTAATGGTAATTACATTCCATGGACCAGGAAAGATGTAGCATCCTTCAAGTCTGGGTTGTAGTCTCCCTTCCACGTGGCGGTGGAATGTTGTAGTCCAGCTTCTGGAGGCACGGGCAGAGCAGGCTGCTGGGGACAAGGGAGACTGCTCTCCAGTGGAGGTTTGAAATCAGTCTCCAGAAAGCTTTAGCGTGTTGATTGATTATTATTATATATGCAAAGTTCCGACTTAAAAGACTTGAAGTCTCTTTTTGCTTTCATGTATGAATCAAAATTCAAGAACTAGAAGTTGTGGCTTTGTACCTGCACTCTCTAAGCCTGTGATCTCTTTCTTAGGCCCTCAGTTTTCTGAGTCCCCTTCCTCCCTTTCCCTCTCAAATTCAGTTCCTGCCTTCTCTCTTCAATGGCCCTTCTTTTAATAGCAAAGATGGGGCTTTGAGAAGGAGAGAGGTCTGTTCCATCAGTTCAAAACCCCAAATCAAGACAATATGAGGGAACATTAAGAATTGAGACGCCCCCCCCCCCCCACCGCCCCCAGTCAAGGGCATATGCTTGCCCTTTGGTTTGTTTTACGTACCTCTTCCTTGTCTTCCACCTCTAAGATACCTTAGATGTCCCTCCCATCATCAGTTTTCTTCCTCAATCTGTCTTCATTCCCATATCTACTGTCCTATGAAAGCAAAGGGAAAACAAATGACTTTGTATAGGGGATAGAGTTATGTATGAGAATGTTAAGTTTTCTGTCTCTTCTTCACTCCCTTTCCCTAATCAAGGCCTGAAGGATGTAATTAGTGCATGCCAGTGGACCATACCTTGGGTCTTGACCATCCCAGCCACCTCTAGGGCAATTCTCTAATCTCTGTTTGGCACTCTTGGTGCCACTGAGCCCTAGCCCCGGAATGGTGCCATGGCGAGCCCTGCCTTTAGGCTGATCACTGGAATGGTGCCAGGGACTGTAAACACAACCACCCAGATGAAAGGAATTCAGATCCTGTCCCTGGAATCCAGAGCCAGGATCTTGATGGAGCCTTTTTCTTCCTCTCAAAGGCCCAGCCACTGGCAGACTTCTTTTCCATCTGTCCAGGAAAGCCAGCTTTCAACAAATACAGTTTTCAGAGCTTTTATCCTGCTCTTGCATCCAAGAGTTGGCCCAGAGCACAGCTCTTGGCTTTTCTCAAAACCAGCTCTGCTTGATATGAACTCCATTGGGTTTAGTACATGGATACTGGCACTTTTCAACTTGCCTATCTTAAGTAGAAATACAGGCCAAATGCAGGTTTTGTGAGGCTTGAAAGCTTGTACAATTTTTAAGGGCTGTCTTTAGGAAAAAATTATATAATATTACAAAAACAAAATTAAGTACTCAACTTCCTCTTGGGCATATCCCCAAAATGACCATGATATTTCAAAACCACCAACCGGATGGGAGGTGTAATGAAGTAGAAGATGGAGTGGAAAGAGACAGCAGTCTTGCAAATTGGGTTAAAATGTCTTACTTTGGCAACTTCAAAAACAATCAAGTAACATATGACCATATGAGCACATTACTGGTGATCGTCTAAGGCATAGGAAGGAGACTGTGCAAGCGGGGAGCTCTGCGGGACGTGTTTCATTAGCTTCACTGTAAATTTACCTCTGTAGGAATGCTTTCTTCTTAAAAAAATGAAAACACAGCCTTCCTTTTCCCCAAACCACAGATTTTATGTCTCTAAGAATGTTTTTCAAACGATCTTTGCACAATTTGATGATGACTCAAGAGCCTGAAAGCATTCATGTTTTATCCCAATAATTCTACTTCTGGCAATCTGGTCTGAGGAAAAGCATCTAGATTATGGAAGAGCTTTATGCACAAAGACATCTGCTGCAGCATTATATATAAAAATGAAAACTTGGGTAAGTTTTAATGACCAGCAACATGGGAATGACTAAGGGAAATGTGATATATTCACCTAGTAAAATACTATATCATTAACACCAATGATTTTTTTTTCCAAATCCTTGTAGTAATCTGGGAAAATGCTAATATACTAATATCATCAGAAAATAGCAGCACATGAAAGTTATATAAACTATAACATATAAATAACAATTGATAACATTGCCTTTGAGTTTTTAGCCCTTTGCTAGTATTCTTGAATTATACATATCTTCTTAGGTGAGGAAAAGAAAGTTCTGAATCCCTTGGATCTTTGGAATTTCCGAAGCTGGGGACTAACATTGATCACACTAGAAGAAAGGCTCTTTTTTTTTTTTTTTAAGTTCATTGATTTTTGAGAGAGAGAGAGACAGGGCATGAGGGGGCTGGCAGAGAGAGAGGGAGACACAGGATCTGAAGCAGGCTCCAGGCTCTGAGCTGTCAGCACAGAGCCCAACGTGAGGCTAGAACCGAGGAACTTCAAGATCATGTCCTGAGCCGAAGTGAGACACTTAACCGACTGAGCCACCCAGGCACCCCGAGAAAGACTCATTTTAAAATAGCCTCTGATTTCATATTATTTTTTAAAGATAATTCTTGATATTGATGGCAATAAGACGAAATCAACACTTTTATTTATTGTAGATAGAACAATAATAAATGAATACAACTTTTTTGGAAATCACTTTGGCAATACTAATCAAAAGCCTTAAAAATGCATTCATACGCTTTGACACAGTGATCCCAATTCTGAGCATTCTACTCCAAGGAAATTACCAGAAATATAAAGGTATTATGTACAAAAATGCCAACTGCAATAAAATATATTATAGAGAAACACTACTAACAACTTAAAGATCCAAAAATAAAGAAATTCTTTTTAAAAATCACTGCATTTCATAATGGCATATTAGCTATTGGAACGGTGAAATTAGGTGACAAAGAAGAAGGATAAAAACAAAGATAAGGGCATACAATGGAACTATTAACGAGGTTAACACAAAGCTGCATATTGAAGAATGTATTTTGTTAACAAACTATAATATATACCAGTCACTGTTCTTGGTAACAATCTTATGAGGTTTGTTTTATAATCATTTCCATTTATGGCTGAGGAAGAGCACCGCTGGTGGAGCCACAGTTCTCATTCAGCGGTCTAGTTCCAGAAGTCTCTGCTTTTATCCTCTATGCTGTGCTACCTCAAATTTAGACCTCAGCTTTCTGGTAACCAACATGAAAATGGAAACTAGATTAGTTAGTTCAACATTAGTAACAGGACAATAAAACAATTTAGCATATGCTACTCCTGAAACTAAGACCGGCAAAAAAAATTTTTTCTCTGAAATGAATGCGGTGTTGCTTAATGAACACCACCCTTGAAGGAGAGACCACACCACACTTGATGCCGATTTTGACACCCTCTCCTCATTATAGGCTGAGCCTATGACGTCGCACACCAAAGGATACTTCAGAAGAGTGGTTCTATAGGGATTGAGGGGGGGAGGGGGCAAGAGTGCTACATAGTAATGCTCAAATGCTTTCTTTAATGAGATGACTTAATTCAAAGATCAAGAATATTCAAAAGAATAAATACAGTGCAGATTCTTCATGGATTCGTTCTTAAAAAAGTGTTTCTCTTAGCCAACCTTTTGGATAGAGGTTAAGACACTGCTTTAGGATATCCCCACAATTCTCTGTAGTTATACAAAATAGGCGTATTAGCTAATTAAAGAAGGGAGGTAAAGAGACACAGCGGTTCAGGTGTTCCAACCCTCAGCCCAGAATTTTGCACCATAGAGTATTAGTGAAATCAGGTACGGTCTTGTGTCCCTTACCTTCTACGTCCCACGAGGGCTGTGCAAGTTTGCAAGTAAGCTGCGGGGGCAGACCAGAGGCTGTGTGACAGGCTGAGGAACTTCCTTCTCTCTCAGTCTCTGGGCATGAGAATGCATTTGTCAACGCATGAAAAATATAAGGTAAAAATTTCAATAGGATTTTTACGACAGATATTTATCCTATCTCCATACCTCTTCCCTATATATAATGGTGAAAAAGGAAAAGAAAAGAAAAAAACAAAGCCAAGGGTGATTTCACCTAATTCCTGCTAGACACAACATCAAAACCAGTTCGTCCCTCTTCTCCCCCATCCCAAGCGGTAGGAATAAGCCAAGTCAGAGCAATGGTATGCTTCTGAGTGATTGTCCAACAATGTCCTGTCTTTCTCAGCCAGTCTCCCAGGGAGTCATAGCAAAAACAAACATGCAGGAGAGAGCCGGAATCCTTGTTTATGGTTTTTATTTCTTCAAGAAAAAGGGCAGGAGAACTGATGGGCTAGCTCCAGATATGGCGCACAGCCCAAGAAGCAGTGAATGAGTAGCCATTTCCACCTCAGCAGTCTTGGGCTTTGTTCTGGGGGCTGTCAGCAAAAAAATGCCACCCTCTGTTCTGTTCATTAAGGCATCCAACACTTATTATGGATATGTGCTTATTTTTGTCTTATTTTGGGGTGCTTCCCACTCCCTGCCAAACCTCATTGTTACAGTGTCCCATCTGTGAGGTCTGAGTTACTGTCATTAACTGGGACCTAATCTGTGTTAACTTGTCGTGGAAATTTTATTGGAACCACTGAATAAATATACACATAAGGAATTACGGCTACCTGCAGGGGACTAATCTGTCTTTTCAGAGTATACTACTATACAAACTCTGCCTTTCACACTTGTGTACTAAGTGCAGCAGGGAGCAGATTTCATTCCCCTAGGGAAAGGACCTCATTCCTTTCCATAGACTTGGGTCTTTTGAGGTGTTTCCCCACAAACGCAGCCTTTTCTCTCTACACAGAAGTACACACATCCATACACTTGCTAGACACTCAGTCTTTCCTCCTGACCAGAGCTTTTCATCTTGACCCTTCACCCCCACCCCATCTCCGTTTCTCCTGATAGGAGTCTGGGCCCCTGACCACACCCCCAAACTGTCTCTTGTGACCCAAGCCACTTTTGCAGCTCTACTCCCAGCTCATTTATCTGAGAAGCAAACAGTGTTTAGCTACCAGTGGATAATGACGGTTTAAGAAAGTGCTTCTCAAATTTTATTATATACAAAGGTCACTTAGGATGTTTGTTTTAAAAAGGTAAATTTCTAGGCCTTTGTCCACAGAGATTGTGATTTTGTAAATCTATTCCCCATTTTGTTTGTTGTTGATTTAAATCAAAATAATGCAAGTGTACGGTTGAAAAATTGGATAATATAGAGGTGCTCTGCTTGTAATAATGACAATCTAGATTTAGAATGACCTTTTCACTGAGGACGTCTAGATAAAAACTAGGCAAGATTTTTTCCTTAATTTTTTTTAACGTTTATTCATTTTTGAGAGACAGAGAGAGAGAGAGAGACAGAGCATGAGTGGGGAAGGGGCAGAGAGAGGGAGACATAGAATCTGAAGCAGGCTCCAGGCTCTGAGCTGTCAGCACAGAGCCCAACGCAGGGCTCAAACTCACAAACTGCAAGATCATGACCTAAACCGAAGTCCAATGCTCAACCAACTGAGCCAGCCAGGCGCCCCTAGGCAAGATGTTTTCAAAAAATAGTTGAATGCTTCAGTGGAGAATTCCAGAGCAAGATGCTGGAGGAAGGAAACTCAGAGGTGACCAGTTCCTATGAGTATTTTGCAGATTCAGAGAGGAGCTCAAAGTTGTCAAACTTAGTAGAACTTTGACAGAGTCATAGACTATAAATACTACATATTTATATATGAATATTATAAATACTAAATTTGTATATATATAATATATATATGTATATAATATATATATTATGTTATATGTTATATATATGTGTGTGTGTATGTATACGTGTGTGTGTGTGTATATATATATATATATTTCAAAAGTTACATAGTCCTATATGACTTTATAAATAAAGATAGTTATTTTTGACAATGGTATGTTAGGGGTGGGTTTTTTCATTCATTCAATTTTGTATTTTGTAGATCTTTTCAATTTGAAATTTACTTCTATATTTAGCTTTGTAAAGTGCTGGTTTTCTTTTTTCATTAATAATTGCTTTCTCTGCATTTATTTGTTGTCTTTTATTTTGCACTTCTCTTAATGGGATGTTGGATCTCCCGGCCTGACACTCTATGTCTCTTATCTTTATTGCTCATATTTTTCATCCCTTGGCCACTTTACTTTTATGCTCTGACAGGTTTTCTAGACTTCTTCCACAATGCTTCTATTGCATTTTTGTATCACCTATCATATTTTTAATTTTTGAAACTACTTTCTTGTACCCTCATGATTCCTTTGTATAGTTTCCTATTTCTTTTTTAATTATCTTATTTAAATTCAAGTTAGCTATCATACAGCGCAATATTGGTCTCAAGAGCATAGATTCCTGTTTCTGGATTTGTGGATTAAATAGCTCCTCAAATCTCACTGAGCCTATTAATTAGATTTTTTTTTAAATCACTGAACTTGAATTATGTTCACGTTCGAGTTCTCTTGGACTTTCTCTTTCAAACTGCTGTTTTTCCTAAAGTGTCTGATACCTTATAATGTTTGTTGATATTTAAGAGTGTGGACTAAAAAAAAAAAGAGTGTGGACTAGGAAGATAAATCAGGAATTCTCTGTACATTGGTGTGGGCTTGTTCTTGGCAGCCATCTCTAACATGAGCAGGTAGAGAACTATTATTCTGAAGGCCCTCCAAAAACCAGGATGAAGACTTCTTTACTTTTAGGCATTCACACCTTCGGTAGTTGCCTTACTTCACTCCAGGTATATTGTAACTTCTTTATTTTCTTTTTCTTCCCTCCCTCTCCTTTCCTTTTCTTCTCCCTTTCCTTCTTCCCTTCCTTCTTTCCCTCCTTTATTCCCTTCCTTCCTTCCTTAAAAATGCCCATGTTTTTTTGGCTGGGGGTAAATGCTTGCCTGCTTGAGCTTTGTATAAGGATGGAGGTATTTACTATTTTGTATATAGTCTTTTCACTTATTTTTAGACCTGCTTTTTATTTCTCTCATATGTGTTCACTCTGAGTCAAGAGGTTCTATGGCTCTGCTGCTTTTGGATTCCACAGCTTCCTCAATGCTGCTGTTTCCCCTGTTTTGCTTCAAGCCACTGATGCTTCTGCATCTACCTTCTATCGTCTGGAAATTTGTTATGATCTCTTGTCTGTTGATGAGTAACTTTCTAGTCATTTGCTGTTATAGGGTTACTTGTGCCTTTTTGTTGCCTTACTGTCATCTTTCGGACAGCTCGGGAGATGGAGAGTCTAACATGTGGATTTAGTCTGTCATCTTGAAGCTGAGTCCCTTAATGTTAGAGGAGTCTTAAATTCCATGGAAGATGTTTGATTTAAGCCCAGTTTTTAAAAGTAAGTCAAATTTGTATAGAAACAGATGATTGTCGCAGATCACCTAGAGGACACACGTGAGTGGCAGAGTGGAGATGGGCATAGCCATGTTAGGTTTGAAAAATGAGTACCTTAGCCTAACAATCCTAGTGTTTCAGGGGGAGGGTCACAGGAAACAAGATGTGAAAAGTAATCTGGATTGAGAGCTTTTAGTTCTTTGTGGAAAACTTTGGCTTTTGTGAACAGAGTAGAAAAGCAATGAAATCAATATTTTACAAAGATTCATTTGGCAAGACATGAAATATGCTTCGGAGGGGAGCTAGACTGGAGGCAGAGGGCCAGTTAAGAAATAGCAGTAATCACCCATTTGTGAAATGATGGATGACGGCAGCAGGAATGGAAAAGTAGGAAGAGATGTGGGCAGATTAAGAATAAGAACCTCTAGTACTTAATGACTGATTAAATATGGAGGATCAGACACATTTCAGATCATTGTATATAGAAGATCAATAAGTTTTTAGGACTAGATAATTATAGAGAATTATTGGATTGATGTGATTGGGAAATTCGTAGGCACCAATCACACTTCTACCTCCTCTCTCCGCCAGAGTAGGTTATTCACAGTGAAATTCTTGTTTCCCAGCCTAGGTTTTCGACAGATGGTGGCAGCAGCTATAGTGGTGATCGTGGTAGGGGGTTGTAATGTTGAAAGTGGTCATTGTGGCGGGGTAGCAGCAACAGAGGGGTGGCGATACTGATTGTTGTGGTAAGGTTTCATACCAGGAGGCACATCTTACCTATGCAACTACAGCTTTAAGTCTTGAGCTTACTCTTGTTCACACGTATCATGAATTTAGGAGAACAGGTGAAGACTTGGTTGTCCACAGAGCTAGGCAACCCTGTAGCCACAGTTCATTAGACTCGAAGTGGACATCAACTTCAGGGGAACAATTCTTAGGTTCCATTGAACTAAGAAGACTTTCAACCTCTAGAATTTAACAGACTCGGAAATAGTAGCTGTAAGAGGCAGACCTTTGAACTGAAAAGGTTTGTGGAGTCGGAGCCTGAGTCATCACCACGGCAATGAAATGCTGCATACAGTTAAGGTTAAGAGAGAGTTCATAGGTGATGCATAAGCAGAAAAGGGCAATTTGCTGAGAGAGGCAGGAAGTGAGGGACAGAGCAGCAGCCTCCTTCCTAGCTGATAAGGCCCAGGCCGCATGGGTTCCCAAAGAGACCATCCAAGTCCATTCTGATCTTAGATGGTCATGAAATTGCCGTTGTATTCTTTCCATAAACTTTCCTTTTATTGGAATTACTTTGTGTAGGCTTCTGTTTCTTGCAACCAAATAACAGGGACTAAGAACTTCGTGAAGTAAATTGCTTATTTTCCATGTTGCTTACAGACGTCTTCAAAGTCACCAGTCCCTAGATGCCACTATTAGACGCTTTTGTGTTTGGGTCACTCAGCCATCTTCTGGGAGCTTACCAGGGACAGATCATGAACCTAAGAATTACGTTTAATATCAGGTCCATTCCACACAGGCTCTAGGCTTTAGTTAATATAAGCTATTACTTAACAGTGCCCCTTAATATTTCAAAATGAGAGTTTCTCACCCTGTGGGATATCGCATCCTGTTTCTCCAAAGGCAGGAATGTCTCTAGATTCTGTCTCCTGTACTCTGTCACTGTGCTTTTGTTTCTCTGGTTTGTATTCTCTTGACTTACACTTTGAGCCTCCTTCTCTGGCTTCCCCTTTAGATCCTGAACCTGGACTCTCCATCTGACTTTGGTTTTGGCTCACTCATAAGATTCTGATTCTGGTGTTTTTCTCCCAAGGACACAAGTGCACAGCTGACTGACATGCTGTACTTAGGCATGATGCCCCACACTTCTGCCAGATTTGTAAGAGAGACATGGAGGGGAAGAATCTTGATCTGCTGAGTACCCTGCATGTGTCCAGTATTCTATCACCTGGGAGGTTAGCACTACTGCTTTCTTTTATAGGTGTTAAACCTGAAGCCCAGAGTGTCGAAAGTGACTTCCCAAGTTTATAGGGTGAATGAGTGGCAGATCTAGGGAATGAACCCAAGTGTGTTTGACTTCACTTTTTTCCTTTTAAACTGTGCTGACTTGTCAAAGATGGAATAAAACCAAGACGTGTTGAGCACCATGGCAGTGACCTTTAGGGGCTATGCAACATCCATTCTCCCTTTCTTTCTAAACAGCAAAAACCATAGTTTTATTTCATAAGAAAATTTGTCCCTCCCTGCCCAAGTCTCCATATTCCAGGCTTCCCGAAGCAAGATATGGCCACGTTAAAGCTGGTATGATGAAAGTGGATGGGTCTTGTGGGGCTTACAGGAACACTGCTCAAAGCTTGAAGCTGATCTCACTGGGAGGTTCTTCCTTCTTCTTGCTGCTCAGACACGAGTGGAGCTCTGATAACCACCTTGGGGGTGAGGAGATCCTGAAGACAGAATCCATATTCTAAGGTAATGGAGCCTTTGTCCCTGAAGGCCGCAGTGCTGCAGTATCAGTTCTAGAATGCCTACCTCTGGACTTTTATGCAGAAGAGATGTAAACACCTATTTTGAGTTACTTTTAATTGCAATAGAATACAATCACCTCCCCTACGTGAAACACTGTGCTGGCACTTGGACGTTTGGTTGCCCCTCTTTCAGATGAGGTCTTAAATTTCAGAAAGCTTAGGTAATTAACTAGGATCACACAGCTACTTAAGCGGCATGTCTTGACATTAGAGCATCTTGCTCTAACAAAATAAGAATCTAAATTCCTTAGCATGGCGTACAAAACACCCATGATCTAACTATTCTTACCTCTTGAGTCTTACATTTTGTTTTATATGCTTTTGAAAATGCTATACCCTCTGCCTTCAATTATCGGCCCCTACTTTTCCTTTTGAAAATACCCACCTATCCTTTAAGACCCACTGAAGATACTTTCTCCTCCGAAGTTTTCCTAAACAGCTCTCATGAAATAGGTCTTCCTTCCGTGTTCCTGTTTCTCCCTGATGTACCTTAGTAAGACATTGTGGTGCACACAGCTTGGTAATTGGTTCAAAAACGTTTTTGAGTATAGTTGACACCCGACGTTACATTAGTTTGAGGTGTGCAACAAACATAGTGAATCAACCTCTCTCTTATGTTGTGCTCTGCTTTGCACAAGCATACTGCCATCTGTCATCATACACTGCTATTATAATACTATTGACTATATTCCCTGTGCCGTGACTTTTATTCCCATGACTAGAAGCCTGTTTTGCCCAAGTCTCACCCACGCTCCCCTCTGGCAGCCATCAGTGTGTTTCTTGTATTTATAGGCCTGATTCTGCTTTTCATTTGTTCATTTGTCTTTGTTTCTTTTTAGATTCCACATAGGTTGTAAAAAATTGTAAAATACGTGGTACTTGTCTTTCTCAGTCTGACTTATTTCACTTAGCATAATATCCTCTAGGTCTCTTCATGTTGGCACAAATGGCACTATCTCATCCTTTTTATTGGCTGCGTAATATTCCTGTGTGTTTGTGTGTAGCATGTCTTCCTTCCTTATTCATCTATCAATGGCCACATAGGTTGCTTCCATATCTTGGCTATTATGAATAATGCTGCAATAAACATAGAGAGGCATATATTTTTTTTTCAGTTAGTGTTTTCATTTTCTTTGGGTAAATACCCAGTGGTGGGATTACTGGATCATGTGGTAGTTCTATTTTTAACTTTTTGAGGAACCTCTATACTGTTTTCCAGAGTAGCTGGACCAGCTTATGTTCCCACCAACAGTGCGTGAGGGTTCCTTTTTCTCCACCTTGCCAACACTTGTTATTTTTTGTCTTTTTGATTTTAGCCATTCTGACTGGCGTAAGGGGATATCTCATTGTGGTTTTGATTTGTATTTCCCGGATGATCAGTGATGTTGAGTATCTTTTCATGCATCTGCTGATCATCTGTATGTCTTCTGTGGAAAAATGTCTATTCAGGTTCTCTGCCCATGCTTTAATACATTTTTTGTTTTGTTTTGTTTTGTTTTTCAGTGTTCAGTTGTATCTGTTCCTTTTCTATTTTGGATCGAAACCCCTTGTCAGATACATCATTTGCAAATATCTCCTCCCATTCAACAGGTTGCCTTTTTGTTTTGTTGACGATTTCCTTTGCTGTGCAAAAGCTTTTCATTTTGATGTAGTCCCAAGAGTTTATTTTTGCTTTTGTTTCCCTTGTGTGAGGAGACACACCTGGAAAAATGTTGCTGTGGCCAATGTCTGAAAATTTACCGCCTGTGTTCTCTTCTAGGATTTTTGTTGTTTCAGGTCTCACATTTAGGTCTTTAGTCCATTTTGGTTTATTTTTGTGTGTGGTATTTAGCGTGGTATTTGTTTACATATCTGACTCCCCTCTAAAATATCAGCTTCCATCTCTGTATTCTCAATACTAGTTCATTGCCTGGCGCACACACACACACACACACACACAAAACCAGTATTTTTGAATGTCGGACTGCCTGAATGAATAAAAGGCAATCAAGTTGAATGGTAATGTTTTAGTAAACTTCAGGGGATAAACAGCACATAATGAGGCTTATCTCTGGGTGTGTCTCCTAAGCTACCCGGGAAGCCTGTGGGAGCATGTCCCAGGAGGGTTACTTTAAACAGAGATCCAAAAGAGCCCATGTCTTCATGGAGACCCTTCAATTCACTCTTTACTCCCATTCCATAGCCCCTGCATCTAAGGAAGACTGGGGCATATTTCCAACTCAAAATATCGTTTTGTGAGGGAATGTGACTGAAAAGATGATAAAGGTAGATCTGATTCTTGCTTTAATCCTTTAATCCTTAAATTGAATCAGTTCTGACACAGCATCCTTTTTCAAGATTTTGAAAACTTTGAATCCATTTTAAACTAGATTGTGATCGACAAACCCACTGGAACATTAGCAAACAGTTAAATACTAATTAGCCAAGTCCCTGCTAATCTCTCAGCTGTCAAAGGCAGAGATAGAAACAAAAGCTTAAATTAAACCTGAGTTGGTCCCTGAGGAGGGAGAGGTCAGAGGGGAGTGTTCAGTCAACTGTGAGATTTTGTGAAGGAAGTCCCAAGTAATAATCATAAAAACATGCAAATGTCCCTTCACTCATTTAAAAAGACATTATATTGACATGAAAACTCCTTTTGTCATATTACTCTCCAATCTGCCCCATCATTTAAATATTGCCCATTATTTTTAAGACAAAGTTCAAATTTTTTCCCCTCACTTTCTGTCCCCTAAGATTTCCTGTTGTATTTGTCACTTCCTCCTCCTCGTCTTTCTGCTTACAAGCTAAACGTGCCTCTAGGAGCATAAAGCTTTGGAAGATAGTGAGTGGCAAGGTACGAGATGGGACAGAGATATCGTGGTTGTGATTGTAAATGGTGGTGGTGGGGGACGTTGTTGGAGAAAAAAGGTGGAAAAAGTTGCCTCCTGAGGACCCAGATTGGTCTACACAGAAAGACTTCACTTCCACCACTGTGGGCTAGTTCTCTGTTTACACTTCACTGCCCTGCAAAATTTCTCCTAATTGTCTTTCAAAATTTGAGCAACTGTAACCCAGTATTTTAGCTCAAGTCCCCTATCCTAGCAAAGCCCTGTGAAAACCCATCCTTTAAATAATCCTTTGCAGTGAGAGGCTTTTCTTTCACTCCTTAGTATGCAGGTGGATTGGGTGGGGGAGTGCCCATCGTTTCACATAATTCTCACAGGTATTTAAAACACCCCTAAAGATTAAGAAGCATCAGGTTGGAGGAGATTGGTATGAAAGATTAAAACAGAATTTCTTAAATTGTGGTCTGCAGACCACTGATGTTAGGATCAACTGGAGGCTTGTTTTTAATATCGATTCTTGGATCACAACCCCAAGCTCTTGAATTAGAAAATCCTGGCTGGGAACCCCAGAATCTTCATTTAAAAGTCCTCCTTGAAGATGTAGGTTAAAATTTGAGAACCACGGGCTCTAACTGGATCTAAGTTCATGTTCTGCGGTATTTTACTATTTGTGGTTCTTTTATAATTACCCATTTTCCTGACTTCTACTAGTTTGCTCCTTGGGTTTTTCTGAAAGACACTCATAACATCAGAAATAATTGTAAGTTTTCCTCCTCCTTTCAATTTTCTTTTTTCCCTCCTTCTCTTATTGCACTGGCTATGTTGTAGAATAGGGGTTAGCAAACTATGGCCCACAGTCCTAATCTGGCCACCACCTATGACCCGCAAGTTAGGAAGGGTTTTTACATTTCAAAACGATTTTAAATAAATACCTGTATAAAATCCTCCATGTTGCTTCTGGCCAGCAAAGCCTAAAATATTTACTATTTGGCCCTCTACTAAAAAAGTTTGATGACCCCTTCTGTAGACTCTGAAACACATCATCCAGACCCCACTGCAAGGAAGTGCAGCCTCCCCAGACACACAGGGTGGGCAGCAAAGAGCCTCCAGCTTGCAGCTCCTCCAAGGCTGGTCTCAGCTGCAGGGAACCAGCTTACAAGGAGAAAAACCCTCTGGGGAAGCTCATAATAGATAGCCAATTGAGATGGGGTATAAAGGTCCATTTCAACTCATGAGCCTGGGAACTCCCTCCAGGCTAGTCTGACTCTGTTGGACTACATAACCTTGTACTTCCTCCTTTGCACGGTCCCCCCTTCCTCCCTGCTCCCTTCACAGGTATTGACCCCTTTAAATATCTTGCACATGTGCTGCCTCAGCATCTGCTTCCAGAGGACTCCACCTTTAACAGGTTATAATTTTGCGTACAACGTTAGTAATATTGGTAATAATGAGCACTACTGTTTGATTTCTAACTTTGAGAGAACAGTCTCTTGTTCGTTGTTATATAAAAAGTTTGGTATAGATTTCAGTGGATATTCTTTATCTCTTTGAAGAAGTCTATTACTAGTTTTAAGAATTATATTTATTACAAGTTTTGTTAGGAAGGAGTTTTAAGTTTTATCATATATTTGGAGCATTTTCCACTTTTTTCTATTAATATAATGGACTACATTTAGAGATGAAAAATTTAATGTGTATTTAGTTTTGAGAGAGAGGACTACATTTAGAGATTTTTGAAAATTTTTTTTAATGTTTATTTATTTTTGAGAAAGAGAGAGACTGAGCACGAGCAGGAGAGGGCAGAGAGAGAGGGAGACACAGAATCTGAAGCAGGCTCCAGGCTCTGAGCTATCAGCACAGAGCCCGACGTGGGGCTCGAACCCACAAGCCATGAGATTATGACCTGAGCTGAATTCGGATGCTTAACTGACTGAGCCACCCAAGTGCTCCAATTTAGAGATGTTTTAACACTGAAATATTCTTGTACTCTAGACTAAACATGGGTAATAATAGGTAAGTTTTATTTATTTGCATAATATTTGTTCATCTTTTAATTTTTAACATTTACAAAAATTAATAATACTATAAAATTAATTCTTTTTATGGAGTACAGTCCTCTAAATTTTAACTTACATGTAGATTTGCATAGCCATCATCACAATCAAGATACAGAATAGTTATATCATCTAAAAAAAATTTCCTCACGTTCTCCTTTGTAGCCCAACTCTAGCCACATCCCTAACCCCTGGCAATCACTGACTTTTCTAGTTCCATATAAATGAAATCATACAGTATGTAACCTTTTGAGATTGGTTTCTTTAACTCGGCATTATTCCTTTGATATTTTTCCAAGTTGTTGCATGCTCTTGTCTTTATAATTTCCTTTCCTCTACTTGGCATCTCTATTTTAATTGCTACATTATCACATCTCCAAACTTTATAAGTTAATTTTGTTGTAATTCTTAAATGGTGTAATATGTCTTCAACCAATTATTTCCAAGAAAAATAATACATATGTCATATAGTTTTTTTAACTTTTGCCTCCCTGAAAATTTCTCTCTTGGTCATACGTGAAAGCCAACTTAGCTAGGTATAAAATTCTTAGGTTCTAATATATTTTTCTTCAAAAATCTATAGATGTGCCTTCATTGTTATCTAGAATTTACATAGAGAGATGTTTGAAGCTACGCTGATTTGTGTTCCATCGTAGGAAACTGGTTTCACTGCCTGCTAATAGAAATTTTGTAATTTATTTTTGTAATTCAAAGCTTCTGCCAAGAAGTGTAGGCAAATTTCCAATAATTTTTCCTTGGAACTTAGTGAGTGCATTTAGTCTTCAGGTCTTTCTTCAACTCATAAAAGTTGTATTAGATGATATATTTGATTATTGCTTTATGTAATATTTCTAGTTATCTAATAGTTCTAGCATCACCTTTGTAAATACTATTATCCAAATGGTGATTTGCCATTCTCTGTTCTACGTATCTATTGACTTTCAGTGGTTTTCTTTTTTTTTTTTTTCCTTTTTTTCCTACAGTCTGTAAAACCTTCTTCTTTTGTTACCTTTTTTTTTTTTTTTTTTGTAAGTAAGCTCCATGCCCAGTGTGAAGCCCAGCATGGGGCTTGAACTCACGACCCTGAGATCAAAACCTGATCTGAGATCAAGAGTTGGCCACTTAAACAACTAAGCCACACAGGCACCCTGTTACTTTTAAATCTTATTCTCTTGATTTCAGGGTTTTTTGCTCCTATTTATTGTGATTATTCCCTCTTGCATTCTTCTAAATATACCAATTAGTTTTCTGAAATTTTATTTTGAATCTTGTAGTACATATTTCATAGGTTTATGCTTTTCTTTTGAGTCTTTATTATATGGTTCTTTTTACTTTGAATTGCAGTACTTTTTAAAAAAATGTTGGTTTTCTTCTTTGTACTCAGTCATTGCCTAGAACGGGGCCTGGCATACAATAAAGGTTCAATGGACATTTGTTTCATGAACAACTCATAAGTATGGTGAAATCTTTCTAAACAATGGGTGTGTGAATTGCTCTTGGCCCTGCTTTTACTCTGTTTATGAAATGGTCTAATTTCAGATCTACAGCTGTAGGCTAATTGATGTACACAGTTTCCAATCTAATTCCCAGACTTTCAACTAATGTGTGTCTCTTCAGTTAAGTTGATATGTCTCCCTGTGTCTGATGTCCACCTGTCTAGTATTCAACTGATAAAATGCATGAACAAGCATAATTCCCATGGCTACCAACTTTCTTCCTATGTCTGTGCATATCTATAAAGATTTCTTGTGGTGGTTACCTATCTCATGGACAATGAAATGAAAGTTTCCTACCATACTTTCTACCCACGCGTTACCTAGCATTTGTTCTTTGACTATAGGAAGATGTTAGAACAGAGAGGTTTGTAGGCATTTGTAGTCCAGCTGTGTTTAGTAATTGAAGGAAAGACTCATGCCCCATTTTTTGGGTGGTATAGATGGAGTCTCTGAATCACTGGTGGTATAAAATGCAGTATGATTTTATCATTCATATCTTTTAAAATTTAAATTAAAACAATTTAAATGCAAATTTGATTTTAATTAAAAATTTGAATTAAATTTTAATTTAATTAAATTCGTGTTTAATATATTGAGAAGTTAGGCAATATTAAATACAGAGCTAGTAGCTAACACTCTTTTGAGCTTGAACTTCATTTCTAGCATATTTTAAAGTATTAGAGGGGTGCCTGGGCGGCTCAGTCAGTTGAGTGTGTGACTTTGGCTCAGGTCATGATCTCACAGTCTGTGAGTTCAAGCCCCATGTCAGGCTCTGTGCTGACAACTCAGAGCCTGAAGCCTGCTTCGGATTCTGTGTCTCCCTCTCTCTCTCTCTGCCTCTCCCTTGCTCATGCTCTGTCTCTCTCTGTCTCTCAAAAATAAATAAACATTTAAAAAATGGGAAAAACGTATTAGGATTTAATTTAAAACCCAGCCAAAATTTAGGGCAATTTATTTTGAATGAAGAAACGTTGCTGTTCCTTCTTATCAAATACATCTCCTCCTACACATTCTTACACATAAATATGCCCAAACTAAATACCCACAGTGTATTCTCACTGCAGATGACAAAAGATTTTTAAAACAATTTATAAATATTTATTAAAGTAAAATAACTCTGTTGCCAAAAATGGCATCCTATCTAAGTATATGCATAACCGATGATCTCCAAAATCACTTTATGCTGACTCATATTTTCATTTTATTCCAATGCTGACATGTTCCTCTCTCCCAAATCACTTCAGAGTTATCAGCTTCTCCCTCATGAATTTCCAGTCCAATTAGCAAACCCTTATGTATCCTATTACACTATCTTTCACAGTGCAGTGCTTAGTTCCAAGTCCAGCGCAAGCTATTTCTAGTCTGTGGTTCTTCCCACAGGAATTTTTTGCAATTCTTTAATGTCAAAGAATTTATTTTCAAAATAAAAACTGATAAACAAGTTGTAGAAAAATGTGTATTTTCCTCCCAAGAAAGATTACTGCAAAATGTCAAAAAAAAAAAAAAAAAACCCTCATCGACTTATTATTTACCATCTACAATAATCCTGTTTTACACATTGACCTCCACCACTCCTGGACTTCTTCCCTTAAGGACTGAGAAAACATAGTCAGGGAAACTCTATTAGCTGCAGAACTAAAAGCAGGGAAATGCTGAATTAGAAAATTAGGAAGCCATAGACTGTATATATTGATGCATTTTTCATTTAAGGTATTTTAGCAGCCATCTTACTGATCAATTCTCTTCACCCTCTTTTGACATTTTTAAAAGCAGCTAACATGGTCTAAACCACTGCATTTACTGTTTTCGGATCTGATGTTTGTCTTTGTTTGAACAATGGCTGTAATCATGTTTTCTCAGGTCTCTAATAAGAAGTAGCAGACGGTCCGCTCCATGCATTCTAAAAGCAGATTTCTCATGTGGCAAGACAAAAAAGGAAAAAGAAATCATTTAACATAAAATAAGGCCCTCTATCTGAGACCCTGTGAGGTCATGTCTGTACAGCAGATTGGAGTCCTGCTTAAGTTTTTCTTATGGAGGCAGGAGTGATTTGGTGATGACATAAAGGGGCCCTAACAGGGGACTGTCAACTTTTTTCTTAGGTGCCAAGACTAGTTCAGAAAAACAAAAAATATTATCCAATCATCTCCTCCCGTGGCTTGCCCAGGGCAGAAGTGGAGTTGAGGCTTGCCTAAGTCACCTCTGTCTGCCTCCTCTAAAAATAGGGGTTGATGTGAAAATTAGGTCCCTCTAGTTCTTACCACCAGCACTGCCCTTACCCGTGTTCACTGGCAAAAGTACAAAGTTGGCCAAATGTGTTTCTTGAAAGTTTATTTCTAAGCTAAACCCAAGGTGCTATTGTGCTTACAGAACCATCAACTGTCTTATTGAATAAGTATCAAAAAATGTACAGGTGCATGTGTGTGATTGGAAAGAAAGGTTAATTTCAGAATTGGAAGAAGACTTTGTCAGAGGCAAATGTGTCTTTGTTTTGTGAATTGCCTTGATGGGCCATTTTGTTGTATAAAGAGCTGGAGGGCTGAGTGAGACAGAGAGAAACAGGCTTCTCTCTGAAACTCCGATGTAACTGGTAGTCCTGTAGTCTGGCTGGCTACGCTAACATTCCAAGATTATTTTTGTAGTGTGTCAGTCAGGGTTCAAAAGCAGATCCACTGAGTTAGAGAAGAGATTTATTAGAGTAATTAGGCATCACACAATTGTGGAAAGAATTGGGGAAGTGAAAATTCAAGGAGGAAGTTGAAGGATCAAAGAAAGAGTCACCAACCTGTCAGTCTCAGGGGTTGAGCACTTCCAGCCACCAAAGTGAACATGGGGAGGTCTGGGGAAAGCTGTGTCTTCACGTAGCTACTGCTTCTCAGCATCTCCTGCTAAATGTCTGTGGGTTCTGGGGGCTCGTGGTGACCCTGCGTCTGCCTGGCACCACACCTCATCATGACGACCTTAAGAGAATACAGGCTGCTGCTTCCTTTCCGCTTCCAAATATTGTCTGTCTGCCTCTTTTGGTTAATTCTAACTAAGAACAATACAGGGAAGGGGATTCTGGAAAACATAGTTCCCACTTCATCAACTTGAAACAGTATAAACCACCACACTCAGGAAGTCTGGAGGAATCTAATGAAAAGTTATTTAAATTAATAATATAATTTAGTAGCTAACAGGGAAACAAGACAATAACTTTCTAATAAAACAGTGATCAAGAGTTAGAAAATATAGCAGGAAAAAATCCCATGTGGCAACCCCCAAATCTAAAACACTCAGGGATAACATGAACAAGAACTGGGTGGTGACTGTGTGTAATAAGCTTCATAATATTACTCAGGAACATAAAAGCGAATTTGGATAAATGGAAATATAAACAACGTTCTCACACGGAAACTCAGTATTGCAGGGCTATTGGTTATTTCATTTATAAATGTGATATGATTCCAATCAAAATTCCAATAACATTATTTTTTGGAACACATAAACTTATTTAAAATTCATTTGGAGGAATAAACGGGGGAGAATAACAGAAAATGTATTAAAGGAAGAATAATGAAGGAGGGCTTGCCTTACCAAATACTGGGACACACTGTAAAGTTTAAATAGTGCAACAACATAACATAGGATTGGCACCTAAAGAGACAGACGTGCCCATCACCGGAATGAATTGCTGAGATTTGATAAATATGGCATTTCAAATCACTAGATGAAGAGTATTCAGTAAATGATACTGGGGCAAATGGCTAACCAGTTGGAAAAAATGAAACTGGAGCTTAAGGAAAAATCTAACCAAAATAATTTTCAGATGACTGTAAGATGGAAAACACCAGAAAAAAGAAATATCATGAGTACAAGTATATTTCATTTTGGGGTGGTGAAGGCCTTTTTAAACATGATGTAGTCAGAAATCATAAGGGAAGATTATGGTATAATCATGGTATAAAAAGTGGCATAAAAATTTTAAACCGTATAAGCAAAAAAAAAAAAAACAAAACAAAACAAAACCCAAGAGCAAAATGATAAACTGCAAATTGCGCTTGCAATATTTTTGACAAATGGTTAATGATACTAATGTAGATCATTTTTAAACAACTAAACAATAATATAGAAAAACATTTAAAAGATATGTCAAGAAATCCCCTCCCCACAAAGTATAGCTAAGGGCAAAAAAAAAAAAAAAATCACATAAAGTCACAGTCATTAAGTAGTCAAGGAAATGAAAATTATAATGGTGTAAATTTTCCCCCATCAAATGGTCAAAGAGAAAGGGAAAGATAACATCCACTGTCGGACTGTCCTATTGGGAAAATGAGTCTGCATCTACTGTAGACAGGGACACAAACTGTAAGGTGTGTGGAGAGTTCATCAGTAAGGGATATCAAAAGCCAGGGGTAGATATCACAAGTTTTTTTTTTTTTTAATGTTTATTTATTTTTGAAGGAGAGAGAGACAGAGCATGAATGGGGGAGGGGCAGAGAGACAGGGGGACACAGAATCCGAAGCAGGTTCCAGGCTCCAAGCTGTCAGCACAGAGCCCAACGCGGGGCTCGAACTCACAAACTGCAAGATCATGACCTGAGCCCAAGTCGGTCGCCCAACCAACTGAGCCACCCAGGCGCCCCATCACAAGTCTTGAAAATGTGCACACATCCTGATCCAGCCCACCTCCTTCTGGTATTTTTTTTTTCCTAAGAATATTATCATGAATGTACGTCTTTAACTACAAAAATGCTCATCACAGCTTTGTTCAAAATAAGTGCCCATCGTATGAAGTTTGGTGAAGTAAAACATGATACATATATTGATAATATCATGTAATCATTAAAGGTTTGTTCTCATGCATGGGAAGTTGTCCACAATGTGCAATGTGATTAGTGAAAACTCAGTTTATGAAACAATGCCATCAGTCATTTATAGTCTGCTGAGTAGAGTGACCTCCCCCCTCCCCCAATTATCCAGAAAGGAAGGAAAATGGCACATATTTGAGTTATCAGAGACTCAACACACAGCAAACTCCTCCTGGGAGCAGCCACTTCCGTTTCACCTGCACTGCCTTTCCCTG
The DNA here is from genome assembly GCF_018350215.1 of Panthera leo. Classification (NCBI taxonomy): domain Eukaryota; kingdom Metazoa; phylum Chordata; class Mammalia; order Carnivora; family Felidae; genus Panthera; species Panthera leo. Next base: position 124,610,858 of record NC_056680.1, read on the forward strand.
GATCCAGCTCCCTGTGGTCCTTCCAGCCTCCAGCCTCTCCTGTGCCCTTCACACAGGTGGCTGCCTCAGCACGGGCTCTCCTCCTCACGCACCTTCAGCAGCTCTCTGCACCTACAGGATACAATCTGAGCTCCTCATCCTGACGTTCAAGGTCCTTCATCCTGTCCCCACGCTCCCGATTATCTTCATCTCCCCTTTCAGTGCAGGCCCTCCAGACTGCTTCCTTCCCTGCTCTGTTCTGTGGTTTTGCTCAGGCTGTTGCTTTCCCTGGGACTGTCTGCCTGCTCAAAACCCACCCCGTCACCCAAATCTCAGGGCTCAGATGATCCATTCTCCACAAGAGTTCTTCACAATTTTCCTGCCAGTTTTCCCCATTACAGAAAGTTTGCTCCTTGACTACAGCACATGCCAGACATTATGGTTCTTTAAATGAGCTGTGTCTTTTCTTTGTTATCTTCCTCCATGCAAGGAAGTCAGTATGCATTTGCTCTACTGCACTGAGCATGCTCACTACGAGTGCACGATTTTCAAAGGATTAGCATGTGTAAGTACACTCACCACTGGAGACAGTTCAAGTATTGCATTTTTAATTAACAGTGCTTTATATAGTGTTCTACCATTTCTTTATAAATCTTTCACATGATGAGAGCTAGTCTGAGCAAATATTTGCGTTTTCCTGGGGAAGCTGATTTATCTAATGTTACATGGATAGAAGGCAGAGTTGGGGTATGAAATCTGATTTCTTCCTTCCTAATGTTGTACCTTTTGGTGAACTAAGTGGTTCAATGTGGAGGGGATCTCAAGATCTTTTGAAATGAGGGGGCATCATTTTAATATCCATTGCCTTGATACGGGCTTACAGAATTTAGGATTACAGGAGTTTTTTGGTTGTTTAGAGTCTGAATAGATTGGAAGTATTTGGGATTAATTCATCTGGCCTAGGAGTGTTGCATGGATGTCCCAGCTGACCATCGGATATTTGTCCCTGGACTTGTGGAGTGACTCCGAGGTTTCTCCTTTCCCAGGTCAGGGGAGGACCACCCTGCTTCATGGCCGACACTGCGCGCTTGCCCGGCCTCCTTCGTGGAGGTCATTGGACCCTGTATATTCTCCTACAAACGTCTCTGGCATCTGAGAGGCAAGTAAACCCTACAGCGCCTGCTTGTTCACAGAGGGCCTTATCAGTTGTTGATGAGACCCTGTCTAGGCTCACAGACAGGCAGTTTCCTCCAGCCCCAGAGCCCGAGCCCGCTGTGGAGCCAGAAGAAGGTGATAAGCCTCCGAGAAGATTTTTTAGGAGCCTTGCCTATCTTTCACACCAAGTCGCCAGGGTACATTTTCCATGGTCGCCATTTACAGATAGGGTGACTGCTCTGGATAAGGCTGGGGGCGGCAGTGGGTGGAGGGATGTTAAAGGGGGCAAATGGTTTTTCCAATTAGCTACCCTTGGGAATCCCTCAGGACTCTACAGGCTTTGTCTTTGACAACTTAGTTTTTTTCTTTTCAGTTGTTAAAATCCCTCCCTTGCCAGCCAAACAAACCCTCTGTGGCTGGCTCCAGAGCAATTAAGCAGGGTAGGCCCAGAGCCTCCTGGTGAAAGAGTTGAGTTTTGCTGGGCCTTAACTCTGGGGAATGTTCTGCCTGCAGCTGCCAGGCAGGAAGGCTGTGGTGATAGGGGCGGTGGGGCTGCCACAGAAAAGCCCAGTGTGAAGCCCAGCGTCTCAGACTAGTCGGGTTACAGGAAATATGTTCATAGAACCTCCCACAGCCCAACCCCTTGACAGAGTCTCCTCGCCAAGTGTTCACGCAAGGCCGGAAGAAAAGCACAGAGAGACTGGCCAGTGCTTGACTGGGAAGCAAAAGACAGGTTCACGTTCCTGGGAACCAGAAAACCTACTTTCTCTTTGGACACATTTTCCGAGCGGGAAATGGGTGATACAGAGCGTATATTAATGCTTTACAGCATTCATAAAAAGTTAAATGAGGGTTTCAAAAGGCATTTAGAAAAGGTATTACCTTGGTTTCTTGTTTGGACCAGTAAAGAAGTGTTCTAGACTTTGCAGAGAACTGAAGTACAATCCGTTTTTAAAGTGTGGTGTTTTGAGTTATTTGTTAAGTGCCTGTCCGTTGCATTGTCTCCTATAATTGTTCTTGTCACCCTTTTCCAATGCAGAGCTGAGGTCAAGGGAATAAAGCCAATGCCCAGTGTCACTCAGCTTGTTAGGGGCAGAGTGGGGTTTCAGTGAATTACCTCCTTCCTTCGTTTCATGCTGCTTTCGTTTTTTGAACTGTTAGTTTTGTCTTGGTCATTCTCCCAAAGAGCAGACTGGGACAGAATGGAGCCTTGGAGGGTCAATGTAGGAGTAAAACATAATAATATGACAGTGCGTATGTTGGCAGGTGGGGGGTGGGGGGCTAGCAGAGGGTGGCAGTCAAGTCAGGCTGTCTGGTCTGGAACGGGGCTTTTTATGGCCATCCAAAAGATTGCTCCCTTTCTTGATTCACGTTTTCCACGTGATAACAGCCAGACTATTAGCAACACTTTTAGACACACTGTTGTGTTTTTCCCACTGTCGACTCACAGCATAATCTCACTATCATGTCTCAGATACCATGGTGGAGAACATGCAGTTTGGGTGTAGCCTCATGTTCCTGGGTGAGAGTATGCCTGTACTGTCCATGGTACAGTGATGGGCATGTGGAAAATGGACAATAAGTGGTAGCCATAACTGTCGTAGTTTCCAGTGACAGCAATGGTGTAAAACAAACTGGGTCCTTTGCTACAAAGAAAAATGCATAAGCAGAGTACAAATGACAAATACAGATGATGGGACTTCATTTCAGGCTCCCAACCAGTCACAGAGAGAAAGTGCTCATAGGCTGTGGGACCACTCTCTAATTATGGTGGGGGCAGCTCTCCCATTTCTCTACAGCTGGAAACTTGGAACTCTTCTTTCTGGTTTCTATTTATCCTAAGGAATGTGAGCCTTGGGGAGACAGCCATAGATGGAAATGCCTTTCTAGTCCCCACTGGAAGAAGGATCTAATTAGTGGTCTGTAGAGGAGACTCCCAACCGTAACATTGACCTTCCTGCCCAGCTTCCTTTATTTTGGAACTTGAGAACTCAAGGCGTCCCCCAGCAAAGACCACCAACCACTCACCCTCTAGGTAAGATTCCACATGAGAGCTTGGCTTTGGGAGTTTACTTTGAAGGAGCAAAGTGGGTGCCAACAGCCATGGCTCGTGCTATTAGCGCTGTTGGCCACTGGCTACTGCCCGCTCCCTGGCAGGTCTCTTCTAAAAGGACAATTTGGACCCAGCCCAAATGGTTGCAATGTTACTTAGATATCCCACGTGGCCCTCCACCTTTTGAGCTCTGGGGACAGACTCAACCTTTAAAGATGCCTGAAGAATCATTTCATAACGCAAATGCCTTTTCTTTTTAATACAGTGCTGGGAGAATTATTATTAGGAAGTTTGTTGTTTGTGGACAGTGCCACGACCTTGGCAAGTCTGGATTGATTCAGAATAATAACAAGGCTAGGACAGGGTGGGTAGTAGGCATGTGTATGTCTATTTCATAGGTGAGGAAATAGAAGGAAGAAGGTTACACTGAGCACTGGGAATCTAAATCTTGGAAGATGCTGGATCCTGGAGAGCACACTGCCTGGGTTTGTCTGGTTGTGCATTTAATGCCGCACGATAGACCAGCAGGAGGGGCCGTATTTCCTAGCTTCGTGCACCACTCTGGATAGTATGCCTCCTGGGGACACTAAGGAGCTGGTTTTAGTATTCCCAGGGCCCAACAGTCTGTGACTCAATACCCTCACTTGACCACTAACCCTGGCCACGTAGATGTCACACCTCCCTTGCTCATGGTGCAACATTACCCCAGAGGTCTCTCTCACCAGGATGGAATGTAGCAAATTGTGCCCTGGGGAATCCTCATTACTTGAGTTACTACATGTCCCAGCATTTATGAGTCTTCCTTCTCACATATTTTTACTGGTAAAATTGAAAGATAGAAATTATCCATTGGAAAAATAAATACAATGTATAATTTTATGTTTCTTGAAATGAAAGACGTCTCTTTTATTCATCCTTTAATCCATCATCTAATCAACTAGCAATTCAGTAACCCAAGATTTTCACAAAATACCAGTTGTCTTAATAAAAGACAAATAATAAAGTTAACACGTCTCCATTAGGAAAGATTTTTTTAAAGCAATTTTCAGAGAATGCAATAATAAGGATCGGTATGCCTTCCACTTAATACCCAAAGAGGTGTTAAGGTATGTGTCCTGGGACAATCAGGTATCAGAGGCCCCTTCAGGAAGGATTCCTCTTCTCTGAAATCTCAGAAACTCTGAAATTCTGAAAAAAGCCTGCCCCTCTCACATATGCGGACCTATACCAAAGCCTGGAGGCATGATTCAGATTTCTCAAAGCTCCTTCCAGATCATTTACTCTCATTCGAATGGCAACTGTAGTTTTATCACCCTTTGGTTCTGAGAATTAATTAGCTATTTGGTGCAAATGGCATAACTCAGCCAACTGTCAGCGTAACTCGTAACTCGTAAGTTCCCGGAGTTCTCCTACTTTCTCTCATTCTGGAAAAGTTGGGGGCATTTTACATGCATTAAAAAAAAAGAAAGGTGACTTTTTTTTTTTTTCCTTTTCCAAATTTGCTGAGCTGTTTTCAGTGGGTTTCAAAGATGGCCTTAATTTTGTTCACTACTCAGTTCCAGGCCACACAAATTTTTCCTTCCTCTTGCTGTCGTGATTTCAGAACTTAAAGTAAATATTTACTTTACAAAAAATCTGTATCCCGAGCAACCAAAATGTCCACCGATAGGTAAATAAAACATGGTATTCACACACAATGGAATCATATTTGGCTTTGAAAAGAAGGAGGTTCTGACACATAATACAACGTGAATGAAGCTTGAGGACATCATGCTCAGTGAAATAAACGGGATGGAAGAAGACCAATACTGCATGGTTCCACTTATCCAAGGTACCTAGAGTGGTCAGAGAGTTGGTGGGGGTCAGGACCCAAGGGACGGGGGTGGGGAGTTGTTAGCGGACACCGAGTCTCAGTTTCGCAAGATCAAAGAGTTCTGGAGGTGGATGGTGGCAATGGCCTCACAACACTGTGAATGGGCTAATGCCATGGAAATGTACGTTGAGAAAATGGTTACATTGGTACATTTTACATTATGCATATGCTAAACGTTCTTTTTTTTCATTTAAGAATCTTTAAAATGTAACTAAATTAAAAAAATATTTAAATGAAAAGCAATTGGGAAAAACCCCTCAATTTCGCGCCGTAGGCGTGTGCCGTCCTTGACCGTGGTTCGGGGATTCTGGATGGAGTCTGGAGAAAAGCTCTCCCCACAGCACTGGGGGCAGCTCCATAGTTTTCAGTTCTGTTAAGCAGATGCCAGAGTTCAGCCGCCTGCAGTCAGGATCCCTGAAGTCCAGAACATCTAACCAAGGCCTTTTCCTGTTCTTTTTGGCAAAGTGATAATGCTCCTAATTAGTGCAGAGACCTGACTCTGCTAGCCTGACAGGCCCAGATGGGAGGGAGCCAGAGGAGGGCTGTCTGCAGGCCCAGGGGAGTGGCTGGGCACCCAGCAGTTGCAGGCAGAGGCTGGAAGAAAGAGGGAGCCCCTCAGCAGAGAGGGGAAGAGGGGAATGTTGGCTGACAGAAAAGAGACATAGTTTAGGCTGACTTCTAATGCAAGTAATGTTTAAATCTCATTGCCAGTGCACAGAACTCTCAGGATAACCTGAATTAATTCAGTGTTCTCCGTGCTCTTCCTCTAGTGAGGACCCAGGGAGACTACGAAAGAGTGTCTTTCTCCCTCTCCTCTCTTTCTGCTTCTCTCTCATAATCAAAGCCCATGAGGACCCTTGCTGAATGACTGAATCCAACTTGGGACCCTGACAGCAGAAGGTCATCTCCAACAAAGCGGCCCCCAGCCCTTTCTCTCAAGTCCTGGAGATCATCTCCCTCACTAACCCCCCAAAAATGCAGTAGCGACTTGAATGGTGGCCCTCCAAAATGTTTGCCCACCCAGAACCTGTGAATGCCACTTTATTTGGAAAAATGGTAATTAAGGATCTTGAGATAAGATCATCCTGTATTACCCAGGTGGGTCCTCAACCTAACGACAAGTGTCCACACTGAAGAAAGGCAGAAGGAAATTTGGGACACAGAGGAGTAGGCCTTGTGAAGGCAAGAGACAGAGATTAGAGGGTAGCAGACACAAGGAACTACAGGAGCCACCAGAATCTGGGAGAGGCAAGGAAGGAAAGACGGTTCCTCTCTCTAGAGTCTTTAGACCAAGTGCAGGCCTTCTGGCCCCTTGATTCTGGGCTTTTGGTTTCCAGAGCTAGGAGAGAATAAATTCCTGTTGGTTTAAGACATGAAATGTATGGTAGTTTGTTACAGCAGCCCTATAAAACTAATACGTGCTAACACTTAAAACCAGCGTGGCAGGCTCCTTTGCTGCTGAATTGTAGCTGGTGGGACTCCAGCTTCCTTTCCTTGGAAAAGAGCCATGGCGTGGCATGTAGGAGCAGTGTTCTCACACGGTCGTGTATACACGCAGCACCGAGGGACCCTGTCACGGGTCAGTCTGTGAGACAGTTGCCGGGCTGGGGTTCAGGATTCTGCATTTCTAAGATGCTTCCTGTGATACAGATGTTGCTGTCAGTGTACCACACTTTGAACCCACAGAAACTAGTTTGGGATACAGACTTTCAAACAGAAGCATCATAAATAAACATGTTAATTGTGTCCTGTTGGGAGCCACTGGCCAGCATTCAGTCTTTATCTGGGCCTCCACAGGATCTTTACCTACATTTGTGATTTTCATCCCAATATTTGGCTTAGTCTGTTTGGTGCTGTAGATAGAATGCCATTATCCATGATCTCTGCCCAATAAACTTGGAACCAATAATTAGTTTTGCATAAAGATCTCTGTGCTGCATCTTCCTCATCTGCTAAACAAGGGACTTCAGCTAGGGTTGCTCACATTTCCTCCACCTCGAACTTTCTTTGAGTAGGGGCTGCTATGCCCACACACAGACCTAAGACTCTCTGGAGTCCTTGTCTTCAACTTGAGGCCTCTCTCCTCATTTCACCCTAAACCAAGGGCAGAGAATTGTCCTGATTCTCTGCAGCATAAGGGAGAGTGATAAATTACTCCTATGTTCGTTGCTGTTGTGATTTTTCTCACTGATTAGTTGAGGTACTTCCCCTGCTCAGTGGGTTGTGAGCTTTCCTCTGAAGATCTAATTCCCATTAACCAATCATTAGTGAACCTCTCTGATATCTCCTCCATTTTAAGGTGTGTGTGTGTGTGTGTGTGTGTGTGTGTGTGTAAACATTACTGACCAAATCCTTGTGTTCACCTCATGCACAAAACTGAGTTAAGTCTAACTATCCAAAGCATGTATGTGTTCCCTTAGCACAATCTGGAAAATACCCATCCTCTGTGTATTGCTCTGAGGGCAAAAATAACCATGGCCTTTATCTGAACGTCACTCCCTTAGTAAGTGATATTTACAAAAAGCACTTCACTCCCAGGATTGACACTATAGAATTTTGCTAAGATGCTATATGATTTTCCAATATCCCAGCAGGACGGCCATTTTCAAGAGTCACAGTTCTGTTCCTCTGAGTTTCCATTGCCCTACCATACTTCTAGATGTAAGCACTTTAAAGATTTGGCTTAAACCACATGCACACACACAACTGATAATGCAGGAGCTGCTGTTCAATGGCCCAGGTTCTCCAGCTCATCGAAAATGCATTTACCTTCCTCACAGGTCTAGCAGATAGCTCCTCACCGAATTTCACAGACAAGTGGAATGAGAGGGCGTCAGTGGAAATGGAGTGAGGTTACATTAATGTGTCCCCAGACGACATATGTGGGAAATATTTATACTGGAGAGTTAACAGTGACTACTTGCCTTACTTCACTCGGATTCATTTTGTTAACTCACTCACTCGCCTCTCCCCTCTCCCTCTCAGTCGTCTGGAGATGAAAATCGAGACCCTCACAAGATACCTCATAGCTTTGGGGGTTGATAGTAGGTTGATAGATTCCTGAGCAGGCATCTGTTTGTGGAATCTGGAACAGAAGCATGTCTAGGGCTGTGGTCCTTTCCTGGGACCCCTGGTTCTGTCTCAACAACTGCGTCATGCTCTGTTCTCTACCAGCAGCTTCTCCTGCTCAGGGTTTCAGCTCCTCTGTCACTTAGTCTTATATATGGTTCTTTTCAAACGCCCTGACCTTTTTCTTGCTACATCATGCTTCACCTCTGACTGCATAGTTGCCAATTCTTGCTGTGTGTTTCAGTTCCAATTCTCAAGGGAAAGAATCTGATCATAGGGAGATATTATCTTTTCATGGGGTCACTCACTGGAAGATTGCTGGCCAGCCCTGGTGTGACCCTGGTTCATATGACTTGACTTGAGCCAATCAGCTGTGGCTTAGGTATCCCACGACATAAACCATGGCCCAGGCAGCAAAGGGCTGGGGGGTGGGCAGATTCTCTGTGAAGAGGGTTTGGGCAGGGCTTGTAATGACCCAATTTCCAGGGCACATGCTTCCCTCATCTTACTCTGAAAGGGCTTCAGATAAAAGTCCGGGGTGAAGATTCGAGGGACTTGGGGGTCATATCTGTACAGTAAGTACCAGACCCCCCCTGTTTTCAATTCTCCAAGGTGAGAAGGGATGAAGCCAAAGTCACAGAGAATTGAAACTGATCTCCTTGAAAACACCAAATAGGTGCGTTCAGGAACCCAAAGTTAGCTAGTGCCGTTGTAGAGGCAGCCCCACATATCAAAACATTGTTGGGGAGAGCAGGCTGTGGGATTGTGGGGAAGTGCTAGGTGTGACGGGGCAGGAGAGGCGAGCTCTCAGCTGTGAATGTGTTGTGTGCACTTGGATGCGAATCGGGCTGCAGCCTGCCACACGGCACGTCAAGGGTCATGGCACTGTGTGAATTCCATTTGCAGGTCCCCTTTTTAAAAGGCAGAGCTGGCCTCCCTGGCTCTAATGGAGAGGGACAGCTCTGACATTACAACTAGAGAGGAGGGGGTGCCCCCAGCACTCTGGAGACTTCAGTTGTCTGGGTTCGGCATCCACTTTGCTTCTGCTGGCCTCAGCTCCCACTCTATTGCCACCTCCTTCCCATTTTCCGTACTATTCACGTTTACTAATGGTTTCTTATATTTTAACAGCCTAAGGTAGTATTGAAAATGCCCTTGCTCTTGAAATACTGTGATAAAATTTCTGGAAGAAAATAAAGAATACTTTCATACCCTCACATCTGGGGTTAGGTAAAAGATTTCTTAGACAAGATACAAAAAGCACTAACCGTAAAAAATAAATAAATTGGCCTTCATCCGAATTAAAAGTTTCTGCTCATCAACAGACACCATCAAGAAAATAAAAAGAAAGCCAAAGACTGAGAGAAATATTCACTATATATATAACTTGCATCTAGAATATATGAAGCACACCTACAAATCAGTAATGAAAATGCCAATTTTGGGGCACCTGGGTGGCTCAGTTGGTTAAGCATCCAACTTTGGCTCAGGTCATGAGCTCACAGTTTGTGATCAAGCCCTGCATCAGGCTCTGTGCTGACAGCTCAGGGCCTGGAGCCTGCTTCAGATTCTGTGTCTCCTGCTCTCTCTGCCCCTCCCCTGCTTGTACTCTGTCTCTCTCTCTCTCTCTCTCTCAAAAATAAATAAACATTAAAAGAAAAGGTAACCCAATAGAAAACAAACGTCTTTAGACATGAACACTTTCCAAATATAAAAATGGTCTGTAAACATATGTAGGCTGCTCAATATCATTACTCATTAGGAAAATGCAAATTAGAAACTATAAGGTATTATCACTTCACAGCCACTTGGGTGGCTATAATTAAAAAGACTGACAATACCAGGGGTGCCTGGGTGGCTCAGTCAGTTGAGTGTCCAACTTCAGCTGAGGCCATGGTCTCACAGTTCATGAGTTCAAGCCCAGCACTGGACTCACTGCTCTCAGTGCAGAACCTGCTTTGGATCCTCTGTATCCCTCTCTCTGCCCTTCCCCTGCTCACATATTCTCTCTCAAAAATAAATAACACATTTAAAAAAAAAGACTGACAATACCAAAAGTATATCGATTGGAGGTAGAACAATGGAGCTCTCATATGTTTCTGGTAGAAGATCAACATATTATAACCACTTTGGGTCATTGTTTAGCATTTATTCTTTAACTGCTAATACACCTACCTCATGACCCATCATTTCATTTCTAAGTATTTATCTGAAAGAAAAGTAAGCATATGTCCACACACAGATGTGTTCAAGAGTGTTCATAACAGTTTCATTCTTAGCGGCAAGAAACTGAAAAAAATATCTATCAGTAAGTTAATGTAGAAACATTTGTAGTGTAATCATATAATAGAATACTACTAACAATAATAAAAATTCTGATATATACAAAAATGTGATTGAATCTATAAACCATTATGGATGCCAGACACTGCAGACTATGTTCTTTGTGATTCCACTTATAGGAACTTGTAAAACTCACAAAAAATAATCTGTGGTGATAAAAACAGAGCAATGGTTTTCTCTTGGTGGAGGTGGGAGCAAGGTGAGGGAATGGAAACTGATTGCAAAGGGTACTGTGAACTTTCTGGGGTGATGGAAATGTTTTATATTTTAAGTGGGATGATGTAGTAGAGAATATGGTGCTTCCGCCCAGATGTCCTCTTTGGGAGCGACATGCCCCAACTGTTGGGAACATCAGCCAGGATAGCCCATATCTGCATTTCTTACTGGACATTGCCATCAGGGAACTGCCTTGCCCAGTTATCTCCCTTGTAGGAGGTTGCCATAACTAATGACTGTCCAATACAAGGATTCAAAAGTCTGATCCCCTTGTCTCACTTTGGGACTCTCTAAAGGGTCATCCCTTCTCCAAAGCTCCTCATAGGATTAACCAAAGCTTCAACTGAAACAACATTGTGGGTCAGCTTCTCCATCTGCCTAGCCCTGCCTGCACACCTTTACAAGTTTGTCATCTGTGAGTATGCATCAGTAAACTTTCTGCAATAAATTTTCCACTTAAGCATCTGTTTGCAGAAAATAGAACCAGAAATGGTCCTAGGAATGGACTCTAAAATGGGATTTGGGGGCTGGAAATGTCCCACTGGCTGGCAATGAGAACTTATAACTGTTGGTAGGCAGAGCATAAAGAGTACTTAGCATGTCGTATGGTGTGATTGTTACACCTTGTACTGGTGGTGGACATGGTTGAGATATCAATGTAATGCATTAGGTGGTAAAGTTGAATGGAATGAGGAAAGTAGTAACCACAAAGATTGTGTAATCGATTGGCTGTTGTACACGTTGATTCATTAGAGAAAGGTAATGACTGGCTTATGGTGGTTATCCAACTAAAGGCAAAATATGAAGGTCTGACGACCTCCTAGGCAGCATTGAAGGAAACTCTACCCTATAACCAAAGGAGAGAGAGCAGTGTGAATGATCAGGTACAGAACTTAATTGTAAGAGTAGTGGATTCAAAGAAAACTGACTTCACAGAATCCAGAAATCTAGTTTAGAAGGAAGGGGAACTCTGAGAATTGGGCTTGGGATACCTGAATAGACACTTCTAAGAATCCTGAACTCCTAAATAAACTTCAACCTGCCTGACTGTAAGTGGTGCACCCCTGCTTGTTAAGTAATGGTGCTCTTTCAACTTCCTTGAAGCTTATACAGAAGTGACAAGTGAAAATATCTTACAAGACAATATCCCCATGCAGGATCTTTTACCTTTCCCTTACCATCCCCCTTACTGTCAACAAGACCAATAACAAGGGTCAAAGCCCAAAGTAGTCTGACCACAGAGGTGCTAGGCTTGCAAAGTCTGAGACACTTGGCTATGTGCCAAGTATCTACTACACCAAGGAGCTGTAGGATCTAATAAGTACTAGAATATCCTGGAACATCTGCACGAGTCTGTGCCCTGAGCATGCAGGATCAAGAGAGAGGAACAAGAATTTGAATAAAGGAGAGTGTATTAATATGGGGAATTCTCCAGGATCCAACGTTAACATCATGGCAAGGATCCTGGAAATGGGGCTAATATGCTCCTGGAATAGCTATTGGATGCTTGAGAAAAAAATGATGGCCACCACTAAGTGAAGTATAAATGGCAGAACTTCCATGACAGACAGGGAGGAAATCATCTAAACACTCTGAGAAATGGGCATGTTGAAGCAGATATTTCATAAGGCCAGAAAATTCATCAACTGACAAATTTTGCAGGAGGGCCTAGAGAATGTACTGGTTGGTGAGTGTGTACTAGAATTATTGAGTAGCTCAGTGGTGGCTGTCTTCATAGACCAGAGCTTCCAGCAAAAGATGCTACTACAGAACTGGGCTTTGAAAGCAATGGGGATAATAAGATCCCAAAATAATAGAGGCCAGGTGGCATAATTATTACAACAAGCAGCAAGGTCAGAATGGAGACTGGACCAAGCATGATGGACGAGCAGAGAGATGGAGAAGGTTGATAGAATACATTGGTCCTCAGGCAGAGATATTTGGGCAACCATTAACAAAAGGCAACTATTAACAAAAGTTAATATTAACATATTGTTAATATGTACAATCAGAAGAAATCCAGGATGAATGGTCAGAGCCTGTGGACAGCAGCCACAGAAAAATGCAAGATTCCTGGCTGTTCTCAGACCTGGAACCCATTGACTCAGTATGGGTCAAGTTCCCAGGAGGAGCAATTTTGCAAGTTTACAGCATGTGTACTCAGTGGTAATTTCCCTAGTCCTTTCCTATGGCTGTTTATTCAGATAGCCATGCATTGAACAAAGGGGAATATGTATAAACTGTTGGATACCCTAGGGTCTTGATCTAGGGAGTTGACATTGATGCCTAAGAACCCAAAAGCAACTATAGTCTGCCTGTTAGAATTGGAGTATATGGAAGCCAGATAATAACTGAAGCCCTGAACCTAGTCCAGCTAACAGTGGGATCACTGGCTCATGGTACCATTCAGTATTATTCTTCCAGTCTCTGAATGTATACTTGGAATCATCATTCTTGGAAGTTGACATAACTCCTGTTTTGTTGTGTGTGTGGGGGGGAGGGTTTGCCATCCAAACTTCTACTTTCAAGCTTAGATCTTTGTTGCTCCATGAAGACCAGCTTAGACTCAAATCCATAGGCTCTTCCCAGTCTTAGCTGTTCTGAGTAACTGCTTAATCTATCTGGCTGTGGACCTGAGACCCCAACCCTGACTCTGGCCCACTCAGCTGGACTCACCTGCCCCAGGAGACATTATACACTTTTCAGCCCTATAGTCCAACCTTACTATACAAAGACAACCCAAACCTGGCATGGACATCTTCTGGCTTTGCTTAAAGAGATATTGGAATGTAAGAAATGATATTGTACCCTGAGATCAAGGCTGATGACATCAAGGAAACAATTCCTGGGCTCCACCCATGAAAGTGAAAACAAAATAAACACATTCTAGACAATACACCAATAAAAAGCAGAGATAGACAGTTATTTGGAGAAGGGATGGAGAGCAAATTTACATATTATTATAAACAGCAATAAATAATGTGGGCTACAATTCATTTAACAACTACTATATGCCAAGAATGTTCACATTTGTTCTCTTATTTGATCCTAATGACAACCCTGTGAGGTGAACAGCATGCCCATTTCATCGGGAAGGAAACTGAGGCTTAGAGAGCTGAGATAAATGGCCCAGAGTCATAAACCTCATAGGCAGCAGAGTGAGAATCCCAGCCTCATCAGCTGACTGTGGTTCCAGCGCTATGCCTGTCACATCAAACTGTATCTGGGTTGCACAGGTTTGTGTCTCAAGCACCTTTGAGAAACTGCTTGGCTTCCAGCAAGTGGGCTTAAGAAAATATGGTTTTTCTTTCATGCTTTTGAAGACAGAATCAGTCATAAAGGGCATTCCTTTAAGACCTTCTGCTTTGAAGTGATAAAAGCTAGATTGAGGGAAGGCTCACAGGCCCCTGATCTGGGCTCACCCCTGCCCCTGGAGCCAGGAAATGTGATTTCTCCTGCCATCCCTTTCACTTACTGCACTTGCCCTGCTTCTTGGGTCTCCAGTGATTTTTTTTTTCCTTAAGAAAAGAAGATAGCTTGGGTTAATTTCAAGTTCTCCACCATTTATCTGTGCTGAGCTGGAAGAGTGTTGAGTGGGAAAGGGTTTCATTGTCCACGAGGGCCTCACAGCTCTTCAACACCCACCACTTCTGCCTCATGTCAAAGGAAAGCAAATAGGTTTATTAAATAGCTGTCAAGCCGAATGAGCGAGTACCGAGAACACACAGAGGGGAGATTGGATTAGAGGTAGAGGACATGCCACACTAAACAAGGGCACAGATTTATGGCCTTGGCCATGCGGCCTTAGAAATGATGCCCAAGGTAGATATGTGTGAGGGGGGAGGCTGGGCAAAGGATATGAGGTACAGAGGGAATGACTGAGGCATGAGGTGCTTCCAGAAAGGCCGGGCGTTTCCTTCCCAGCACTTGGAGGACTAGGAAATGTGGTCTTTGACTTTCCAGCATCTTCAATAATGGAAGATCCAAGAAGAGGATTAGAATGATGGAGTGAGCCAGTTTGCAGCCTCTGCTCTGTTATTTGTTACTTATAAGCCAGTTTATGTGGGGGTTTCTGTTACTTGAAATTTATGCATCAAGTAGTGAATATGGATCATGTCTTGGAAATCTTAAAGAGCCTTGAATATTAGATGAAGGAGTCAGAGTGTAACTTTGAGGAATGAGGACTCTGTTTGAGTAGGAAACTGACATTAATGTCTTACGTTTCTTTTCCTTACATTTATTTTACAAAAATAATAATCTCATAAAAGCGACAAACTAAATGAACCCCAGCTCGGCAATTATCGCAAACATGAGAGGTGATATCCCGGCGGGGTAGCTAACTAAGATGGAAATAAACTCTAAGATTTAAGACATGTTACCAGATTGGAATTGGTAGGACCCTGTGGTTAGAATGCTTTTAATTCTTAGAATTCTTTTAATTGTATTAGAAATATCCAGGTGTTGATTTAGGCAAAATGGGGGCTTTATGATCAGGGTCCTGTGGTGTCTGACAGAACCCAGGGCAGGGGTCCTGGGGCTCAGAAGAGATTAGAGACAGTACTCTTTGTCCCTCCTCTTCCTTTCTTTCCTCTCATCTTCTTCACCCTCCTTTTATACCTAAAGCCTGGCTTCCTCTGCATTCGTATGTCCCAGGGAGGAAAACAAGACCACTGAAGGCTTCTGAGTGTAGATGGCCCTCTCTCTTCCCCTCCCTCTACATCCCCATGGAAGGGACTCTGTTTGGCCCAGCTGAGCCAATCAATTTGGATGACGAGGGAAGGGCTGAGGTCCCATGTGCACCAGGTTTCCTTCTGTGGTTCCGGGAAGGGGATTGTGAAGTGCACCAGCCGAGTGGGCATCCATCCTCTCAAAACTTGGTGCCACTGAATGTGGCCAGGGGTGAGTTAGCAAGGGAGAAGGATGGTCAGTGGTGACAATGAGGCTCTGGGTCTGAGTGACCGAGAGCAGATAGCACCATTTCCTTGGATGGGAGGTTAGGGCTCCCACCCCTGACTGACTTGTGAACAGTTTGAATATCGAGTGATATGGGCTGGAGGAGAAGCAGCCGAGGACTGATATCACTGAGCCTGGCGTTGAAGGCTTTACCCACATTTGACGTGACCTGAAGAAAGACAGGGCCAATTTCGGGGCAATCAGGCACCTGTGAAATTAAGAAAATTCTGAGGCTTAGGGGACCTTCTTGGGCCTCCCTAGAGTAAAGTGACCCTTTGGTCCCAGAATATAGGGCTGAGCCCCCAGACCAGACTCAAATATGGTGAGGGCAAGGCAGGGTCTATGGCGACTCGGGCTTCTCACGTGGCTACGTGCTGGCTTTGTGCTTTGGAGAATGAGTTGCCGCTAGCTGTGGCTGGACATGAAGATCTGAGATCTGAAGAAGGGAAATGACACCTCTAAGTTCAATCAGCTGAGACCAGCTCTCCTGTTTCACCTAGAACTGGATACTCTGACCGTTGGTCAATGTGTTTTCTATTGCTCCAAAGTAGAGTTTGAGAACACATTCTTCTGCTGAGTTCCCTAGTAAAGGGGATTTTTTCCAAGATGAATATCAGGTGATCGCCCCTTGCAGTCTGGGTTCTCCAAGTCTGGTCTCAAGTCAGTAACAGCAGCCTCCACTAGGAGCTTGTCACAAGTGCAGAAACCCAGGCCCTACCCCAGACGTCCTCAGTCAGAATATGCATTTTAACAAGCTGACTCAGGTGCACAGTGAAGTTTGAGAAGCACCGTTCTCTAAGATCCTAGTCTTTTCAGTTGCCCCGCTGTGGCAGAAAAGATCTACAGGCAAATAAATTTGGGAAGCACTGAATCCTATCCTATCCTTTTTATGCATTAACATATGAAATGCTTGAGAAAGTCCTAAAGTAAATTTCATTAACTTGGCTTAACAGTGTTTTCCTAAGGTTTATGTTATTTGTATGAGTAAGAATTGTTCATATCCCATGGATTTACTGTTTAACAAAACAGTTTGAGACAGGCTGTCACAGAATAAGGATGGATAAAACCATAAATATTTGTGTGTGTATTAAAAAATAGCTTAAAATTGCAACAAAGATTGATCTGGTAACCAATTCTTTATCAAATATCTGCAGCTGATAGAGAGCACTGCTGCTTTGAGGGCACTCAAAGAAGAAAAAAAAGAAGGTACTCAAGTAGGTACTCAAAAAAAAGAAGGTACTCAAGTAAAGGAAAACAAGCAATCTGTGAGAAATTTGGGTGGCAATTTGATGTGGGCAGGTATGTTTGACCAAGAGGAAAATGGATGATAGCATAGATATGTTTCAGGGTGCCTGGGTGGCTCAGTCAGTTAAGCGTCCAACTTTGGCTCAGATCTTGATCTCTTGGTCTGTGAGTTCAAGCCCCGTATCAAGCCTGGAGCCTGCTTCAGATTCTGTGCCTCCATCTCTCTCTGCCCCTCCCCTGCTCATTCTCTCTCTCTCTCTCTCTCTCTCAAAATAAATAAACATTAAAAAAAATCTGTTTCATTAAATTGCAATTTTCTACCTCATAGCTTTTCACACAAGTGAAGCATCATGAAATGGGATCAGGGCCTATTCTGTATTTTGTGTATGATCTCATTTAATGTCTACAACAAACCTGTGAGATAGCAATTAGTATTCCTATTTTACAGACGAAGAAACTGAGGCTCAGGTCATTTGCTAAGGGTCCCACAGCTAATGAGCAGGAACGCAAAATCATAGCCGATGACTCAGAAGCCCAGGCTCTTTAACTCGTACATGGTTTTGCACAGAAAACACAGTGGGAGGCCTGGGCCTCTGGGGGGACTGTCTGATCTCAGCCTGCAGTCCTGGGGAAAAGGTACAGGGGTCAGGAGCATCTGGGACCTGTTGTTCTAGGTTGTCAATCCTTTTGTGATTGACACACCGGCACGGCTTCCTGCGTCTGTCTCTGCTCCTAAAGGGACTGCTCTGGGGTCTGGGACATCACACATCTGACCCGGCAATTTGTTTCCTGTGCTTTACCCTCCCCCTCACAGTCACCACCCACCCCCCAGATTAACAGAAAGGAGCTGTCACAGCCAGCCACTCCCACCTGAATCAAGTAAAATAGATTATTGAACAAAGAAACGAATAGAGAGAATTGGGGGGATGGGGAAGGGGTCCACCAGCAAGTTGCCTGTTTGTAAGTAGCAATTGCTGTTGCAATAATTGATTGTGGGGGAAAACCAGACCCAGTTTGGCCTAGTTTGGTGATCATTAAGTCAATTAGCTAATTTCCAAGGAAAACATTTGTCTCCAATGAGTAGAAAACAGAATAAACCACGGACTTAAATGCCTCCTTTCAGTGAACTTGGGTTGCAGGCCCAATCTGCAAACAGAAGGCAGCTGGGGAGAACCAGACCAGGCGTGCATGGGTAACAGCCAGAGTGAGAACAGTCATAACCAATATCCAGTCACGGCGCCGTGTTACTGGTCAGGTTACTGTACATGTTTTACCGCATTTTATCTGCACGTAAGCCCCATGGAGACAACCACCGTTATTACCCCCATTTTACAGATGATAACACCAAGGTCCAGAAACTTCACATGATTTATGCTTAAGGTTGCACAGCTAGCAAGTATTAAACACCCAGGAGATAAATTCTGGACCCAGACCGTCCTAATTCAAGCCCTGCCCTGCCATAGTTTTCTTCCCGGGAAAACGAGAGGCTGTTATTAGATCTCTTTTTGCCAAACCTCAGCCTTTTCTTACTACTTTTGAAATTTGGGGCCAATTCTCATATAACCAACACTATTATTTTCTTAGAACTTTTTGTGAACCAACTCTCTTTTTGAAAATTTAAATAAGCATATCTAAAACAGAAACAGGTAGGTTGAAAATCAGTATCTGTTATCTTAAAAAAAGGTAATAATAAAATTAAATATCATCAGAAAAAAATACTATTACAGAGTCTGCGGCACAGATCCATTTCCTCCTTGTTAAAAAGAGGGTTAAACAAATGTTGCAGAGATGCTAGAGACCTATTAGCCCTGGTCCATAATTTTCCTCCTGTGTAAAATCACAAGTATCGAAAGAGAACAGAACAGGAAATGCCTTACTCACAATTGTGCTTCAGGAAACGCTGCGTTGCCTATTTCTCAGCTCTGTTCTCCACACCACAAAACTGAAATGAAATGGCATGATAGAATGCTGGACCTCAGAAGTTTAAAGAGCCCTAGGTGAGCACAGAGGCTTCCGTGGCTCCCGCAGACCCCTGCTCAGGTGATCTATATGCTGATCTTTAAAGGGAGAAGGTGAGTGCCCCATCTTTATCCACTCGAGAGGGATTCCCACCCCCCACCCCCCCAGCAAAGTGGCCCAAGCTCCAAAACATCCAATCTTGTGCTAGCAGTTGATGACCATATATCCAACCCACCTCTCCTTTCAGTCTCACACGAGGACTGTACTCCACCCCTCCCACTGTGACGTAAGCCATGGCTATTCTACTTGCTTTGGCCAATGAAATGTGAGAGGAAATGATGTGTCTCTCCTCCTGGTGGAGGCACTTAAGAGCTGGTGCATGATCTCTCTTCCTCTGCTACGGTGAATCCTGGGGCCTCATGTGGAGACAGCCCATGATAGGATGATAAAGCCTCCATCAGCCTTGGTCCCTCAGTGACCCAGGGGATCCCCATCATCCCATCTCTCTACTGACCCACAAGTGCATTCGTGTTGTTTCAAGCCACTATGACTGTGCTGTCCCTTGAGATCAAAACAGAGACCAGCCTGTTCTGACTGATTAAGAGACAAAGCTCTTACAATAGCCACCAGAGCTAAAAATCCAGAGCCTGATTATCTGGCAAGCTGTTTCTCTCTGCTGAAAGTCCCATGTTGGTCATCATCACTAACTCTACACCACCAGTGGAGCTGGAAATCCGCTAATAACTCTGGTATCATTTAGAGCCGCAGTCCTGGCAACTCTGCAGTTCATACTCTTTACTGAGACCTGGGATCCTGAGCCCCTGGTGCCACTGTTTCTGGGTATTGATTCCTGAACTTTCACCTGAATCAACAATGAGACCAATACTCCCTGTCTCTGTGTTACCTTCTGTTAAGTGTGGCCCATCAGCAAAGGTTCTTGGGCACCAAAGGATCCTAGCATTTACAGATGAAGTTCTTTGGATACACACACGCGGTCCCTTCCTCTAGATGTAAACACACCAGGCTGGCTGGGTCACATTTTCCATGCCATGTTCCAAATCCCCATGTCTTTTTTTTTTTTTAATGTTTATTTATTTTTGAGAGAGAGAGAGTGTGTGTGAGTGGGGGAGGGGCAGAGAGAGGGAGACAGAATCCACAGCAGGTTCCGCACCGTCAGTGCAAAGCCTGATGTGGAGCTCGAACCTACAAACCATGAGATCATGACCTGAGTCAAAGCCGGATGCTCAACCGACCAAGCCACCCAGGTGCGCCCCATGTCTTCAGCCTCTTGGGGCCATCCCCACTCATCAGACATGTTTATATATGTCGAACCACGATGATCTTGTCCCCTGAAGTCTCTTCAGCTGCAATAAAGAATCAGTGGACATGAATGGACACTCGGAGGGAATGTCTGAGTGCCTGCCCTGGGCCATCCAGGATACCTTGTGTGTGGTGGCCCTGTGTATAGTTTCTCTGTATGTCTACTTCTTCCTCACAGACTGTAGCCTCCCCAAAGAAAAGATGTAGGTCTTTATTGCATTTGCAACTGTCTGATTACCTTTTGGTGCATGACAAGCCACCTCAAGCTTAGTGGTGTAAAGATAATTTTATTATGCTCATGGACTCTGGAGATCTTGAATTCATATAAGGCACACAGTAGGGCATCAGGAACTCTGAAGGCGCTGAGAATTTTTACCCTCCTTGCAAGCTAACAAGCCAGTTTGGCACAGTTTCATGGATGCAGGTAGAAAATATGAAACTCCTGGGTCAGAGATGAAGAACTTTATTACTCACAGCTATACACATAGTTTGACTAATTATTTTTGTGTGTTAGTCCCTTGAGGCCCAATTCCCACCGGGTGATAGGAAGAGGACAGGTGACACCAGCACACACAATAGGTTGCATTAGAGGAGAGGATCCCAAGTGTAGGGAACCTGAATCTTTTATAATGGGAAGTAAGCATGTGGCCATAAGACACTATCTCTATTATAAGGGATACTTCTTGTTTTTCAAGGCTGTAAGCAAACCTGTGCTTTCCTTCAGAGGATGGTACAATCTCATTTTTCTGTTGTTTTTGGCCTTTTTTTTTTCTGTATAGGTGTCTTATAAAAGATAATCTGGAACAAAGGCCATCTGTGCTTCTGCTTACAACATATGCAGAAATGCAAGAGACCCATGGAGAACTGTCTCTCCACATGGCAATGCCTTTTTTTTTCTGTTCCAAAATGTATTGAGCCTTAGCTGAGAATACTCACATGGCTGGAGGCTGGGATTATCTGGAGGCTTCTTCATTCACATGTCTGGTGGCTAGGCAGACTTAAAACCTGTGCTCACATGGGACTGTCAACTGGTACCACACTCCTTGTGGGTTAGGATTCTCACATCATGGCAGCTGGAGAGGGAGAGGAACATTCCAAGAGGGAGTATGTGAAGAACAATTGAATGAAGGGAACCCAAGGGAAATTGTATGGCCTTTCTAGCCTCAAGAGTCATGCGGCATTTCTCTGCCACCTTCTGTTGACTATAAGCAAGTCACTAAGGGCAGCCCAGACTCAAAGGCAGGGTAGTTAACTGCTTGATGTGGGGAAGTACCAAGGTCACATTAGAGAAGAAATTATGGGGTGGAATATTGTTGCAGCATCTTTGGAAAGCATACCCATGGAGTGTAGAACCAACCTGTCTGTGCTCATTGTGGAAATAAAAACACTCTGGTGTGTACAAAGAATCACCTTACATCGGTCGCTATTCATGCTGCATAGCGTAGTACAAAGAACCCAGGCTAAATGTCTGCAGCGCTGTGTTCTAGTTTCTGCTATAACCACTAAACTACTTGGCTGTGGCCTTGGGCAAGTCACTTACGTAACTGAGTCCTTGAGACCCCAGTGCCCTGGGAAAGCACCTGAAACATGAAAGGAACCTGTCCCTCTCACTTCACAGGATTGTTGTGAAAGTCACATGGAAGTCCTGTGAGGATCCTGCACTGTGCCAGGCAAATAGACGAGGAGTTCTAAGGATTATCTGATATGTGACTGTCCAGGACGTAGAGTGTCTGCAGACCATCTGCATCTGAGGCTCTCCTGGATCCTTACTGGGTGAGAGGCACACAGCTTCAAAATTAATAATGTAATCAAAGCCTTTTAATTCTTATAATCAAGTTACCCATGAAGAACGAGGGGAGCACCTGGCTTTCTTCCCTTTAAGGGCTAGGAAACAACGAAAGGATTAAGTGT
The DNA here is from genome assembly GCF_018350215.1 of Panthera leo. Lineage (NCBI taxonomy): Eukaryota > Metazoa > Chordata > Mammalia > Carnivora > Felidae > Panthera > Panthera leo. The sequence goes on from NC_056680.1 coordinate 124,632,934, forward strand.
ACCATGAAATTGCTGTGGGACGTTCCTAACCAGGGACTTCCTCCACCTAATAAAAAGAAAAAGAGAGAGGGGGGGAAAGGGAGAAAGAGAATGAAAGAGACACACACACAGAGGGAGAGAAACAGCAGATAAGATTGTGGATCAAGGCTCAAAGAAGAGGAAGAATAATTGGCTCTGAATGACAGAGACCAGTATCCTACTGCTGAATACAGTTGCCAACTACTGGGGACTCAGGAGTAGGTGCATGAAGCTTCCTGGGCACTCAAATGTCCCAATTTTGGGACTGGAGATGAGAACAGAGGGGGAAATACTTCTAGTTTAGAACATCAGAAGGTCTTGAAATGTTGCACAGTAAAGTTGTGGAACATTTGCTATGAGGCAGGAACTTCATAATTCTGGGAGCTATAATTATTAAAAGGAAGAAACCAAGGTGCAGAGAGGAGAAGGAAATTGCCCCAGATTGCATGGCTTAGAAGGGATAAAAGCAAGACTTAAACTGAAGGCTATTTGGCTCCAAAGCCCAGCCCTTTCCACTGTTTCCCTTATTTCTCTGCCTCTTGGCAGAGATGGGAGTAGGAAAGAGAAAGGGGAGGGGAGCGTGTTGGGGTGGAAACTGGAGTAAGAAGAGGCCATCCTAGCTGTGCCAGCCAAGGACTTGTTGCCATGAGGCAGTCTGCCATGTCCCAGCATCGGCCAGATATTCACAGAGGAGGAGGCAAGAGACTGGGAGAGGGAAATCTGCCTGGCCACGGGGGTAAAGGGCTGCTGTATTTTTATAGTCTGAGGATGATGCATTCTGGGCAAAGTGCTCTCTCTGGAGCACCTCTGGTCTCAGTTTACTCTTCCTGATGTATGCCACACTTCTCTGTTTACAGCTTGGATCAGAAGGTATTTGTTGAGTGCTTGTTATGTGCAAGACACTTGCTGTCCTCTGATGATATAGTGATGAATATGATTTCCTTGCCCTGAATGAGCATTCAATTTAATGGGAGAAGTGATCATTTCTGTTCAGATTGATTGACGCTCTTATAGAGGAAAGCATAAGAAAAACATCCAGGCTCACCAGGATGGAGCAACAGTCAAGGAAGGCTTCCTGGAGGATTTAAGTGCTTAGTAGAGTCTTGAAACACAATAAAGAGCAAAGGGTAGCATGAAAGAAGTCATGGTGGCATGGACAAAAAGTTCCAAGTCACCCGCTGCATTAGGTTTTCCTACTTCTTTCCTTATGTCCATTAGAACGTCTTTAGTTTCAAGTTGTATAAAACCCAACTCAGACAGTCTTAAACAAGAAATGGACAACTAAATCGCTGTAGGAATGAATGAAAAGGGGGCCATAACTACAGAAAGAGCAAACACTTTCAAAATCTTTAAAAATCTTAAGAGAAAGTCGGAGGAAGTCCCCAACTTTCTGGAAAATATAAATTAAGGAAATTGACAATGGAATAGCAAATCGGAATATACCCTGAACCCTTAAAGAAACTAAATTAATAGGCAAAAATCTCCTTGGCCAAAAGTGCATCAGATGGTGTTACTAGAAAGTTTTATAAAACTTACAAGGGATAAGTAGCTCTTATTTTATACAAATAATACTGATAATCTTCCAATCAATGGGGCAAACCATATGATTCCTCCCATTAAGACAGGAAAAGCATATGATAAAATCCAACGGCCATGGTATGAAGCCTGTAGCAAACCATGAATTGAAGAGAACTTCCTTAACCCGTCAAAAACCAAGGACAAATATTAGACTTGATGGTGAAACATTAGACATAGTCATTGTAAAGCTGAGCACAAACAAGGAGGCCGGTTATTACCTTTCCCCGCGCACATGGTACTGAAGGTTCCAGCCATTTTTTTCTTAAAGATCTCAGAAATGAAATAAAGACACAAATTACCATTATTTGAGGAGGGTTACAAATAAACTATTAGAACGAAGCTTTTAACAAAATTACTTGATGCAGGATCAACATACTATGATCAACAATATCCCTCTGTGCCTGAAACAAATTAGAAACTATGTTAGAAAAGTGTATTGTACCAAAATAAACTATAATTTGGCTAGAATTAAATGCAATAAAGTTACAAAAATCTTCTATAAAGACATATGGGACATTATTGGATGGCATGAAAGAGAACTCCAATAAATGGAGAGGTATGGCCGTTTTATGGACAAGAAGAATCAGTATCATACAAATGTATGTTCTCTCTCAGGTTAATTTCTGAATGCAATGAAATTTCAAGTAAAATACCAGTGTGTGTGTGTGTGTGTGTGTGTGTGCACGCACACGTGTATACATCTATGTCTATATATATACACACATATATACATATATGTTTTTTCCCCCATAACATACCAATTGAGCCTAAAAGTGATAAACACAAGGGCCTAGAATATCCAGGCATTTTCGAAATAGAAGAAAATGTGGGGATTTTCCTTACAGAGATATCAAGCCTTTATAATATAAAGCCTTCAATGTGAAATTTGTATGGATTATACTAAAAAGCCATAAACAGACCACCACAAATTCCTGGAAACATTTTCTATTAAAGATTTACCATTTATAAGTCACTGACTTATTCTATTCTATTCAGGGAATAGAATAAGATATTCTATTCAAGGAATATTGCTGGGCCAGTGGGTTATTCACACAAAAAGAAATTAGATCCTTACCTTAAATAATACACAAAAATAAATTCTAGGTAAATTAAAGAACCAAATGTAAATTTTTGATATAGTTATAGAAGAGAATTTAAGAAAAATTAAAAGCAGGAAAGGAAACATTTTTAAAAATTTGATAAATTTCACTGCATTAAATTTAAATCTTTTTATATGGAAAAATACACCATAAATATAATGAAAAGATATTATATTTATGTAAGGAAATAGGGATGAGAAATGATATTTGTATATATACAACCTTCAAAGATTAGTTTTTAATGCAAACAAATCAGAAACAATTTAAAAGCATTAGTGTATTTTTATCTAACTAAATATTGGTGCATCCAAAAATGGTAAACTATTCAGTATTGATGTTTATTGCTACCAGTGCATTTTCTCTATTTTTTAAAAAGAAGCATATAAAGCAGAAATCAGGGTACTACCAGCTTGTGTACTTAAGGTGGGTGCCTGTACATGCCTTTGTGTGTGTGTGTGTGTGTGTGTGTGTGTGTGTGTGTGTGTGTAGGACCAGGTCTTCATTAAGTTTGAGGGACTTCAGGGCAACAAACACAGAAACTTTGCTCAGCACGGTGTCGGGAGTGGCAATGTCTCCAGAAGTGGGTGGACTGCCCCTCAATCAATTGCAGAGGGAGAATGACTTCCTTGGTATGACACAGGGTCCTTTTGCCTAGCAGATGTGCCTGCACTGGAAAAAGGCTGGAGTTAACCACTTTAGTTTGGGCTAAGATGCTTATTTTTGAAAGTTTTTCAGTATATTTGAAATATTTTATAGTTGAAAAAGCTTTAAAGGAGTTATAATGGAAAAGCCCCAATTTAAAATGACTCAAAATTTCAGAGGCTAGTAATAAACTTTCTAAGAAATGTATAAGATCTCTAAGAAGAAAACCAGAACACCTACCCAGGAGCTTAAAAGAAGATGGTTAAAATGAAATCTGAGGCTAAGGCCCGATATATAGAATAGATACTAGTATTTGTTGTGCAAACAGATAACAAAATCCATTTATCAAGCACATATTTATGCCAGACACCCCACAAACACTTCATGCACATTGTCTCATTTAATCCTCTGATAACTCGCAAAGCAAGGACTATCCCAGTTCCTGTTTTACATGTGAGAACACCATGGAATGTTTTTTAAAAATTTTTTTTTAATGTTTATTTTTTTGAGAGACAGAGAGAGAGAGAGAGAGAGAGAGAGCAAGCAGGGGAGGAGCAGACAGAGGGAGACACAGAATCTGAAGCAGGCTCCAGGCTCTGAGCTGAGCTGTCAGCACAGAGCCCGATGCAGGGCTTGAACTTACAGACTGCAAAATATGACCTCAGCCGAAGTCGGAGTCTTAACAGATTGAGCCACCCAGGCGCCCCCACCATGAAACTTTGAGGTTCTCTGTTCCTGATCTGAGAACCAGGACGCCCTGGAGTCAGGTGTCTAGCCCAGGAATGCCTGGCCCCAGAACCTAGGATCTTTGTTGCACTGTAAAACCTGTCTCATTTAAGTGGAGTAGGGTCCTGGAACCCTGTCTCTTGACACCCCTTTGCTCGCTAGGAATGAGGAACTGCTTCTGCTAAGATGGAAAAACTGTACAGCTCTAGGCAAGCTTGGTTGATTCATTGTTTCTTATATACTGTTCTAGCCTTTATTTATTTATTTATTTATTTATTTATTTATTTATTTATTTATTAAAGTTCCAGCCTGTGTCTGTGGTGCTAAGCAGCATACGGGTGGCAGGAAGAAACAGGTGAGAGGGTCTCAAGGGGGAAAATGAGACAGAGGCAAAGAGGTGGGTCCTCCTTGCAGGGAATCCTTCTGGAGTTAATCCTTGAAGCCTTTGTGATTTGGTTTTGTAAGAAAGGCGATTCCCTGTCCCAAGCAAGAGGGTAAGAAACTCTAGAAGCCAGCACACCGAGGTTCAAGTCTCATCTCTTCCACACAGTAATGTATGAGCTCAGGAAAGTTATTCAGCCTCTCTGGACCTCAGTTTCTTTATGCCCCCTAAAGGTTGTCAAGGTTAAATGACATAATGCAGAAATAGTGCACATGGTAAGCCCAAATTATGTCTCACCTATCAACACCATTGTCACTGTGGTCATGTCACCATCATTTCTCAGAACCAAGAGGCCACCCCCAGAACCTCAACTCTCCAGCCTTCCTGTCACTTTGGCCACACAGCCTCAGCTTGGCCAAGGTCCCCTCAGCAGTGGCTTCCCGATAGACCAGGGCCCTGGGAAATGCCCACTCCATCAGCCCCTTGCTCCTAAAGTGCAGGACAGAGTTGTTTGTGGAAGCCTGAATGAGAGACTGATGACTCAAGATAAGATAGGCAATCAGCTTGGGCTCGCCACTGCAGACTTCTGGTCTACTTGTAAAATGAGTCTTGTCATTTATTTGACAGTCCCCAGGATTGCACAGAGTGGGAGGGACCAATAAAGCCAAGCCCCCAGCAGAGTATTCCTGATAGCCTCAAGTGTGGAGTTTGCTGTTTCTGGGCGCCCCAGACCTAAACAAGCCCATCACTGTCCTGGCTGTCTCCAAGCTCCCCATTCATTTCCACCAATGTTTGTTGAGTGACTACTATGAAGGAAGGGATCCGAGTGGTTTTCCTTTTGAGAGGCCAGCAAAATATTTTCACTTCAAATGAATTCCAAAATTTTAACTCAAAGCAGAAATGTCCAATTGGTGTTCCTCTAGCTGCCAGCTGCCCTTTACTCTTCTGTTGACTAAGTGGTCAGGAATGCAGCCTTGGCCAGCAAGGATCTGGGTTCAGAGGCTGACTCCACAGTCTGCGTGCTGTTTCAGTTCTGAGCCCAGTTTTGTCCTCATTCTGCTTACTGGTTTCACAGGACTGGGATGGGTAAATGAGATGGTGCACAGAGCACCCAGGAATGCATGCGCCTCATTAAACTAATCCTAAGGGAAGTCTCTGGTAAAGCAGAAGACCCTTCAGTCACTTTATATAGAGTGTTTTTATACATTAGGTCACCTTAGAATTCAGATACCCCAGCAACGAGGGGAGGGAGGCCCAGTCCAGTCATGGCATATGGCAGCCTGCCATGCCAGTGCATGGCTATGGCCTCTGCAGCCTGCTTTTTAGTGACTGTCTTCTCCACTCACCTATGCTTCAGGTGTGGTCCTGAGCACATGGACCAGAATCTGTCACAAAGCTGGCACCTTGGTGAATATCCACTGAATGAGTGATTCAAAGAATGAATGATAAAGAACAGGAAAAAATGGGAGAGAAAAACCAGAATCCCATTGTTTATTTGTTTGCTTTTCAAATATTTTAAGTAATCTCTACACCCAATGTGGGACTCAAACTCACAACCCAGAGATCAGGAGTCCCATGCTTTCCTGACTGAGCCATCCGGGCGATCCCAGAATCCTATTGTTTGTAACTGCCGCCCCTTCTTCAAGAGCTGATCAGCAACACCTTCTCTTGTAGCTTTCCTGGCTCCCTCACCTTGTCCCACCCCTCCCACCTGTTCTTTCCTTCTCCCTCTCTCCCAACTCTCACTTTCCCACGACGGAATGCATTTGTCTCTTTTCTCTTGGAAAACTTACAGAGAGAACTAAAGGGGATGGCATCCACTAGGCATGGAAAACACAGCCGGGTAAATGCAGCATCCTCCCATTGCTGAGCCACAGAGGACTCGGCTGGCAACAGAGTGCTCTCCCTGATGCCGAAGAAACAGAATGGCAGGAAGAGAGCATACATCAGGGATGCAAGCCTGGGAGCAAAGGCTAGAGCCTAACTACAGAAAACACTGAAGAATGTTTAGAGAGAGAGGAGAGGTATCACTGGGGAGATCCTGCTCTGAGCACGCAGGAGGCAGAGGCCATGAGCGACACTCCTGTACTGTACGAGTACTTCTAAAATTGCAGGAGTTGTTCGGGGATCTTGTGAGAAGTCCAATTAGGCTTGGGGAGGTCTGGGGTTGGACCTGAGATACTACACCTCCAACAAGCCCCCAGGTGATGCTGCTGCTGCTAGTTCAGGAACCACACTTTGAGTAGTGTGTCCAAAGGGATCCTCTGATTACTCCTCCATGCCTCTCATCTTCTAGCCTCTGCCTCGGCACTGCCAGGCACAGGGCAGCCTCCTTCAGACAGTAGAGACTGAAGGGGGATTAGAAATACCAACAGCTCAACTTCAAACCTCCAGCATGATCCCAGAACCATGTCGGCTCCCACAGCATAGATGAGGGTAGCCATTAATACCCTTTCTGGGGGGCGCCTGGGTGGCTCAACGGGCTAAGTGTCCAACTCTTGACTTCAGCTCAGGTCATAATCTCATGGGTCATGAGCCCAAGCTCCAAGTCAGGCCCTGTGCTGACAGTGAGGAGCCTGCTTGAGATTCTCTCTCTCTCTCTCTCTCTATCTCTCTCTCTCTCTCTCTCTCTCTCTCTTTCTCTCGCTGTCTCTCTGTCTCTCTCTACCCCACACCCCAAACATTTTGTTTTGAGCTTTCTTCAAAGAATTCTCAAGTTCTATGGAATTTAACATCACTGACTATTGTCCTTTCTTAAACCTATGATTTAAGAGTGTGTCTGTAAGTATTTCTGACTCTTTCTACCCTCCTGCACCCCCAACATACTCAAACACTAGATATTGGCTATTTGAGGAAGCTCAGTTCTTTATTCCCAAGGCTTTTAACTTGGTGCTTGGTAAATGCTTGTTGAATTAATTAACAGAGTTTGACTTTTTTTTTTTACTACTTGAACTAATCAAATTGGATTTTTCTCAAGGCAGTCAAATTTCTTTTGCATGACAGCACAGGTTTCGTGAGCTTGAATGGTTTTACTTAAGGTAAGTGGCGGGGAAGAGAAAGGAACCGAAACTGTGGTTCCTGGAACAAACTGTAATACTAGCTGCTCGCAGTATGCAGTAAGTAGGATTGGATTAGCCTATTTAAAAAAATCACAAAATTCTATTACTAGAAGATATCTTAGACCTTGCCTAAACCTGAGATGACAAATAGCTAGCATGAAGAGTTATCTCTCTCCATTCCTGTGCCCAGGGCAGACATTAGTAATCAACCACATCACTTTTCCTGCTAAATATAGATGTGGCTTCAGAATCCTAAGTTTGAATCCAACATTGATCCAAACGTTGAACTCTTCATCTGCCTGCTGGTGAACGCTTATGCTTCTGAAGATGTCCATCTGAGCACGTCCTCACCAGGTTACCACCTGCTTTGTGTTCTCTTGTAACACTGCACACCTGATGTCCCTTTGCCTGCCAGAAATCACGGCTCAGCCTAAACTGACTTAGGCATAAGGTAAAAGAGGCAGCACGCTCCATTGTGCAGAGGACCAGGAGGACAGGGAATGCATCTTGTTCCTTCATTCATTTGTTACCGGGTATTTATAAGACCAGGCCCTGGTTTGGCCTGTGTTCACCTCTCTGTCATAATCTCCTAATATGTATGTTTATCTTTCTGTGAATGATGGATGGATGAGTAGATAAATGTTTGATGATGCCTGACAGTTCTGAGCCAGGACACTCCTCTTCCGCCTCTTTCTATTCCCCAAATAGGTCATTTTTTGTTCTTCTTTCTTCCTTTTCTATACTGAGCACACTCTATACACAAGCCTCACTTGCAAGGGGTCCCCAAGAGTAGCAATCCCTTCATCTCAAGGCACTTCTAGCCAAGTCTTTTTTTTTTTGTAAGTTTATTTATTTATTATGGTGGGGGGGGGAGAGAGAGAGAGAGAGAGAGAGAGAGAGAGAGAGAGAGAGGAGAGAGACGGCAAGGGCAGAGAGAGAATCCCAAGCAGGCTCCACACAGTCAGCGCAGAGCCCGACGTGGGGCTTGAACCCACGAACCATGAGCTCATGACCTTAGCTAAATCAAGAGTTGGATGCTTAACTGACTGAGCCATCTAGGCGCCCCTAGGCGTGTCTTAATCTGTGCTTTCTAAACTCCATTCAGTCAACCTGATCATTTCTTTTTTTTTTTTATTTTTAAAAAATATTTATTTTTGAGAGACAGAGAGAGAGAGAGGGAGAGAGAAAGAGAGCAAGGGAGGAGCAGAGAGAGAGGGAGACACACAGAATCCAAAACAGGCTCCAGGCTCTGAGCTATCAGCACAGAGCCCGACACGGGCTTTAACCCAAGATGGTGAGATCATGACCTGAGCTGAAGTCGGACACTGAAACGACTGAGCCACCCAGGCGCCCCTCAACCTGATTATTTCTGTAGATGGAACTCATCTTTATGGGGACTCTCACTATTGTAATATCCTCTCATTTATTATTTATGTGAAATAGTCTTAGTCCTTTTACATAAACCGTCCTGTTTCATCTCAAGTACAGTTGGGCAGGGCAGTCATTGTGAGCCCATTTTATAGTGGAGGAAATAAGGGCTCAGAAAGGCCTTTTGATGTGCCCAAGATTACAAAGATTACACAGTTAAGTTGCAGAGTGGAGCACGCACCCAGTCCGTCTGACGCGAACGTCTATACTCTCACAAAGTGGGCTGTGGCTGGTTGGGGTGTGCTCAAGTCATAGTAAACCGTGAGGTTGCACCAAGAGGCCAGGGCTTTCTGCATTTGTGATGATCTGTTTACAGAAGGAGTCACTTCCCCAGGGCTAGTGAGGAGAGTGGTCTCTCCGCAATTTCTTCTGATGCCAGGAAGGCACAGCTCCCTGGCTTTTGCTGTCCCTATTTGCCCAACATTGCTTTGGACATCTCTAAGCCTTCCAGAGAGGAAGGGCTGGGCCAGTGTGGAGTTGACAGGGTACCCCATCCCCTCCGGAAAGGGACAGGGGATTCCATTCAGGCTTCACCCAATTAGGGATTTCCCAAGGAGAGAGAGCAAGTGGGTGAGCAAGGGCATGTGAGCACACTTGGGCACTATCCTTCCTTGGCCCCACCTGCCCCACCCCTACCACCAGCACCAGAGGCAGCAGCTGCTGTGCCCCAGCAGGCTGCCCCTGGGGGCAAGTCCCAGAATGACCCAGGCATTGCGTATCACCTCACCCTGGAACAACCCCCAGGCCTCCTCCAGTCTGTGGCCACCCTGGCTCCCCTGCTAAAGCTGCTGCACTAGGAAAGCCCCACTTTGTGTAATTGTTTAATTATCATGTCAATGTGGATTCATTAGCATGGCAGCTGTCATTGCAAATTGGGGGCAGTGGGGGCTCCCAGAGCCCCTAGGGTCAGCCTAATTGATGTAGTGAACAGAATACTATATTTACTCAACAATGGTTTGAGTTTCTCTTCTGACCTGGGAAGGGCATCCGTGCTTACCAGGAATCAATAGCAGCGGGATGTTCGTCCACAGCGATGGGGCAACAGCCATGAGCTTAACCCCTCCAGGCCTGCCCAGAGACTGGGCAGGCGTCCCATTGCAGTGAGAGGCTGGACACTTGTACTTCTCCCAGGGAAAGAAATGACACATAGGACCAGAGTGCAGGAAAATATATTCCTCATTTAACACAAGTCTGTGACCAGGTTCTAGTTGATCCTAACTTCCACAGGGTCCTGACCTTGGATCACATCCACTCTGCGTCCCTCCCACCCAGTACAGGGTGCAGAACAACTCGGTGTTCAACACATGTTTGTGGAATGAGTAACAACTCTCCTTTTTTGAATGCTGACTGCCAGGCACTGCCCTTAGCATTTTCCTGGCGTATCAACTCCTAATTCTCACAAGAACCCTCTGAGAGGCACTGTTCTGGTTATCTCTTGCTGTGTAGCTAGCTACCCTACCCTTAGTGGTTGAAAACAGCAGTTTATTGTTATTATAGCTCGTGATTCCCTGGGTCAGGAATGTGTACAAGGCACAGTGGTGATGGCTTATCTCTGCTCCATAACGCCTGTTGGAGGTGGTACAGTTAGAGGCTGCCCAGGCCTCTTTCTCCCATACTCCATTTAGTAATTGTGCGACCCTAGAAAACCCCCCTACATGTTTTGAAACCACCTTTCTATTTGCTAAGTAGGAATCATAAGGCCTTTCTTCATAGAATTAATGGTGACTTAAATGAGACAATATGGAAAAGCCTGTCAACCCAGAGCCAGGCACACTGTCAGTGTTCAATAAAGGTTCATTGAATCTGAAACCTGAGCACCATTGGGATATACGGTGACAGACAGGAGGGCCTTTAGTTACCGAAATAAGTCTTGTCAAATGTAGTAAAACCCATATTTTAGTAGTCTATGCCATTTTAGATCAACTTTAAGGCTGTAGTTAATGCTGTAGGCATGATGGAATATGGAAAGCATAAAGTAAATGCACTTTCCTCATCTAAAAGATGGAAATGAAACCTATCTATTGTAAGATGAGTAAAAGTGGGCATTAAATGAGCTAAAATGTATAAAATGCCTAATGCGGAGCAAGGACTTGGTAATCACAGGTATGGGAGAGCTAGAAGTCTTACCTCACCCAACATTACAGAATGTAGGCTGGAGAAAAAAGCCCATAGATATAATCAACATAGGAAAAGCCTTGGGTTTATCCTTTAGTCTTCACCAAAAATTGCACTTATGGGTAAGTTCCATGAATGTAAATGTGAGGTGTTTTGACTCTAAATCTGAGAACATTAGGCAAGGAAAACAGGTGATGGCCAATGGATATGCAAGGGAACATTCTTCATGGTGCCATACATCAGTAATTATAATTTAAATTCTAGTTGGATATCACATAGTGAGCACATACAGTGTGCCAGGCACTGGGCAGCTCATTTAATCCTCATAGTAAACCAGTGGGGCAAATCCTATTACTATCCCCATTTTCCAGGAAGGCACAGAGAGATTTGGAAATGCCCAAGGTCACATGGCTAGTACATGGTGGAATGAGCCTGGCGGGCCCCCAGCCTGTGCTCCCAACCTCACTGCCTCTGAGTAACAGATCTCACCATGGTGACTTCTTTTAGGGAGATGACCCAGAGTGGAAAAACTAACACTATGCTAAGCCAGGAAGGCCTCCACATTGATGGAACCAGGCAGTCCTGGGTTTAAATCTCAGTCCCAGCTCTTATCATCCCCATGACCCTGGGTAAGAGACTGACTAATCTTCTCAAGACTCAGTCTCCTCATCAATAGAGTGGGGCTACAAGTCAGAGTAATGCCCACCTTGTTCTGCTGCCGTGAAGACCATGCCTGGCACATAGTAGTTGGTTAATTTTTGTCAGTCTCCTTTTCTTTAAAACAGGATTCCAGTGAACTTTCAACCACATTGAAATCATCATGATAGATCTGGGAACTAAGAAGCCCCAGAAGTCTGTCAGTGTGTGTCATCCACCTGAACCTCTGTTAGGTGCTTAATTACATGGAGACAGACACTTTGTACATTTCTTTTTTACAAAAATGTGACTTTTCAGCTGCAGAAAAGTGTCCCTATGCTCTGGGTTTACTGTTGAGGTGAAAAAAAAAAATAAAGCTAAAATAATCCAGGAAGAAAAATACTAAGATTCAGACAAACACATAAATTATGCCCACAATTTCAAACTCAATATTTCTTTTCCTCACATTCTCTAGCTTTATCTGTTAGTCTCTCCAAACTGCCTTTTCTTTTCATTAGACAACACTCTCTGCAAATTATTTCTAACTTTGGGTGATTTGCTGACCCTCAGTGACCAGTGTGTCCCTTTCCCCCACCTATAACACCCACTTTGCATCATAACCAAATGCACCCTCCCCATCGTTCCCCCACCTTCCACTGGGAATGATCTCTTTATCAATAATTCGACCCCTGGAAGCCCAGCGGGTGACTCTTTAGTGCCCCCGACACCAATGCAGATGGGGGCTTCGGATCCCCAGTGTAATCCCAGCCTGAAATGTTACCAGGAGCCCCACGGCTCTTCAATTACCTCCCTTGGCCTGTCAAGACCACAGCATCTCAAATTCAGTTAGCTGGTCTTTGGGTCTCAGCCAAGGCCCAGCCTCTGCTTCTAATGACAGCCAGCTGAGGGGACACTGAGAGGGGCTAAATTCAATTTGCAGCCCTTCTAATGAGATTAGGGGAGCAGGGTTTTTTATTTTCTCCAAAGTTTGCCATGGGCAGGATGAATGATGGCCTAGGGATGAGCTGTCAACGTCAACAAAGGCCCTGAGCTGGGAGGAGGGGGATGGGAGACAAGGATGGGAGAGAGAGGGAGAGATTTTCCAGACAGAGCCAAGGAGCCCTGAGTGAGTCGCCCAGCAGGTGACTATGTCTGGTTGGCAGAGTGTCACTCTGCAGACAGGATGCAAAGTCAAGAATGATCTAGAGGAAAGGCGAATGTCAACTGCAGGCAATATTCCCAAGTAGGATCTCTTTTTTTCTCTGATTCTGAATTCTTTCCCAACTATTCTGACTTTCTAAAGTCACTAAGTAAATGGTATTTAAAAAACAAAATAAGTCAACTAAGATGCATCGTCTTAGATACAGAAGCAAGGCCCCCACCAGTCTACTGCCTGGAACAGCTCAGCCCAGCACTACTCTCAGACTTAGGGGACCTGCAAGTCTCCCAGCCAGAGAGCAATCACTGAACTAGAGTCTGGAGCCAGCAAGGACCTCAGATGCCCACACTGTTGTTGTGGCTGGTGGTGAAGAGCTGGGAGGTACTTTATCTGATGCGAGTAACTTTAGGGTGAAACATAATGCACGAAATGTGTCTAATGAGTGTTTCAGTTAGTACCTGCCTCTGAGTAGCTTCAGCTCAGATCCTAGGGTAGAAGAAATAGGGCAAGACATTCTTCTGGGTCAAAGTGAGAAAGATGGAGGTAAAGCTCTTTGGGGAATATGAAGCGGAAGAGGTCCCTGTGTTGGAAAAAAACAAGGAAACTTTGTTTCTAGGAGGTGATCTTGACCTATGCCTCGAAGGAGGATAGGATCTAAAAAGGCTGAAAGCAGAAACTAAGTTGACCGTTGTCGCTGAAGGTCTCCGTGCTTCTACTTGCAGGCCCGGCCATGCCCTGTTCCTAGCTCACTCCTGGTGGGAACTGCAACAGTCCTGCCACCCCTGGCCTAGATCTCATGCTGTGAATGTTGATTTGTTAACTGCACTTCCTTATAGTTACTCAGAGATGCTCCATACATACAACGGAGCTCCTGCCCAGCTACTTGTCCCACACACAAACCCTCCACTGATGCAGCAATCCTGCACTAGACCCTGGCTGTGGCCCTGACACCTTGAGTTGCTTGGCTTTACCAGTTCTTTCCCAGATGGCAGGAGTTGGGAATCACATATCTTGTTTCTTGTCCCCTAGCCATTGCCTCAAATTGTGTTCCTGGTAGACCAATGACCAGTATGGCCCTTTCTGTACTCACCTTGAATATGGAAACCAGCCTAGACCCAGGCCTTTACTCAGCTTCAAAACAGGTCAACATGAATCAAAATGCCTTATAGGCACACATTAGTATTTATCAGCTGAATTGGGCTCGTGGGTAAGATGAAAGTTGAGTAGGCTTGAGCATGGAAGCATTTAGACACGTAGTTACCAGCAGGAAGGCATTCTCCTTAAAGAGGAAAGCTCAGAGCCAGGATCATGTTGTTTGTGTTCAGGGAATGATAGTTTCTCTCCTCTGGTGAACTCCTTGTGCCAGAGTTTTGACCTCTATTACCCAGAAGGCCCACAGCCAGCTCTTCAGGGCCTCTGGCCACTTGGGAGCCCCAGTGATGGGCTCCTTGGTTTGCCCACTCAGAGAAAGGTACTGATGATGTCCACAGACCAGGGCAGTTATTCTGCTGGTACTACAGTCTGACCTTGGCCATCAGCCAGATGAACCAGAGGAATCCTACAAATTCCAGAACCCAGGGGTGTGTCACAGCCAGAACCTCTGAGAATATCCTGCATACAAAACAAAACACAAAACCCCGTCAGGGCCTGTAAAGGATTATGTTGGATGGCTGCGCCAGGCTAAACTGGGTTATTAATCCAACCTACCACCTCACAAACCCAACACTGGTAAGAAAGACAACTTTGGATGCTGGGGTTATGAGCCCAGAAGAGCTCAGTTCTATGGTTAGCCACAGCTCCTTTATTAATGTTCTTTTTATGCCGTGAGTCATTTCTGTATTGTTTTTCTTATTCTACTTATTATTAAAATTCCTTGTGAATAGACCATTCTCTCCTAGAGGGGTTTTGTGCTATGAAATGATAGAGGCATCAGAAATTTAAGGCCAAGGTCCGGGACGTCTCCAGCTCTTCTCCACTCCACCTTGGAGGACAGCCTGCTTGGGGTCAATGAGGAAGTCTTGCTCTAAAAGGTGCTGTCTGGGAGCACTGCATGGGCTCCTGAGGAGCACCTGTGGCATTTTGATAAACTTTCAGCCTATGCCCTCCCCCCCATATCAGGGTATGATTGAGATGGAGAATCATCTGGGGGCAGTAGAAAAATATAAGGATGGCAAGGATAAACAGTGACCAGCTGTCTGTGCTTATTAATGAAAAAGAGTTACCAAAGGCCAATTCCTTAGGTGCCCAGACTCTGTTGTAAAGCACATTTCTGTTTATTTATTTATTCTGAGAGAAAAAGAGAGGGGGTGGGGAGGGACAGAGAGAGGGGGTGGGGAGGGGCAGAGAGAGGGGGTGGGGAGGGGCAGAGAGAGCGGGTGGGGAGGGGCAGAGAGAGGGAGAGAGAGAGAATCCCAAGCAGGCTCCGCACTGCTAGCATGGAGCCCAATGGCTGATGTGGAGCTTGAACCCACGAACTGTGAGATCATGACCCGAGCTGAAACCAAGAGTCAGATACTTAACCAACAAAGCCACCCAGGTGCCCCGTAAAGCACATTTTTTTCAATCACAAAAGGTTTTCATGCATGTTTCCTTATGTGAGCCTTACAAGTCTGTGAGGAAGGTGTCCTGATCCCCATTTTAAAGATAAGGAAATGGAGGCACCACGAACGTCAATGAGTCGCCCAGGTTCATGCAAGGGAAGCCTAGGATGTAAGGCCGGGTCTGTCTGATGCCAGGTGTGTTGCTTTGCCCACTCTACCACATTTCATCTTAATACACAACCTATATGCATATGATGGACTGTCCCTCTCCACATCTTCTTTGATCTTATTCCTATGGAGAGCTCCAGACTTTTCAATCCATCCTCTGATGATAGAACTGATGGCCCACCAGGAGAGAATCCTCAGGAGACAGCTCCTTTGTGCCAGCTTTGTGTTGACAGGGAAAGGATCCC
This sequence comes from Panthera leo, assembly GCF_018350215.1. NCBI lineage: Eukaryota > Metazoa > Chordata > Mammalia > Carnivora > Felidae > Panthera > Panthera leo. The sequence continues at coordinate 124,648,730 of NC_056680.1, forward strand.
ACTGCCATTTGGAGCCACTGAGTACATAGGATGTGGAGCACAGAGCCCTGAGCTGGGCTCCATAGCCCTGTTGTCGCCAGCTCCCCCGGTGATCTCGGGCGAGGGACTTCCTCTCTCTGCTCTCAGTGCCCTCTGGGCTCCTTGCCAGTTCTAACGTTCTCAGATTCGAATTCCCTGCCTGCCAAATCTCTGGAATGGTCACTCCAATCTATTTCTTGCCGCCTACAAATTAAATTTTGCTTTCTTCTTCTCTTCCTTCCTAGTCTCTTCTATTTGCTGCACAGAGTTCAGTTACACTCTGGTGTGGTCATGAGAGTTTCCAATGCAAAAGCTCACCCCAGTGTCTGCTGGGTTTGCTAAAAACACCCCTTGGGCCTGCCCCTCCCGGGGCAATGCCAGACCAGGGGGATGGAGCCCTGGGTCTCTTCACTTTGCGCCACATTATCACAGAAAGGTGGATTAGAAGTTATCTCCGCTCTGCTTTCTCTCAGAGCTCCTTGGCAACACAGCCACCTCGATATAAATACACACCAGAAACGTGCACAGGCTCATACTCAGAATCGAGGCCTTCGGAGCCCAGGGGCAGATACCGCCAGGGAGCAAGGACGTCAGGAAATCCCCAGGACACGATGGAGTGCCAGCCTTGCCACTTCAAGGTCAAATATGGCACCCATCAAATAAAACGCCTATGATCCTGATAATTCTCTGGCACCCCATCCCAAATGCTGGAGATCCTTCGTCTCTCTGGAGAGCCAAATATTTCATAGTCGAAGCTTCTTTCACATTCTTTACAATTAAACTAAGGGCCGGATTATCTTTCCTGTCTTTGTTCTTCTAACACTTTTTTTTTTACCCTGGTGTTGCTAATACAGCCCATTCAGGCCAGAAAGAATTCCATCGTTTTTGATTATTAGTTGTACCAAATTCCAGTGTTTCTGATCATTGGTTGTCTGAAGATCTAAAAGGAAAGAGTGGAATCTTTCAAGGCATCAAGATTTAAATCGAACAAGATGATGTTGTGCTTTGGGGTGTAATAATGTGTAACATTTCAGGACTGAACTAATGAAAGGAAATCATAAGCCAGTCCATTTCCAGCCCATTGTTAGCTCTAGTGTCTAAAGTAACTTTAAATTTTCAGGTGACCAGGGCACACGAGTTCTCACAGCTAGCAGGGGGTCAGAAGCATACCATGCCAGTTCCTTCCACCGGCCCTGTTCTAGCTGGGACCACACGAAACTGACGGAACCACCAGAAACCTGACTCAGGCATTCGCAGCATATGCAGGAGACACACGCACCAGCTGAAAGGACAGGGAGAAGGGCCCTCTTGCTTGGAGGCCCAGGAGGAAATTTCCCCTGTGTCTCTCATGTATATGATAGTCCTCTTAAGATTTAGTTATGAGGCTCTGTCAGACATTTCAAACTACAGAGGGCCTGGAAAGAAAATACAATAAAGAGATCAGAGACCTACAATGCCAGGCCAAAGAAAAGAACCAGAAGGAGCAAGACGTGTTCATTGTAAATATTTTAAAACTGCATTCTTATCTTGGTTTGGTGGTGTGCACTGTCTTGTCTCTGATAATTGTAAATATTTAATATGCTATAGCTCCATCTCCTTACTGATAGAGGAAAGATGAATAAATCCACATGCGCAGGACGTGTATTCTCCCTCGCGGTGCAGACTGCCAGAGAGTGAGCGCCCCAGGAGGGGCCGCTGTGGATGGCTGTGCAAGCTGTGCCTTGTACAAGGGCAGTGGGGGGCGGGTACTGAAAGACAAGCCCCGCCCACTAGCTCTGGAGTCACTGGGTCAGGTCTCATCAAAGGGCCCCTTTGCGCAACGCTGGGGGTGTTTTTCTGCAGTTCACAGTTTACTAGCGTGAGGGGGGATTAAGCAGAGCTGCTGGGAAAAGTGCTCATGTTTATTAAAAAAAAAAAAATCTAGAAAGCTTTTAAGTATCAGTATGCTTTTCTCTAAAATAAAAGTAGTCATCTTCATTCTGTTTTCCCTTGTTTATTCCCTTAACATCTTAAGCCCTGTCTTGATACTTGGTTTTCCTCCCAAACTGACAAAAAGAAGCTTCCAGAAGCAACCATCTACTAAAAGGGGAAGGAAGGTGGGGCCGTGAGGAGAGGAGGTGGCTTCAGAAGCCCTGGTTCTATGGAAACCTGTCCTACCTGCCATCCTGCCCCTGACACCTGACTTGATTTGCCCCAGTGGATGACCTGATCTTCATGTGTCTTTGGCTTCTCCAGCCTTCCCACTATTCCATGCTTGCTCAGTTCTGACCTCACCTCTTGGTTGTTTCATGCCAGGGCCTATGGATGCTTCAGCTCTACCACTGGGGCTGACCTCACCTGCCTTCCCAGGTGATAGCAGAAGAGTACATGGAGGAAACCCTAGAGAGTCTAACCTTCAGGGTTACTCTGACCCCCTTGACCTTGTGAAGATGAAACCTGGGAAATATCCCTGCCAATCAGCTTGCATCTTGGGGTTGTAACAAATGAAGGAAGACATCTTGGGTAGCTCTGGGAGGCACACAGGGTGCAGAGGGGAGGTCGCAGCCATGCTTAGGAAAGCAGGCTCTGAGGCCAGGAGGTCTGAACTCCAACCCAGCTTCACAGGGACCTCTGGCTGCCTCCCTGTCCTCATCTCTAAAGAGGGAGTAGCAAGAAGTGGAAGCCTCATTGGGCTGACCTAAGGATTAATGGTTAGGCTCCCAACTCATAAAGTTGCCTAGAGCAATACTTGGAAGACTAAGTGGTCAGTGTGTGTTAACTACTATGATTATTATTTCCAAAGGCTGAGAGAGCCAGGGCACGGTAGAGCCCGGAGAAGCTTTTATTGCCCAGAAGAAGGCTGGAGGTAAATAAATGGCTTTTTAAATCTGGACATTAAGATGTTCAGTTTCCATGTCAGGGAGCCCCTGGAGCATAGTAGGCAAACACAACACACACAAGCACCACGCACACACAGGTATACACACACGGGCACACACAGGTTCATCCATGCTGCCACATGCACACGCAGACACACACTTGCATAGCACAAGGAGCAGCCTGGGGCAGAATCTCCAATCAAGTTTCTGTGGATGCCGGCAGGCTTTACTTGGCTTACCCACCATCCACCTGATGCCTGGCCTAGATGCCAAGGTGCCATGGTACAGACTGTGGGATGTGCCAGTGTCAGGTCTTCACAGATGGTTGTGATCCTGCAGAGACATCTGAGAATTCCAACATGTCTAGCCCTTCAACCTTCCCCTTTCCCCCAGAAGTTTCAGGGGATTCTGCGGGTCATCGTTAAAGGTTTTAGGTTGGGGGGTCTGGCTGCCAATACCCACAGATGGAGACAGGTGGTGAGGTCATTGCTGATGGCATGTTCCCCAGAGAGACCGTAGGAATGTCAGAGCACCTTGGCCTGGTACAAGTGGGTGCCTGAAAATGAGCTGCTGAATAAATGACAAAATAATAATAATAATAAATCCCAGTTCAGCCATTTATTGGCTGATAGCCTTCAATAAATTGCACACCCTTTCTTTTTTTTAGCACCCTCATGAGTAAAATAGAGATAAACATACCTACCCATAGGGCCGCATGAAGATTAACTATTACACCAAACCAGAGGCTCAGTATACAATGTTGTGTTTCCAGTGGTGGTCTCAATATACAATGGACCCAGGGCAGTCCAAGCAAGGATGGTCTCTTTGGGATGGACACCTGGGGACTCTGCACTTGAACAGGGAGCCAAGAAGACTGGTGCCTGAGAAAGAGTCCTGTGCTGAAGACGTTTCTAGTTAAGAAAAGCCATTTTATCCATTTCCCTCTGTGGGGAGGACACAGTGCAATTCTCCCACCTTAGGAGGCTCCATCAGAGCGGGAAGCTGCATTTCACAGCTCAGGCCTCCTGGCTAGTAAGGCATGTGCAATCCGTCCAGGGCGCCCTTTGGGAGGTGGGAATCTCCCTGAGCTTTTGCTGTCTTTATCAGTTTTATGGCCTCTTTCTGCTTTGCTCATTGAGTTAGTCTTCAGGGAGAAGGGTCTAGGCCAGAGAGCAGAGAAAGCAAGAAGCAAATGTGTCTGGAGCCAGGTCCCAACATTAACTGAACATACCAGAGACAGGGATAAATGACAGTAAAGCCAAACAGGGTCCCTTCTTGGGCTTGTCTGGTTAAAATTCTAGGAAAGTCTCTCACAGTCTGATTTTGTAGATACTCCAAGGCATTTCAAAATATTTCAGTGGCATAAAATATTAGGATATACTGAGATCTATCTATCTATCTATCTATCTGTCATCTATCTAATATACCCACCTGTCTATCTACCACAAATTCATTTAAATTCACTATAACAAACACCCATGCACACAATGTTAGTAGCATATATTTGGATCCAGGCTATGTCAGAAAATCATGATAGTGAGCTTCAGGTCCCAGAAGGGTGGAAATCATTGCACCAGACAATTATTTAATGTCCCTCTTTGGATCTGAAGATCATAAATATTCTTCCCACAATTTCCAGCTGTGTTTCTCAAGTGGATGTAGGGAATTACTCTACAGTCATTAATTTATCTTTTTTGTGTGTGGATTGGAAGGTCATTTAATATTTTTCTGACATCTCCCAACACCTTTCTTATATGAGATGGGGATTCTTCTCCTCTTTACAGTTCTTTCTCTCCTTTCATTCTGGGCCCTCTCCCCCTACCTAGAGATATGCACTCATTCATTTATCACCCATTCAGCTAATATATATACTACAAGCATATTAGAAATTGTGCTGGGGTAGGGCAAGCGCCTGGGTGGCTCAGGCGGTTAAGGATCCACCTTTGGTTCAGGTCATGATCTCACAGTTCATGGGTTCTACCCTATGTCAGGCTGTGAGCTGTCAGCCTGCTTCAGATTCTCGTCTCCCTCTCTCTTTCTGCCCCTCCCCCACTGTGTGCACTCTCTCTCTCTCTCTCTCTCTCTCTTTCAAAAATAAATAAATAAATATTAAAAAAAAAAAAGAAATTGTGCTGGGAACTAGGCATGTACACTGAACATGATAGACACAGTTTCTGCTTTCATCAAGCTCAGCCCAGTGGAGAGACAGAAAATGTGTAAAACTTACGTGAATAAGGATATAATTATGAGGCAGATGCTGTCGTATGTTGTCCAGATCCCCCCTCAGGACAGCAGAAATCGTTCTCCAACCGCTGAGAGCTCTGCCAGAACATAGTCCTCAGCTGAACCCTTTTCCAGATTTCCTTAACTGAAGAGAACTGCCTCACCCGGGATCCTGTCCCCTTCCCAGGGTAGCCCCATATCCAGTGCCTTTGACCCATTGTCTACTCTGGACAACTCTGAAGGGCCATCCCAGCTTCTGAGCTCCCCAGATGCGCAAACTCGCCTCAACTGCATCTTCCTCTTCCCATGGAATTGTTGACCTATGAAAGAGCCAAAGTTGCATTAGCAACCCATGTTCCTTCCTCCACCAATTGTGAGAAAATAGGGCATCTGAGAGCAAAACAGTTAAGAGGACTGGCAATGGCCTGGGATACTCTGGAGGATGGCAGTCTCCAGAAATAGGGATAGCTAGGGTGACGACGGCAAGAACCTTGGAAGCATTCTTGGGGGTGTGACTTTTTCATACTCTGGTGTTTCAGAGTATTATAGAACCAGATAAAAAGAAGGCTTTCTCAGTAGGGCAATGACACATTGGTAAAGCCTGAGAAATACTGGAAGCTAGGTTGAAAGCTAGGTTGAAAGGTGAACACCAATTCACCTTTCAACCATAGAATGAAGAACAGGAACCAACCATCACTGGTGGATAAAGCACAGAACCAAGGGCAAGCCACACAGGTTCTCTGTTGGCAACACTGAGCTCAAAATGCCCTCAGCTTTTTGAAAATGAGTAATGCTTTTGAACAGCTTAGTGGTAATAGCTATTAGAATCTAAAATGAAATACATACTAAGGATTATAAAAGAAAATAAAATATATTCTTGATATGCAAGAGATGAATCACTGGGCTCTACTCCTGAAGCCAAGACTATACTGCATGTTAACTAACTTGAATTTAAATTAAAAAAAATGAAATGAAATAAAATAAAGTAAAGTAACTGAAAATGAAGGAAAAATCAACGATGTATAAAACCAGAAATCACAAAAGAGTAAGTCAGATTTAAGATGAATCAAATGATAACAATAAATGCATGTAGGTTAAGCTTATCAAATAATAGGTCAATAGGTTCATGCAGTGTGGAAAAATCCATTTAAACTTGAGAAACAAACACATAAATACAGTAAGAAAAACTTCACTGAAAAGGATAGCATATGATTACCACCAAACAGAAAGTAGTAGTCACAGTCTCATTGTGAGCAGTCAAAAGGACCAGGGGAGAAGTTCCTGGAGTCTTTCCTTCTTCTTCTGTCCATTTACTAGCTTTCTTTCCCCATCGCCACTTTCTGAAGATGGATTTGAAGGAGAAAAACTAAGTTAGAGAACTGCGTTTCACATGGAACAGGATATTGTAAGACCTCATGTGTCCAGAACATACTGTGACACATCATTTGAGGCAAGGAGGAGACAGGCACCAGGACAAAGGGAATAGGACAGCGTGGCTGAGAGAGATCCCTTAGGGAAGAAGAAAAGAGTGCTCACGGGCTCTGTTTTGTAACAGGAGATTACCATAACTCTCTTTTAAATATTTGAAAGACACAGAAGTTAAATGAATTCCAAACTTAAACTTTTTTCCCTTTTTTAAAAAAAAATGAAATACAGTTAGGGGCCAGACTTTCTTTTCAATGTCAAAAATTTCCAGAAGTTAAAACACACACGCGCATGCACGTGTGCATGCACACACACACAAACACAAAGAAACAGCTACAGGTCATACTCTTGACCACAAAGTAGTAAACCAGAAATTAAAGGCAATTATTTAAATCAAATCCCCAACTACTGACAAACTGTAAACATTTTTTTCTGAAATTCTTTTCTCAGAGAGAAAATAAAATAGTAACATAAATTATTTAGAAAACAGAACCTATAAGAATAGGCCATACATTCTGCACTGACATTGCGGAGCCTGCTTTGGATTCTCTCTCTCTCCTTCTCTCTCTGCCCCTCCTCCACTCACCTGCATCTCTCTGTAAAGAAAAAGAAAAAAAAAAAGAATATGCCATACAAAACGTATGGGATTTGGCCAAAACCATAATGAGAAGAAAACTCATAGTGCCAATTTTTAAAATGTTTAAGCAGAAAGAATGAAAATAAAATAATAATGAATTTGAATCATAAAGCCAAAACATTTAAAAATATAGAAAAAGAGAAAAACATTTTACACAGATAGGAACAGAAATTAATGATTTAAAAAAAATAAAATTGAGAAATGAGCTGATTCTTTGACAAGAACAACAAACATAGCCAAATATCAAACAATGATAATTTAAGAAAAGTGACAAATATACAATATTAAGTATAAGAAAAAGAATATAATTACAGATTTTCTAGGTGCAAGCACAGACTTGATCATACTATACAACTGGTTGACCATTTGGAAAGCATAGAGCTACATTCTTAGCATACCAAACCCGAAATTAACTCCAGATGGATTAAAGTGCAAAAATAAAGTACATATAAATATTTATACTTATTTACAGTAGACAGGTACTTTATAAATATAACACCAAAAGCAGCAACCATAAAGGAAATAATTGATCAATTACATCACGTTAAAAAACCCAAAACTCTAATACAGGAAAAAAAAAAAAAAACTAAAAAGCAAATGACAAATTGGGAAAATATTTCTAATATATATGACAAAATATTAGTGACTTTAATGCATAAAACATATGAATGTGATAAAAAATAACAGGAAAATTAATTAAATAACAGTCTTAAAAGTCAAATGTATAAATTTGAAATATTTAGAGTTTTTTAGTTGTTAACAGATATGTCCATTTTAAAATGAGACGTATTTTTCAACTATTGAATTGGAAAACATTGAAAGAGTAATATTACCTTCTGATATACACTTTTTGGGATGCAATTGGGTTATGTATCAAAAAGTTTTGAAAGCGTGTACACACTTCTAGTGGAATCCCACTTCTAGGAAGCTATCCTAAGGAAATAATCTGACCAAGGTGTAACTATTTAGTTATAATGATTTTTGCTCTGTGTTTTTGAAAATCATATCCCCAAATTGGGAACAATATTAATTCTTAGCAATGGTAAGATGGGGGTGGGGGATAGAGTTAGTTATGGACCCTCTGTTGATGGACTGCTGTGTAACCCATGAAAAATAATGGGGTACATTTATATTTATTAAGCCTGAAAGATGCCATTAATATATTTGGCAAAAGAGTAAATTACAGTACAAACAGTAATATCCAATTCTTGTTTTAAAATATGTATATGTATGTATATAGAGGGAGACACGACATACAATACATGTCTATTCTTCAGACATTTCCATTACTGGTTGGTAGGACTGGGGATTACTTTGTTGTTGTTGTTTTTTTTTAATTTTACACCCTACAATATGTTTTCTTATTTTAAAAAAGAGTGAGAGAAAAGAGAAAGAACATTAAATAAAGCCAATTACATGTTGTTAAAGCACAGGCATTAGCTATGGTAGAGCTTATATACTTCTTCCATTGTATTCTTCTACCCTTTTATTTTTTTTACATCTCTCAGTTTCCATATTAGTTTTATATCTCTAGCCCTTATTCCCTTGAGGACAAGCCACTTATTGTCTTTGCATGCCCAGCACTTGGCCCAGTGTCTTATATACTGTAGACATCATTAAATGTTAGTATTTCAAAGAAGGAAGAAAGAAGGGCAGGGTGGGAGAAAAGGAAGGAGGGAGAAAATGGCAGGGAAAAAGAGGGGAAGGGAGGAAGAGGAGAGGAAAGGAGGGGAGGGAGCAAGGAAAGAGGGAAGGACAAGGGGAAAGAAGGGGGAGGAGAGATGGGAAGAAAGAAGGAAAGGAAGGAAGGCTGAGGGAAGAGGGGAAGATCACGTGGCTATAGGTGTCATTTCTGCACAAATGTATTTTCACCTCCTGGAGATGGAACCAAGATCCCAACCAGAGCTGCCTCCTTCCACATGTCTGCACGTTGCTCTGTTTCAAGTGCCCTGTGGTGCTGTTGGCTCTACCAGTCTTTCAGAGCTCAAACCAGTGGGATCCAGTCTAAGAAAACCTTTTCCCACAAGGTATGAGTGCCCTTTGCAGATGTTTGCTAACATATCAACAGCTGGAGCACTACATCGCACAGTTCCTCAATCATTAGCAGACATTACCTAATTGATAAGGGTGTCCCTCTAAGCACAGCAGCCTGTTCCCAGTTCTATGTGACACACAATCAAACTCTGTTCTCTTTCCCTGTGACATCAACATTCTTGGCCGGGCCATTGGAGGAGAACTTCTTTCCATCCAAGATAAACGGAAATCTTGGGCCAGAACCATCCCCCGAGGATCCCCATAGCCACATTCTCCCACCCACTCCCATCTTCCTGGTCCACGTAGAGTTCCAATTCTAGCCATGAGGCTGCTCTTCGGGCCTCATTGACATTGACCCCAGTGCAGCTGTAGCTCTTCAACAGTTCCCTGTGACAGCGGGAAACAGATTGGAGGCACCAGGCGCTTGGTGTCAGTGGACGTACACGCATGGACCCCTGAGGCTGGGAACATCCCTGCCGCTCCCTTTCTCTGTGGTGCCTCCACACAGTTGTGCATCAACACTGAAAATGTCCATCTGGTCTTTCCTGGCAGTAGGTTCCTAATGATAACATATTTCCTTAATAGCACTTGGGAATGGCCTGTGAACCCAAGAAGCGATGGGTCTTGGCCACCTATGACCAGCTCCGGCCAAGGCACAGAGAGAAACACAAAGCAGAGCCCAAATTACAGGGAAAGCCTCTGAAATGTGGCCCTAAACAAGCCCACCTTCTGCTACTTCTTATGCCTATTGAATGACCCTCTAGGTCATGTTTGGCTAGCAAAGCATATCTTGTAAGCACTATAATCCCTATCTGGGTTGCAAAAAAAAAAAAAAAGTATATATATATATACTAAAATATATATATACTAAAAGTATATATATACTTTTATATATATACTTTTATATATATATATTTTATATATAAAATATATTTTATATATTTTATATATATACTTTTATATAAATATATATACTAAAAGTATATATATATATATATATAAAAGTATATATATACTAAAAGTATATATATATATACTAAAAGTATATATATATATATATATATATATATATATATATATATATATACACACTACTAAATTGGTCCCTGGCCCCTGAGATTAAAAGAAAGGCTTAAAATAAGTAGGAGAGAGATGAACAGAAGTTTGGTTTTGGGTTTTTTAGGGGGGGTGGTGAGGGGAGGTTTAAATAAATGAAATGTCAATTTATCTTATTTTTGGCTTTTGGCCTAATGGGGACTTTGGAGCCAAATGGACCCAAGTTCAAACGTTGGCTCTTCCACTTACTAGCTTACAACTTTGGGCAAATTGATCTCTCTCACCTTTAATTTTCACCAGTGGTTCTTGTAAGGATTCAGTAAGAAAATGTACATAAATCCCTAGCCTGGAGTAAGTGCAATTTTTTTTTTTTTTTTTACTCAATGCGTGTGAAGAGTTTTTTAAGTCAATGCCTTGGAGGTACGTGTCTAGATTGCCAATTTTTCCTTTGGTCAGACTGGCATTGCATTATCTTCCCAGACCCTAGTAAATTGTGAGGCTATTAGCAGGGTTGTCTATAATCAAAAGGGAACTCTAGCAGAGCAAAGTCTTCAAAATCACCTCACCCAGCACAAGGCCTTTTACAGATGAGGTGCCTGAGGCCTAGGAAGGGAAAGTGGGTATAAAATTGATGCTGGGGTCCTGACCCCAGGCCCAGTCTTGTGTCATTCATCCCTGGCACAAGCTGGGGGCAGGAGGAAGTAGGGGACACAGGCCTGCAACCAACTGTTGGGATCAGGCTGTCTTGCATCCCAGCTTCTAGAGCAGTCGTACAAGCCTCTTGAGGCTCCAGAAAAATTTCTCCACGCTTCCCCAGTTTCCTGTTCTCATCAAGGTTCGGTCTCCACTGGAGCGTTCAGCCTAAGATTTTCGCTAAATTATCACTCTGTGGAAAGCTGTGTGGGTGTGGATTGAACTCCCATGTCCTTTGACTTGGAGTGGATGCCACACCCTGGCCAGCTAGGGGCCTGGGGGTGAAACCTGAGCCCCAGCTGGTCAATGGGTTCAACAGTCACGTCACCATGCTTGCTCCAGCCAGTCTCCAACCCCCTAAGTGTAGAGTGCTGGTGGGGCCCTGGGCTTATCCACCTCCTTTTGGCCTTTGCTCTGACTCTGGTCCCCATCCCTGGGAGGCCTCGGGCAGTCATGGCCCTCCCTCTGGTCTCTGTCTCCCCTTCTAGGTGGAGAGGAAGGCTGCAAGGGCCTCTTTCAGCCCCAGTGTCACGGAATGCTATCCACACTGGCCTCTCCCTCCCTCCCTGCTTTGCAGGCCTCTTCCCCAGGCCTCTGCAGCCCTGAACTGCAACCGAAGCAGACAGCACAGGGTGCCCCTCACTCCCTCACCCCCACCCTTTTAAGAATTTGCATCTCCAGAAGGAAGGGTGCGGTGCACAATTTCACTTTGATTCACCTGAGCACAGACTGCCAACTTTCCCAGTCACCGGAACATTTCAGAGACCAGACTACGTAAACTGTTATTTCCATATCTCATTCTCTTGAAGAGAACACAGCCCATAGCTCCACAGAGAGTAAACACACACAGTCTAATCTTTCTCCTCGCTGGGACAGTTTGTTGAAATTGGTGAAATGATGCAGACCCCACCGAAATGGTTTGATAAGAGCTGTAAGTCTGGCTTTGTGATTATTAAACAGAGGGACCGTAGCTCGACTACACCGCTCCTAAGTTTAAAAAGAGCCCTCTCTCTTACCTGAATCTTACTTCCCCACCACGTATACATATGGCTTATACACATGTAGAGCTCCAATGTCTACCTGGGCATGTGCACATACATACATTCAACTTTCTGTTCCTTGAGGAAGGTGCCTGTGCCTCTGGAGCGAGAGAAAATGCTACCTCAATTTTATGATTGCTCATTGGGTTCTTAGCGACATTATAAAAGAGGAACCACAGGCTGAGTGATTCATCCTGTACAAGAATAATGCTGAAAAAAAATAGTTAATGCAGTTTTGGATATATGCACAGATTTCCTTTCTTAGAGCAAGGGTCAGCAAACTGCAGACCACAGGCCTCTTTTTGCATGGCTAAGATATCACATTTACATTTTGAACGGTTAGGAAAAAAATCAAAAAAGGAGTACATTTTATACACATGAAATTCAAACTGCAGTGTCCATAAATAAAGCTTTATTGGAACACACCTCAGCCATTCATTTATGTATCGGCTATGGCTGTTTTGGGGCACACATGAGCCTGAAAACTGAAAAGATTCAATATCCGGATGTTTTCAGAAAATGATTGCTGATCCCTAAGCTAGAGAATTTTTAGGAGTCTTTTTTTTTTTCTTTTCTTTTCCCAAAATTTTCTTATACCATTTCACAGATGGATGAGCTGGGAATCTGAGCGAGCATAAGACTTTAAAGAATGTTCTCAATGTGATTGAGCCCAAGAGAAGCAGACTTCTCACCCCCGTGAGGTAGGGTTCCTTTCTAATCCCTCTACCATGCACTGTTCTTCAGAAGCTGTCCCCCCACGGAAGGGCTGTTGAAATGCCCATTAAGAAAAATTGATTCTGAAGTGTGACATCATGTCCTTGAAGATACATGGTATCATGACAGGACATGATACAATGTCCTGTGCAAAAATAAATTGTATTGTCAGAGCCCCGGTTGCTTCGGGAGGCAAGATACGGCTGTGAAAACGAAATCATAATTTATGAAACTGGTGTTTGTGGAAGGAATGTTTAGCATTGAGAACTCTTCTCTTTACAGTGAACATCACAGTCTGTGTTAGATGCTCCGTGACCACTTGCTTGCCTCCTTTGTTCTTTTACTGGCAACACCTCAGAGGGACTGAGTTTCCCATGGCTATCTTATTTTAGGCTTTTGCTTTCACCCAGTGATATGTTCAAGGAGGTCACTTTCAAATTCAACTTCTTATATACCATTAAAGCAGTACCAGGTTGAGAATTCCCAGAACGTCTCTCTCTCTTTTTTTTTTAAATCCATATTTAATGAAAACACTAAAGGATTATGAAATCATCTAATTCATTTAAGTGCTGTAGGAAGTTTCAGAGGAAATAATGCACAGCCATACCCTACATGCCACAGCAGAGATGGCCTAAAAATAGGCAGGGGGAGAAATGGTTTGCCCCTTCTTGGGATGAAAGGTATAAATTCTATGATGGTTCATAAGTGATGTTTGTTCCAGACCCAAATTATGTGTGCTATTTTCACAGACAACACCCTAATCTTGACCCCAGATGCCTTTTTCCAGCTCAGAATCAGCCTCAAGAAAATGGAAGGAAGAAACACATAGGCCGGTCAGAGACACACAGGTGCTTTCTCTTCTGGCTGACTTTGGGCAACTACATCAAGGCAAAGACAGAGGAACCAAGGATTATAGGGACCAGGGCCCAAAGCAGCTATGGGTCTCTGTGAGCCACAAGGAATAAGCAGATGGAAGTCGATCTATCGGGCACTGGGAGGGGGTGCCTGAGTGTCCCTGTCTGTCTCATGTCCTAAGAAAACCGCCTCCAGCCGCTGCCATCCAATGCACCTCATATCTCATTTAATATCTATTCATGTTGAACAATTAAAAAGAGATTCCAAGTTAACTGCTGTTTATTGAGTGCTTGCTCTGTGGCAGGCACTACTGTAGCAAATCCCTGGGACCTTATCTTATGTAATTCTCACAGTAGCCCTCGGTGATGGTCATCGGCATACCCACAGTGTCAAGATGAGGAAACCAAGGCCCACAGAGGTTAACTATTTTGTACCAAATGGCGCAGCTATAAACTCTAGGAACCTCAAGACTATCCCGGTCTGCTGGTTTTTGCGAACCATCCCTACCTTTTCTAATGAAATGCATCAGACTGAAACCACCATTGGAAGAGTTAGGGTTCCACATAAGGAAGAATTTCCCAAGAGCCAATGATATGAAACATTAGAACATAAGGAAGGGTCCTGTGGAATCTCATCAGAAAGACTCTGAGATGATCTATCTTGCTCGTCCATGGTGGACATCAACCTTTGAGTTGAACGAAGCTTTCTAGAAGTGAGTATTTCAAAATCCTTAACATCCTGAACCCATTTAGCAAGTTATGACCAGATTAACAATTTGGGGGCTCTCATTAGCCATCAGACCTAAGCAAAAACGCCCCCAAATATTCAGTGGGCAGTTGCACTGGACCCATCCTGTCTGGATCCGGCTGCTACGCAAGAGAAGTTTAAGAGGGCTGAACTGCGGAACCCTGCCCAGCTATTACACTTCACACTTGCTTTCTCTCTCTGTCTCTGATGTTAATGGCTCTCTTTTCACCTTTTAACCACGTGTCTGTAGCCTCTGCTTGTTAATGGCTTTTGGGCATCCTGTGGCACAGTGTATCCCTATGCGGTCCCACGGAGACTCCTGCCAGCCTTTCTCCTTGGTAAGCGGTTGCTTACAACTTGTAAATCAGCACATTAGCCACAGTGAAATGTCTGCCGAAGAACTTTCCGAACAGCCTGCGAGCATGGGTTACAATGAGGGACGGTGGCAGGATGCTTCCAGGGCAGAGGCAGAATCGGTTTGTGGCCCAGAGTCAAGTCCAATCCCAAGCAACATTTGAAGAGGCCATCCTTCAAGGCGAGGCCACTCAGCACTTGGAGCACGGGGAGAGGGACATCTATCCAGAAGAAATCAGGGAGAAAATAAAGAGATTGCTGCTAGGCATTTTCCTTCAGGACTCCTGGCTGGGTACCTACTCTTTAACTCTGAAGCCTCAAATACCAGTTTGTTTGGAAAGCTTTCTGCTCTACTTTTGAAATTTTGCCCAGAGCGTTTTGTTTTGTTGTTTTGTTTCGTTTTGAGAATAGATTGCTGCACCTTCACAGAACACCAAGCCTCACACCTCCTTGCCCTGTGGGTATAGGAAGGAGGTAAGGAAATCCTGAACTCCTCATGCCATCCTGGAAAGCGCAGACTGGTTGTGCACAGGCTTCAGTTATTGCAAGGTGACTTTCCCAGGCTTTGGGGCCTGGGCCCTAGCATTAACTGGCCCCACCATTAGAGACATTCAGAATTGGACTGGGCTGCCTTGAGGGGAGGGGGGATGAACTTCTCACCACTGGGAAGGTATTGTGGAGACAGTGTGACTTCCCGGCAGATTTTTGAGAGAGGGAATTTCCGTATTGGGTGAGCAGCCCAATGCCCCAGATGTTTCCTGAGAGTACCATTACTCCTGTGGGCAATGGGAAGGTGGTGCGGGTGCCGCAGGCCGCTTACTCACGGTCATTTGACTGGTTTGTACTAAGGTTCCACGGTTAGAAGAAAGACTTAAACACCACCGTCTAGGACTGGAGGGGATGAAATTTCCATATGTTGCAGTCCTCAGCGCTGCAGTGTGATTATTGTTCCTCCCACGCACTACCATATAGTCATTGGGGGAAAATCAAAATAACATGGCCCTGCAGAGGAAAGGGTCTGTCCAAAGATGGACAAAAATCTCCTCTCTTTGACAATTAAAGAAAACTCCTGTCTAGTAGGTTTTTTTTTTAACAAAGCAAATAGCCTGCTTCATAGAACCAACTTCCATTTGTAGAGACATCAAGTTATTCTCACTCGGGTTGGCAAAATTCAAGGGTCTGCCCACGAAGCCCCTGCTTGCCAGCAGCAGGGGGCACAACACATGCATTTCTATCAATGTGTATCTCAATATATTTAACAGATACTCGATAAACACTATGGAGTAAATGACATGGATTTCTCTTTCAGTAATAGATTTGACACACCAGATTCCTTTTTAACTGTTCAGAAGGGTGGGCCATAAGACACGCTGCATGGAAAGGACCCCAGCCCAGGTGACAGCTTAGGCAGTTCTGCAGATATTACTCTGAAAGTTTGGGTCCCCGGCGCCTGGGGGGCTCAGTCGGTTAAGCGTCCAATTTCAGCTGAGGGCATGATCTCATGGTTTGTGAGTTGGAGCCCTGCATCAGGTTCCATGCTGACAGCTCAGAGCCTGGAACCTGCTTCGGATTTGGTGTCTCCCTCTCTGTCTTCCCCTCCCCCGTTTGTGTGCTCTCTCTCTCTCTCTCTCTCTCTCTCAGAAATAAACATTAAAAGTTCAGGTCCGTACTGTATTTTATTTGAACTGTCATTGAAACTGGGATTTTTAAAAATTTTTTAATTTATTTTTGAGAGAAAGACAGAGTGTGAGTGGGGGAGGGGCAGAGAGAGAGAGAGGGAGACATAGAATCCGAAGCAGGCTCCAGGCTCTGAACTGTCAGCACAGAGCCTGACGTGGGGCTCAAACTCACAAACCATGAGATCGTGACCCGAGACGAAGTCAGACGCTCAACTGACTGAGCCACCCAGGCGCCCCTAAATCGGTATGTTTTTGAGAATGAAAGGATTAATAATTACCCTGGGATGTCACGTGTAAACTGGCATTGTCCCCTGCAAAGTGGATAGTCAGTCATCTTTCTCAGAACTCACTTAACCTGTGACTGTCACACATCAATCATAAGAAAGTAAATGGTGCAAGCCAAAAACAATGTTGGAGGTCATTTGTCTTCAAGTCTCTTACTTTATAGAAGAGGGCACTTGGGCCAGAGAGCTTAAAAGACTTTGCCCAAGGCCAGAGTTTGGCGGTGGCACACTCGGGCTAGAAGCCAGGTCTGTCTGTCCCCCATTCAGGGCACACATGCTGCTTATCGTGTGTTCCTCTAAGTGCAACGCAGAACACTCACTTAAGACCTGCCCAGCAAAGGAAAGTCACCAAAGTTCTTACTTGTGTCACACCAAACAGAACATGAGTGCTCATAAGAGTGCGTGCCATCAACTTCCTAGGTGATTTTAGATAAAATACCTAATCCTTCTGCATCCTGCTTCTTGACTTGGAAAATCAGGAGAAATAACTGGCCACTATCTATCACCGCATGTAGTTAGGAGGAATAAGAGGTAAATATAAATAAAAAAGCACATGGAATCCTTGGGGGTAAGGGGATATTATACACATCCACGTAGAGCAGTAGGTATTCTCATACTGTAAAACTATACCCAATATCCTGATGGACGAGCCACTTAATAGTACTCTTGTGTCTGGAATGTGATCAAGTGATCTCAAATACCTAACTTGTGAAGCAAGAGCAATTTATTGAAGGGAAGGATGTGAGGGGAAACAGGGGGAGGGGGACAAACACAGAATAGTGAAAAGACTTATTCAATGCAATTTTGATTTCCCTAAATGAACACCAGAAGATTGCAGAAGAAATAGACAACATAGTTCATTTTGAAAAATTTGCAGAAAAATTTAACATAGCCTTTTTATCCCCCCAAGTTCCACTGTGACCATTTTACCCAAATGGAAGAACTCAATGAACTAAAATATCCCTGAGATGCTATTCGTATTGATGAAAAATATTGGGCAATGGCTTTGGCTTAACGCACTTGTCTTCCACATGCCAACCTGGCAATCAGCCGCTGTGGTCCCAGAGTGATGGAGCATTATGTAAATGCCGGTGGAATTTGCTTCTCAAAGTATGGATTGCTCTGTGCCTTCCAAATCAATTTCCTCCAGTGAGGACAAGTCCTCTGTAAACTTTCCAGGTATTGCTGTGTGTGAAATGTGTACAGCTTTCAGAATAAGACTTCCATCTGGAGCGTCTCCTGGCTCCCGGCATCCCAAAGTAGGGGGTTTAAGCAAAGTGACACATCCCAAGAAAGCTAAGTGTTGGGTGCATAAAGAGCAGATTGGTGTATGGGCTTCAGGTGCTCAATGTCAGCACCATTTTATGGGCATCTCCTCTGAACATATGGTGGTGAGTGTGTGTGAGAAGGTGACAGGGAACATGGCGGTGGGGGGGGGATGTCATACGCAGGCAGCTCATTCTCATTTTGTCAAGGACAAAAACTGATGATGAATTACGAAATTGCAATTTTATACCCAAACTGGAGCCGATGGGTTGCTGTTTGTGGCTGCTTTTCTTTAAGGAAGACAGCAATCCGTTTAAAGCATGTCCTCCTTACTGAAACCCAAAAATTGAAAATGCGAGGGCAACATCTCTTGGGCTACTTATGACTTACGATAAAATCATATCGTGTGGCAAATAATGCTGTGGATTTCCTTGAACCCGGAAGTCTGACTCCACAGGTGAGAGGTTTATGGCAACCGAAAGCAAGAGGACTTTCCATTGCTAGTTCCTTAAAAATTACCAAGAGCGATGGGGCCTCTGGGTGGCTCAGTTGGTTAAGTGTCCAACTTCGGCTCAGGTCATGATCTTGCACTTTGTGGGTTTGAGGCCTACGTCGGGCTCTGTGCTGACAGCCCGGAGCCTGGAGCCTGCTTTGGATTCTGTGTCTCCCTGTCTCTCTGCACCTCCCCTGCTTGCACTCTCTCTTTTCTCTCTCTGAAAAATAAATAAACATAAAAAAAAAAAATACCAAGAGTGAAGCTGTTTTCAAGCTTGTGGAAAGGAAAGTCTTGTCTTTCTTCTAATTTGAGGCTTTTCATGCAGGGGGTAGGGGTTTGGACAATAAGAATATGAAAATAAAAGTGTGCCTTGGGACCAGCATTCTCAGCTGATCAGGGTTAGAACTGTCAGTAAAGAAGGAAATGTGGTCAAATTAAGAAAATGGATTTTAAGAAAGGGGAATTCAACAGGCTTAAGGGATTCATTGAAAAGCCTCCACAGAAAGGAGATCAAGGGTCAGCTAGGGGCCTGGAGACGACCAGGTGTTCTTGCATGAAAACAATTCCCCAAAGTTCTTGCATTGTTGTCATTCACCAAAAAAAAAAAAAAAAAAAAAAGATGTAGAAGGTGGAAGGCAGTCCATTGAGTAAACAGGACTTTCAAGGGATGGAGATGCACACTGAAGGGGCCAAGAAATTGTAAAACAGACTTGTTCCCGGGGAGGACGACAAAGAAATCAGAAAAACGTGTTCAAGGAAGTCAGGAAATCTGAAGCAGGAGATGAGATATAAATTTTCAGGGGGCACAAGAGGAGAGTAAAGGGAAATGCTGTCCCTTTATTAGCTGGAAGAGAAAAGGAAGAGGTAACCATTGCCCCTCTCCAAAATGTTGGATCTGGAAGTCTCATTGAGCCTGTGAGGTAACCTGAGAATAAGAACTAAGAATGGGCTTTCCTTAGAAGTTTTACACTTTTCTAAGTATCCTGTGTCATCTTATTTGAGCCACCTTACAAGCCAAGGGCAAGATATGGAAGGGGAGTGACCAGATGGAGAAAAGGCATGGGCAGGTGGGATGCCAACATTCCCTTCAGTTCATCAGTGCAATTTGACTTGTGTGATCTGAGGACTTATGACCCAGGCCACCAAGAGAACTGCCCAGGGCCCTGCCAGGTGGGAAGAAGGACAAACCATGGTGAGCTGGTGAAGTAAGCCATCTTTAAGCTCAATCAGAAAACTCCTGACAAGCCAAAAATAATGCTAAATTACCTTGCAAGCACTGAGAAGTAAACAGGGAATGGAGGAACATTCCTTACTCGTGCATTCATTCATTTATTCATTCATTCAACAAATATTTTATGAGCGCCCTACTGTGTGCCAGATGCTGTTCTGAACATGATGACAACAACATAGTGTCATGAAAGGAAGCTTTCTGTAGGACCAATCGAATTAACCTTCATATGATAGCCTTGATATTCGCATTGGAACTCATCCTTGCGATTGGTCTTGACTTTGCAAATTTTCCAATGGTGCCTCATATATCATAGCTCTCCATAAATGGAGGGAGACTGTGTGGGCTCCTGCCCAGAGAATGTCCGCACATAATGAATGCATCAACCCACACAATGAAAAGGATCAGGCCTTACATCTCATTTGCTCCTCTAACAACTCTGTTCAATAGTCAGGCCAGGAGTTTAAATAAGGAGACGGGATTCAGAGAGGTCAGATACTGTGCCCATGAGCCTGCAGCTGGGGTGTAATGAAGCTGGACTTGGTACCAAGTCATGCTGTGTTATGAAGTTCTTCCAGGATGGATTTTTATTGCTGTTTCATAGGATGAAGAAGACAAACACACTAATGTACAGACCACAAAAGGCCAAATGTGAGGGTATCAGAGCCTCTGGGATTAGAGCCACTAAATCAAACACA
Source organism: Panthera leo (assembly GCF_018350215.1). Classification (NCBI taxonomy): domain Eukaryota; kingdom Metazoa; phylum Chordata; class Mammalia; order Carnivora; family Felidae; genus Panthera; species Panthera leo. The sequence continues at coordinate 124,669,035 of NC_056680.1, forward strand.
GAATGCCCAGTAAAATTTGAATTTCAAATATGTCCCAAATATTGTCCTTTTTTGTTTTGTTTTGTGTTTTGTGGCTAAATTTGGCAACTCTTCCTGGGATCCACTGCTACACCACACACCATGTTCCTGGGGCCCTTGCCACACACTTCTTTTGGAGCAAGTATCAATCTCTCCTGAGACGGAAGGGGCTGTTTCCTTCCATTACACCTTGGGCTTGCTGCCCTCTTTAAAGGAGGGTTTTAGTCTGCTGCTGAAACAGACAAGCAGAGAAACTGGACGAGCAGAGAAATTGGAATCCTAATAAGACTAACAGCGACAGCTGCCACGTGCGGAACTCTGACTTGTGCTTCGATCCGCAGGATAGCGCTAAGGGTTACCTATCATTTTCGCCCTTTTATGCTCCAGTATTGAATTGATAAACTGAGGCCCACACAGATGAAGGGTGAGGGGCTGAGATTTAAACTCGTACAGATGACACTGTCTGTGTTCTTCTCATTATGCTCCCCAATGAAATAACATGCATTTTCCAGAAATTGGACCTGAGCTGCTTGTACAGTATTTCCTAACAACTTCCCGCCATGAGACTCCCACAACAGGCAAGGCTACCTCGTAGTAGGAGGACATGTGAAGAGGCCCAGGAGGGCTGTTAAGATTTGACAAGCAATGGAAAGGTGTCAAAATGACAAATGCTGTCTTGTCCCAGGAACCAGAATTTCCCTTTGGGGAGCAATCTAATGAAATAAAACTTCCACCTTGCTGGGCGGCGTCGCAACTGTTAACATCTCCCCAGGGAGATCCACTCTCCCACACTCCGTGGGGATACTGTCCTCCCCAGGGGGTTCTTGGTTCAGGGCCTCACTCTTCTGCCCAGCTGCCTTTCCATCCATTCTCATCAGTGCCCCAGGAATCACAATGAAACACTTGGCCTGACCCATGGACGTTTGGTGAGGGAGCAAACCAACATGGTTTTCTCGAGTGCGTGTGTTAGTGGGGAGAGAAGGGAGAGGTATAGAGGTTTCGGGTCCTTTTTCATTATCTGTTGCATATGATAACACAAAGCAAAGGGTTATGTGCTTTTGATTCTCTGACTGTACATTCTGGACTATCCATCCTGCTGCTTGAAGTATCCCCTCTAGAGACAAGCCACTTGCATTGCACCTCTAGCATTCATGAAATGGAGTGAAAAAGGGGGTATATTCAAAGTCAGACTCATCACAGGCCAATCCTCCCTTCCCTGCCCACAAGTCTGTCCATCGTTCTCTCTAAAAGGCTTTCTATGATCCATACAAATTCAATTTGCAACTCACAATAGAATGCCCGCATAGAACCAATGGATAGGCTGGGATAAAAATTAAATATATGGATCACCTTCAAGTGGGGAACTTTGGTTGACAACGTTTCTCTCTTAGCCAAGGGTTGAAGGCCAAGACCAAATATTTCAAAGGTGTTCTGATCATACCTGAAAACAGTAGGTGTGTCCTAGAAGAATGAGGCAAACTCATCAGCAGCCCAGAGATGAGAATGAAATCGGGACACTGAGCCAAATATATAGATATGGAGACATGCCATCTGAAAAGGAAACAATGACAAAAATGCACCTGTGTGCTATTCCACCTAGGTGGACTCCACACATAAATTTTTATTCGAAAATATATCATTGTTCTGTATTGGGCTAGACTTTCAGTTGGGTAAATCTCACATTATCAAGAGTTGGCTCCGCGTGGAGTTTTGTAGGCACGATCTCATTTAATCCTCAGAGCACCCAGAATTTGCTCTTCCCTCTGCCTGACACTTTCCCCCAGAAAACAACACGGTACATGGTGGTCCCTCTGCTTCGTGCAGGTCTCGGCCCAGGCAGCACCTGTTCAGAAAGGTCTTCCTTCCTGGGCCACCTGTGTGAACCAGCACCTCCTTTACCCTCCACCTCCTTACCCTGCTTTATTTCTCTTCTTGGCACTCATTTTATATGTGTCTTTGTCTCCCCAGCATTCACATGGGCAAGATCAGACTGAAAGCAGCATCAAGGATGACTCTGAGAGGAAAACAGCTCAACTCAAAAAGGAGGCATTCAGTTCGGTGCGTATACGTGTGTGTAAGGAGAAAACTGGGCCCTTCGCCATTTGCGTCCGTGTTAGTGCTGGTTTATGGAGCTATACTCAGGAAGCTGGTTTTGTCTGTTTTCTTGCACATGGAGAATAGTTCGCAATGTACAAGCAACACCACATTCTCCCTGGAACCTTACAATACTTTCCTCTTGCAGGTAGGCCAGCGTTGTCTGTTTTACAGATGACGAAGCCGAGGTGGGGTAGCCTGGAGGGCTTGTGAAGTGTTCTGACGTTAGGGAGAAGAGGAAGGGGGCCCAAGGGAACCACTCTGGTGCCTCACACGCGGGGAGCAGCTCTACGGTGAGGAAGGTGTGTTCCTAGGCTGGTAGCAGACCAGTGAAGACAAGAGGCAACTGGCCCAGCGCACCTCTTCTCACTGCACCCCAAGGGGCAGACATATGGGCACCGGAGGCGGTGAGAGGAATCTGACTCCCAGCCCCACAGCGCTGTTGCCGTGTGGCCCTGGGCTTGTTCTGTCACTTTGTCCCTGCGAGCCTCAGTCTACTCACCTGTAAATGGGACTGGTGATGTCTGTCTTGCAGGGGTTGTTGTGAAGATCAGAAATAAGCGATATGGCATGCCTCACATGCTGCCTGGCCTGGCGCCCAGCAAAAAATGTCACAAATCCAGAACTTGCTACTAATCATCACGAATGCAAGGTAAAATCTTGCTGGCTGAGTTTTCAGATAAGAGGTATTTTAAACGTGTAGTTTCAGTGTTCTTTGATTTTTTTTATTTTTAATTTTTTTTTAAATGTTTATTCATTTTTTAGAGAGAGAGAGAGAGAGAGACAGAGCATGAGCGGGAGAGGGGCAGAAAGAGAGGCAGACACAGAGTCCAAGGCAGGCTCCAGGCTCCAAGCTGTCAGCACAGAGCCCGACGTGGGCCTCAAACCCACAAACCGGGAGATTAAGACCTGAGCCAAACTCGGTTGCTCAACCGACGGAGCCACCCAGGTGCCCCACAGCGTTCTTTGATTCTTAAACTGGGAGCTACGTCCACTACTTTGTGAGCTTCCCTGCAGGGTCCTGCCTTATTTGTCACTGCTCCAGAGCCAGCATTGAGCATGGCTGAGCTTGCCACGGGGTCCGTGCTACAGAAACACCATAATAAATACGATGCTTTTCTTTGAAGGGTTGCAGCGTATGCAGGTAGTGCGAAGTGATGGAAGGATTATCTAGAGGTGGGCAGAAAGTGGTATTATGGGACGTGGATGTGTGTTTCGTCACGTGCATAGCATAGTAGGTTTGAGAGTTGTACATGTGTGTGATCGTGTGTTCCTGCACAGCTCATTTCAACTGGAGGCAGTTTTCTGCTTTGCCTAGTGTTTCTCGTGGACAAAATGCTATGCTCAAATTGTTCCCCGGTATTTCAATTGCATCGGAAGAAATTTGTGCTTTCAAAACAAGTGCCACGGCAGAACTGACTGTAGCATTCAAACAGGCTGTGACCCAAATGCTTGCCCGGATCTTTTTATACAAGGACATGTCCCTCATTATGTCCACACTGTCATGGAATAGATGTTTTTCCTATTTCACCGGGATTTTGACATTGCCTTCAAAGTCCTTCCAAAAGACACGAGAAAGGATAGTTTGCTCATAGTCTACCTCTTTGAGAACCACTACTTTGTGTCCTCATTAAACTCCGCTCAATTTTCTCTACACCATCCTGGCCTTCTTTAAGGTCCATGATTTGCCTTTGCCATCTGGCCTCACCTTCTGCCAAAAAGAACTAGCTATGAACTTGAAAAATGAAAGACAAAAATTCCATATCGTCTGGAAGTTGGCCATTTCTCTTTCATAGCTCTCCTCTGCACTGTACTTAGGGTGCTCTGTTGGACGCATCTCTGCCTCCCCCCAGATAGCCCTCAGGCCAGGTGCCCTTGTGCAGAGGACGCAGCCCAGCTAGGTTTCCTGGCCACCCTGACTCTCCCTTGGGCTGAGCTGGTCACAAGTGCTCTGGTTCCACAGTATCGGGTGCTGGACCTGGGGACTCCAGCTGAGGCCCAGAGCGGTTAAATGCCTTGCTAGCGATCACATGCTAGCAAGTGACAGGGCTACTTTTACAAACTAGAGAACCAAGCAGGGAGGAGGAGGCCGCTGGCTCTGAGCTGCGCCTCTGGAAGTGAACTGAGGGGTCTAACAGCATTGTTTACCCTCTCAAACCCCACTCGTTTTATAGCAGAGCAGCGACGTACACGTGAGAGTAGAGTCCACATCAGAACAAAATCTACACAGAGCTTAAAACGCCAGGGCCTTTTCCTGAGTGAGGAAAGCATCGATTCTGTGTGAAAGCAACAGGGACCATTGCCAAAGGTGCGTAACGTGGAACCAAAACTACCTGGTTTCACTCGCCTGTTTTCAAAAGGAGGCAGAATATGACGGGGATTTGCTTCCACTCTCCAGCCCCCTTCAGTCCCAGGGAGCAGTCCCTTGGAGCTCGGTGCAGACTTGGAGCCAAGTGGGGGCCCTGATCTCGTCAGGCCTCTTCACAAGTGGGGCCATTGATACAGGTGGATCAAGTTAAGGACCTGAGGATTACTCTGCTGTTTTCTCTCAGCTGCAAATGGTGCCCGGATGAATGGCAGCCAGGTCAAGGAGCCGGGAGTCTGGGGCGGAAACGCACAGGGAGGGGGCACGTTCTTCAGCCTTCCACCAAAGTTATCTTTTTCCTTTAAGAGGAGAGAAATTGTATAACAAAACAGGAGAGAATGAGGTGGGGGAGGGAGAAGGAATATGATGGGGGTGGGGAGGAAGCAAGGAAGAGAAAGAAGAAGAAATGTCTTTTTCTAATGCATGAAGTTGAGAGAACATGAATTGGATAGTAAATATGTTAGTGTCTACCCGAAAGGCGGTTATCTTTTTAGTCTCAGGGAAAACAAAGATAGGTTTGGAATGGAAAACCCCATTGACCCTTACTTAGCCACCAATCCTATCCATCACGGCCCACGCTCCCCTCCTGTCCATGATTACTCCTCACACAAGCAGGCCAAGAGCATCTGGATGTCTCGAGGGCCATGCACAGAGCAGGGTCGCCTGGGAATGGCTGCAGCCCGCAGGTTCTTCCTTCCTTGGAGCAAAGCAAGGCGTGCTGAGGGAAGAGTGGATAGGGTTACAAGCGGGAGCCGAAGATGCCAATGTTGGCTTGAGCTCTGAGCTGTGCGGTTGTCCTCTGGGGTCGATTCCATGGCACATCTACTCTGGAAATCGCTCCCAGTGAAGGGGTGAAGTGGGGCGAGGGAAAGCCCGGGGAGTGAAAGTGGCAGCTGGTTAGCACAGTCGGACACAGTCTCTGCAGCATTCCCAGGAAAACACCCACAGACACCGGAGAGGGTAGAAAATGCCCCTCAACACCAACAAGCAAGAGAGACAGGTGTTCATTTCAGGATGTTTCTACAGAATCAAGAAAAACTCATACAGATTTAACCTAATGAAACAGACTATTTAAAAAGAAAATGATACATTATGTCTTTTCCTAGTGTCTGTTCCTAACTCAGAAAAGACAGGTCTGAACCAACCACCAAATTCCAGCGCATCCTTTCCCCTTCATCTGAGGATCTGACAGTCACCAGAGTCCACGTCCCTGGTGGCCCTGCCTTCCCCTCCCCACCACAATTCTACAGGTACAGCAGCCCCGCTGTTCAATGAAGGAGCAGAGAAGCAAAAGGGATCTTCCCATAATGCAAATCATGCGTGATACCTCTCATGTTGTCCCCAGCAGTGTTTCCTAGACCTCCCCTTTTATTTTTTTTAAACTTTTTTTTTAATGTTCATTATTTTTGAGAGAGAGAGAGAGAGAGAGAGAGCGCACAAGTGGGGGAGGGGCAGGGAGAGAGAGGGAGACCCAGAATCCGAAGCAGGTCCAGGCTCTGAACTGTCAGCACAGAGCCCCACGAGGGGCTGGAACTCACTAACCATGAGATCATGACCTGAGCCGAAGTTGGAGCCACCCAGGTGCCCCGTAAACTGTACCCTTTCAAAGGCAGGAAACTTCCCACTTGAAACGACTGAATGAGCCTGCATGAATATCATGAGCAAATGCATGATTTCCACTTGGACCCCCATAGTGGACTTCTATAGTGGATTCCCATTATTACTTTCAGGAATTACTAACGGAACAAGATCTGCAAATAGGAGATCCGAGCTTAGACGAGTAAGTCCACTTCCTCTATTTGACCCCATAATTTTCGCTGTATTCATCTTCTGTCCCTCATACAGGATAACAAAACTATCTCTTTTTCTGTATTTATTAAATGCCAGGGGTTTCAAAGACATTCTCTCTCATCCAAATTTCAAAACAAACATAAAAAGGCAAGTATTATTGCCACTTTAAAGGCACGGACACTGAGGTCAATGGTGCCCCCACGCCTCAAATCCCGTCCACTCTGACAACCCACTCTGCCTTCACCACCTCTGAGAGTGTAAGTCCCAAATCTCTGTTTCTTACTCCCTCGCCCCTTTGTGCGTTGTCTTTCTCCGTTTGGAGCCCCATTCCCCCTAGAGAGCCAAACATCACTCTTTCCTCATTTAGTGCTGCATTCTTGGGGGAGCCTTCCCAGACCCCTTCTCCCCAACTACTTCCTTCGTCTTCACAGCCCTTTATCTCCCCGCTAGTTTTGAACACCGTGACTGTAATGGTTTGTTTTAGCTCCTTCCGCTCCATGGTGTGTTCAGATCCGCACCCAGGATTTTTGCAGTTGTGGGTCGATAAAAACTCACTTGAAGTGGCCTTGTAAAGCACTACAAGAAAATGAGGGGCAGGGGCTTCTTTTAAGGCGCTGAGTTTGGGCTGACTTGTTTTACAGCAACAGACAACCAGAACAATGCCTGCCTCAGAGGACAGTTGTGAAGATCTAATGCTCAGAGATGGGCTGAACATAGTAACAGCTCAGTTAATATGGTGAATTAATTTATAACTATTCGTATCTTTCTAACATCGCTGTTTTCTTGGTAATATCTAACTGGAGAAGGGGTAATTGCCTATGTTTTTAGAAGTGTGCCATTTCGAATGTAGGTCACCAATCAATCAAATTAAAACAGAGGAGCTTCCTACCATCTCTAACCTCTCTCTGGAAACTTGACAGGAAGCCTCTTAATGTCTGTTATTTGGAATCAGATGAAAGTGCTCACAATGCAATCTATGTGTGTAATGCCAGCAAAATCTGAGTTTCTGATGAAGAGTCATCATCACTTGGCCATTTCCGTCCTCAAAAAAAAATTGTTTTTAAGTATAAAGAGGAGATACAGAGCCAGAACTTAAACAGAAGGGACTATCAACACCATCATATTTTAAAAATGTGTCTGAGGTCAGATATTCTGTGTTCTTTCTATTAGCTCTTTCCACACCATCCAGTCCTCCAGGATGGTAAACTCCACTCTGTGCAGGTCACAGATTGATTCAGCGGAGACACTTCAATCAAAGTCACAATCCATTGGTCAACCAAAGAAAAGCTGTGATTCTCTGTCTCATTAGTCAAATTACTTCCCCTCTCCCATACTCTTAATTGGAAATTAAATGCAGCTTTTTAAGACATTGACACAAAGTTTAGAAGTGATTAATTCCTGGCTGTATTTGCAGACCTGCACACATAAATTTAAACACACAATGAATACTGCTTAAATTGAAAAAGGCTCAATTTAATTTAACACATTTATTGAATACCCAATACGTGTTAGGTGCCGGTAATAGGGTGACAAAACACGGGCCATGAAAGTATCCCAGTTGTCCAATAAACTACATCGAAAATCTATTTAAAATTCAAAGCAACAATTTATGCTGGGTCCCAGTGCTTATGTAACTTGGGAGAAGGTTATTACGAGGGCTTTTACATTTTTCAATATTTTTAAGTATTGCAATAAATACATGTTAAATGAAGGACTGAAAGTTGTCATTCATGTTTGTTAGTTGACTGAAGTTGATTATAGCATAGATTGTGTCTCTGTTGACACATCCTTTAACAAGGCCATCGAAGTTTAACTTATGATCGTCATCTGATTTGTGGATAGTTAGTACTTCAAAATTGTGTCTGCTGATAAAACTTTGTCCTGGGACTCATTGATGGATTCTTTTTAACACCCTTTCATTTTGCTAAGAGCCCTGAATAAAGCAGCTAAGTAACTCAATCGTGAGTTTGAGAGCAGAAATATCAACACTTCCATAAGCTTTTAGCTTCTTGGTCGTGATGGACACACGGTGTCATTGGCCATTTTGGTCGTTCTATAAATAGACCCCACTGTAAACAGAAATATATGCATGCTTCAAAGCTGCCACATAAAATAGAAATCATCTAAACTTAGCGAGTTGTTAAAACCAATGTAATAGGCTTTTTAAAATATAAGAGTGAGACATGTGCCTGGAAGTCCTGGGCTTCAAGACTTTCTGTTCTCTGCTGACAACTGAGGGGTGCTTGAAGCTCCTTTGGCCCCAGAAGCTGCCGTGTGATCCATGTGTGGCTCGTGCAGGAGGATGTTTCCACACACTCTCTTCCGTGTCATCACATAGGCCCACGCTTCTGGATCAAGAGGCGCACGCCACAAGGGGTGAAGTTAGCCTGTCTCCCCGTTTCTCCCTATTTGAAGGCGAAGGATTAAAAAAAAAAAAAACAACCTACCGAAGAAGAATGTTCTCTCTCCCTTTTTGGCAGAGCAGTTGCTCTCCAGCCAGCATCTTGAGAGTCTCGGACTCTAAGTGAATGGATCAAAAGCAAAAACGATTAAACTTCTCTGACAGGTGTTGGTATTGCCTGTGGCTTCCTAAATCTGAATCTGTCTCCCTTCCCCTTCTCATACCTCAGCATCCTTCCAGATTTCCTCAGGCTTCTCGGCTCCTTGGTGGTCTATTTTGACATCTGCTCACCCTTATCTTGAATCATTTTAGCTGATCGACATTTCCCTGGAAAAGTTGTCTAACAGATCTTTTTAAACTCCTTTAACAACTACCAAGTACTTAGGAAATTATCTTGGTGGGCCGGGAGAGTGACAGGCCCAAGACTTCCGGAAAGAGGATCACCATGGATGCATGTTCCCACACTTGACTATCTCCTGCATCAAATGGTACACGATCTTTAAACCTTTTATTTCGGCTACAAGGGGTACAGCACATAGGAGGATAGGCTCTGCTGTCCGAGAGACCTGTGTTTGAACCCATTTCCGGACCTCCGTAGTAGTGCAGCTTTTGAAAAGTCACAACTTCCTCATCTGAGAAATAGAGATAATACCGTGAACTTCTCAGGGTTGGAAAGGAGATAGAGTCCACGCTTGTGCCCTACCTGGCACCGGGCACAAGGCTGGTGGATCAGGTGCTCCATGAGCATTAAGTCCCTTCCCCCAGCTACTTCCTCCCGGGAACGGGAGGTGAGCAGAGAGTGTCAGAAATGGCCTGACACACTCAATCATGCACCTGTCAGTGCAGCTCCATGGCTCTATCTCTAAGGGACTCTTTCCCAATGTTTCCTTTCATCTTCCTCCATTCCTCCTCCTGCCACACAGCACACTGTCAGAGTGTCTTCACCCCCACACCTCAGCCCAGACGCGAACACACATCCACAACCCTGACCTCTTCCCACAGATGTCCCTACACGGGACCTTATCGAAGGAGAAAGCCAAACCAACCAATTAAGACCTCCCCTAATGCCGGCCGGAGAAGAAAAAGGTAAAACAAACATCAAGCCTCCACAGCAAATGGAAGGACTCAGTCTATGCTCGAAGATGCTAATCTAAATCAAGAAATAATCCAGCATAAGAAGGTAGAAAGGACCTTTTAATTCAGAAAAGCATTTAGAATTCTGGGAGAGTGATTTTTTTTTAAAGAAATATCAGAAGCAAGAGATACTTTCCATTCTGTTAGATATGAAAAATGATGCAGACTAAAGACACAGAAAAATAAAGAACTAACAACTTTTTTCCTCTAGAAAAAGTCATAGTAGAGCAACTGATTGTGTCTTTTCATCTTGATGCCCTTTATAAAAATTCACATCTTGAAACTGAGGCGAGCCAATTCCAGAAAATAGAAAAACCTAATTTGATGTACTTCCAGAAAAGTAGAAATTAAGTTCTGGGGTAATGATAGCAGTAAACGTTTGTTGAATGCTTATAATGTTGGGATGCATAGGATCCTGTTCTAAGCGTTTTATGTGCATCATTTTATTACACTCTCACTAACCATATGAAGATGGTTAGTATTAGCCCAATCTTACAGATGAGGAAACGGAGGCACGGAGGGGCTGAATAACTGCTCATAGGCACGTGAGTTGTAAATAGTGGAGCTAGGATTTGAAGTGAGGAGTTGGGCTCCAGAACCCACACTGAGCCAGGCTGCCATGCACAGAGACGGGGAGTGCCCTCTATGCCCTCCAGAGCACCCAGTCCTTACCTCGGAGCTGGCAGTTCCCAGGGAGACAGTGTTTCTAGGCCACGCTGTAACGCAACTTAAAGAAGCAAGTGTTGATGGCATCATTGGAGAGCCAGTGAGGTGAAGACATTCTTCCTTCTGCTGGGACCCACTTGTCTACAGAAGGAAGAAAAAATGTCAAGACTTGGAGATGTCTGAATGCTTGCTTTTTGCACAGAATGCTTGTTTGAAAAGTGTGGGGTTTTTTGTTTTTGTTGTTTTAATGTTTACTTATTTTGAGAGAGAGAGAGAGAGAAAGACAGAAAGGGAGGGGCAGAAAGAGAAGGAGGGACAGAATCCCAAGCAGGTTCCACATTGTCAGCACAGAGCCGAATGTGGGTCTCAATCCCACAACCTAGAGATCATGGCCTGAGCTAAATCAAGAGTCATATGCTTAATCAACTGAGCCACCCAGGTGCCCAGAAAAGTGTTTTTTTTTTTTTTAATTGTGGCAGCTCTCTGTGGTCACAAGATCAAGATAACGCTTGGAAAGAAAAGCAGTAAAATCTCCTGATCCAAAAACACACAGCTGGTTTCTTCATTCCTGTTTAGCTCTACTGAGGGGATCTATTAATAATTGAAAATAATAAATAATAATATAGAACATAATAATTATCTAACATATTGGATCAATAGCATAGTAGAATAATAATTAAAAATAATAATTGATCATTGAAAACCAGCTGAGGAAACATTAGGTGAGACGAGGTAGAAAAAGCATTGTATCAAACAGATAGCTGAATTCTCAAATGCTGTAGGTTAGGGGCACCTGGGTGGCTCAGTTGGTTAAGTGCCCGACTCTTGGTTTCAGCTCAGGTCCTGATCTCACAGTTTGTGAATTCAAACCCTGCACTGGGCTCAGCACTAATGGTGTGGAGTCTGCTTGGGATTCTCTGTCTCTCACTCTCTCTCTCTCTCTCTGTCCCCCTGCCCCTTTCTCTCTATCTTTCTCAAAAATAAATAAACAAGCCAAAACAAACAAATAAATAAAATGTTGTAGGTTAAAAGTCTAAAACCAAATTTAAAAGTCACTTTATTATGGGGGTGCCTGGGTGATTCAGTCAGTTAAGCGTCTGACTCTTGGTTTTGGCTCAGGTCATGATCTTGCGGTTTTGTGATCCAAGCCCCGAGTTGGGTTCTGCACTGGCAGCCGGAACCCTGCTGGGGATTCTCTCTCCCTCTCTCTCTCCCCCTCCCCCACTTGTGCTGTCTCTGTCTCTCTCAAAATAAATACATAAACTTAAAGAAAGAAATTTAAAAGTCACTATATTATGCAGGATTTAACAAATTTCCCAAGCTAGCCAAATAATTTTGGAAATACTAATTCAGTTCAACAATACTTATTGATAACTCCATTGGATTGCTGTGTTTGATGCCTTGAAGATAAAGATAAAGAAGTGACACTTCCTTTCCTCAAGCATTGGTGCAGAGAGCAGTCAACACCCCAAAAGTGCAAGGCACAGTGCATTTAGTTATGTGAATATAAAACAAAAGAAAAAGAAAAACGCAAAAAAATAAGCAGAACTAAATCAAAAGACGGAATTAAGGGAATAAATTATTTTGTCTGTAGTCAGGAAAAGCTTGCCAGGATCCTGGCTAGATTTTGATGGATGAGTGATTTTCTGCACGGGTAAAATGGTAGGGATTGGGTGGGGGAAGAGTACTGTGGAGAAACAGAGCAAGGTGAGCAAAGCCTGGTGCAGAAGGAAAACAATTCATGTTCTGGATTTGCTAGAAGGAAGAGTGTGGAAGGGAGATGGTGGTAGGGATATGAGAAAACGTTTGAGGGGGTGACAGTGAGGAGGAGAAGTTGGCTGGGGGTTACTGTACTAGTTCTAATGGAAGATAAGGAACAGTTAGACTAAGCTGGTCTCAGTAGCAATGAAGAGAAAAGAGAGCAGATTTATTGGAGAGACAATTAGGAATTGATAGTGACAGGACTTGGAAGTAACTGTGAGACTGAGGGAGAAAGGGAGACACTTGAAGGCTGCATCAGAGGTCTTGGGTGCAGGTGACTGGAAGGAAGATGGCGGCTGAGATGGTCTGTGGATGACCGTGAGCCTGAGGACCAGGTCTTGCAGAAGAGAGGCCAGGAATAGGTGAGGAGTCCATCTAGAAGGGGCTAGGTTTGATGCAGTGGCTGAGAGCTTACAGCTGTTCTCTGCCATTAAAATATTTCCTGAAAAATGAAAAAAGGGAGTCCATAGTGGTGGCAGACTTTAAGGTGGCTTCCACGACCTCCAACCCGCAGTGTTCATACCTGTATAATCCCTTCCCTTTGAGCGGGGGCAGGACCTGTGACTTCCTTCTAACCAGTAGAATATGGCAGAGGTGATGGATATCACTCCTATGACTATGTTATTTTATAAAAGACCGTCTTGCTAATGGAGTCTATGGCTGGAGATTCTCCTTGCTGGCCCAATGGAGTAAGTGGCCATGTGGAGGGATCGCAGGCATCCTTGTCTAGGAGTTGAGAATGCCCTCCCTCTGACAGCCAGCAAGAACCCAGGTCCCTCAGTTCTACGGCTGCAACGAAATGAATTCTGCCCCAACAACTTGAATGAACTTAGAAGTGGATTCTTTCCTAGTCAAGCATTCAGATGAAAATATAGCCCAGTCAGTGTCCTGATTGCAGGGTTGTGAGACCCCAAGCAGAAAGCCCAATTCGGCCATGCCCAGCTTCCTTCACAAATTTACGTGTCACCCTTGCACAGGGACCATGCTAATCTTCTGTGTATCGTTCCAATTTTAGTACATGTGCTGCCGAAGCAAGCATAGCCATGCCAGCCTCTTGACCCATGGAAACTGTGAACTAGAATATGTGTGCTGTTTTAATCCACTGACTTGGGGGTAATCTGCTACGGTAGCCATGGGAAACTAATATAGTCACACTGTGGGAAGGACCCAGAGGGGTTTTGAGGACTTGGAGGAAACAAGGGAAAAGGGAAAAAACAGAAGCAGGTCAAGGAGGCCACTGCTGAGGTGACAGAAGAAGGTTGGCTCAGGGCACTGCCCAGTTTGGGGCCCATGGGGAGCCACACACAGGCTCACATTTCAGCTGGTCTACCTCTGGGGACCTTGGGCTTCTCACAAAATAAAGACCATCTCATATTGTCCCTCAAATTTGTGCAGGTGGGGAAGGGGTCCCAAATGCCGACATGCCCTGTGGGGTGGCATGTCTGCCTCCCAGAGGAGATGCTATCCCACGGCAGAGACGAAAACCAGGCCCTGGGGCAGCATAAACCACTCGTCTGGAGGCAGGCCACACCTGCTTCTGTTCTGCATAGCAGACACAGGCCACTGGCTCTCCTCTGCTTCCAGGAAGCCCTCCCTGTTGTCTTACAGAGCTGTGTCGTTCATGGGTCTACAAGGAGAGAAAACTCTTCTATTCCTCCCTTGTCTTTCCCCCTTCTTGTACTCAGAACTCATACTACTTTCAACTATTCAGATATAATTCAATGCTATTTTAGGTAAAATTTTAAGGGGAACCGAATCATATTTATACCCAGAAATACACCCCCCACACACCCCCACACACACGGACAGAGAATGCGAATGTGCATTACAGAATAACTGGGTCCTGTCTGTAAGTTCTTGTGTGAAAGATAATCATTACTTAAAGTAATTTGCTTAAAACCCTGCCTTGATTGCCTGTTATTACGTGAAAGCCTGGTAAGGAACCCAAGATTTGCTCAGAAATGTAAAATGCAGAAGGTCCAATTCTTAGTGACCGACAGCCACTAGCAACCCTTACAGAAGCAAAAGAGCTCTGTCTCAGTAGCAATGAAGAGAAAAGCTCCTGAGAGCTTACATAAGAGGTTAAATAAGAGTAAAAGCTCCTGTTTCGGGGGAGGAAATAAGGAGGAACTTATAATACTTATAATATGGCAGGCCCTCTGCCAAGCACCCAGTGCACTTTATCTCAGGCAATCCTCACAATGACAACATGATAGAATAAATATTATCATCCGCAGTTGAAGGAGAGAAGGAGAAACTTGGGCTTGGGCAGGTCAGAGTGAGTGCCCAGCTGGACAGCTCCAAACCGAAGCCTCTCTCCACCACACTGGAAGACAGCAGGGCCAACAAGACTCCGACTGTGTTCATTCTTCTCTTTCCCAACTTCAATACACAAATCCTGAAGATAGAGTCAAAACCCCCATGGCCACAAGAAAACTTTCCTTGGTTTTTGAAAGATCAGAGACTGTGCAGCAAGCAGTGTGCACGCACACTGAGAACCAGCTATGCCTGCAGCCCAGCACCTTCAGGAGTGCCCACCAATACAGAACCTCCCCCAACAAGACACGGGCCCTGTGCTAGTGGAGATGGAGGCCGAAGTTGGGTCTGTCTCATTCACCACGGCAAACTCAGTGCTGAGCACAGGCAATGTTTGTTAAACAACTGAATGAGTAAATGGATGGATAGATACATAAATGGATGGATGGATAGACAGACAGGTGGACAGAAGGAAAGGAATTGATTAATGGATGGAATGGATGTAAAAAAAAACCCAACTCAAGAGAGGGAGACAAACAAGTTTAGCTCATTCGTTCATTCATTCATTCTGAGAGAGAGAGAGAGAAGGCATGAGTGGGGGGAAAGAGAGAGAGAGAGAGAAAATCCCAAGCAGGCTCTGCACTGTCATTGCAGAGCCTGATATGGGGCTCGAACTCACGAACTGCGAGATCATGACCTGAGCTGACATCAGATGCTTAACTGACTAAGCCACCCAGGCACCCCAAGGTCAGCTCCTTTTAAATCACACTCTTCCTTTCTGGTCAGAGACCCCTGGGCATCCTAGACTTAAAAAGCAATGTCAGTAAGGAATGGTTTCCCCCGTTATTGTTACTACCTCTAGCCAAGATGAATTTTAAAAGTGAAAGTAGGGGTGCCTGGGTAGCTCAATCAGTTGAGCTTTCGACTCTTGATCTTGGCTCAAGTGATGACCTCGAGGTTTGTGGGATCAGGCCCTGAGTCGCTGTCAGCACAGAGCCTGTTTAGAATTTTCTCTCTACCACTTTCTCTGCCCCTCCTCTGCTCACACATGCTCTGTCTCTCTCCCTCTCGCTCTCTCTCTCTCTCTCAAAATAAATAAATAAACTTAAAAAAAATAAAAGTGAAAGTAGACAAAGGATGTTTATTTTATTAAGCATTAGTCAAAGGGTTTTTTTAAAAAAACCGCCCAACTGAAAGACAGACATCATTCCTGTCATGTTGAATTCCTCAGACAAGGAGGGCCTCACATACTTAGCCCCTGAATGCACATGTAGGGAGCTTGAGAAAAAGGCACATTTCAAGAGGTAAGCACAGAACCTTGCCATGGTCCTGCCTGAATACTAACAAATTAATAAATTAAGCCAAGCCAGGCCTGCAAAATGCCTAGCTAGACATCCAAATACCATGGCTCCGAGCCTCTCAGCCTTATCTGCATTCTTGAAGTTTAACCCAGGCCACTGGCAAGCTGGCTCCCAACAACTGATCTCGATACTGAGATAGCAAATGGGGTAATAACCCCAAGCCTGCCCCATGGATACGGAGTGTGCAGAGTGTGCAGTTCCAAGCATGAACATTTTCCTGCCCTCTTGCATGGAGCTGTGACCACGTCCTGCCACGTCTCCTGTCTACCAAATGCATCCCTCCGAGGCCAAAGAAGCTGGAAAACAGGGAAGCAGGGGACATCATTAACGAAAAAGGTTTCTTTGTTGAGAAGTCCCTTTGGGTAGGGACGTCTGCCAAACTGGCCACATGAAGCTGGGGATCAGCCATGGTGCTCAAGAGGGAAGCAAACAACGATATACAAAATTTTTTCCACTAGTCTTGATCCTTAGAGAAATCTCTTTCCAGATGTGGTTTTTCATCAGCTTCCTACTGAGAGACCTCAAGGCGCCTAAGCCACCTTCTGTACCATATGGATCATCTAATACAAACAGTGTCTAATGATAGCAACTCTCAGTTATCCAGAAGCTATTAATTTAGTGTGTGGGTTAGCCAGAACCTCAGCTTCCTCTTCCCCTCCGCGGCTTGCCTGGTTTGCACTGCCCTCCAGCTGCTCCCCAGAGGTGCCCCACACAAGGCTCAGTAGGCTGACTTTCTGTTGGCATCTGTGGGATTCTAAAAACTCAATGTCAGAACAGATCTTATCCCATTATCCATTCAAATCCTTTCATTTTCCAGATGAGGAAAATGAGGCACAGACAAGGGAAGTTAGTGGCTGAACTGGATCTCTTAATTTTTTAGTGTTTCTTTATTTATTTTGAGAGGGAGGGAGGGAGGAAGGAAAGGGGAGAGAGAGAGAGAGAGGGAGAGGGAGGTAGAGAGAGAGAGAGAGAGAGAGAGAGAGAGAGAGAGAACAATCAGGGGAGGGGCAGAGAGAGAGGGAAAGAGAGAATCCCAAGCAGGCTCCATGATGTCAGCACAGAGCCCACCACAGGGCTCAATCCCACAAACCTTGAGGTCGTGACCTGAGCTGAAATTAAGAGTCACACACTCAACTGACTGAGCCACCCAGGTGCCCCTGAACTAGATTTATAGTTCCCCATCATGCCTAGCTCCAGCTGAAAACATAATTGGGGTAAGAAAGGTGAAAACAGTGGTAACCAGGAAGTTTGGGGACGCATGTCTTCTTCATTCATCTATTCTTCACCCATTATCTCCCCACTTCCTATGTCAAGTTGAAAGATACAGGCCTGGGATGAGAATAGAAAATAGATTTCGTCTTGCAGAGCAAAGCTGATCAGTTGTCAGTGACTGCCTGGAGAGCTGTATGGAGAAGGACATGGAATGGTCAGTGATGTCCTTCTTGGACAAAGGAGTGGAGAAGTACCAATAGCCACTGACTTGGACATGAAGACCACCGTAATCTGGTCTCATTTTACTCATCTAACCTCATTTCTCCCATCTCCCAAACAAGGTCCTCTCCTGGGGTCAGAATCTGGCTCCACCTTCCCACTGAACCACATCTATGTCTTCCCTGTGTCTGTTTTTTTTTTTTTCTCTTTTGTGTTCTCCTGCTCATGATTCTCTCCATTCATCGAATCAAATCACAACACCCATTTCTCTGCAGAGACTTCCCGACTACCACAGCCCACACAGAAATCATCCGCATTGTGACAGACCACCCAACTTAGCGTTTAATTACAGTCTTGCTCTGGGTTAGTTCCTTTGTGCCAGTCTTTTCTCCCCAACTAGGTATCCCCAAGAATAGGGGGGGATGCAGTAAGTTTTCAATCATTGACATTAGAATCAATGTGAATAGCATGTATAGTTTTAATTTTCAAATGTACGTGTGTATCTTATGACAGTGAGACAAAAAGCAGGATTTGGGGACCTCCTCTCCGTTTCTTCTTTCCTTCTCATTCATTCAACCATGACCTCCTTCTAAACTCAATCATAGTGACATTCAAACAAAAGCAACATTTTCTAAAACTCAAACCCAGTGCACGCCTAAGCAAATTAGTTTGATATAAATTCTTGGCATTTTAATAAGTCAAGGGGAGAGATTATTAAGCCTTCCAAGTACAGTCTTTACTCGAGCTAAGCAGATGTTAACTGTCATTTATTCTAGGATTTAGTCCTCAGAACTTAGCAAGGAAGTCAGATATAGATAACATCCCTAAAACATTTTTGCTTTAGGTCTTTATCCAAAAATGTTGATAATTTCTTCCCCTTAGCAAAACCCACACATTTTTCTTAACAAAAAAAGAAAACACGACAATTATCACCATATTATTTTGCATAAAAATAATACTAACTTGATGGATCATTTATATAGTGGCCATCTCTAAGAAACTCAGGAATTTGTGTGAGAGGTTTGGGACAGGAAAAATAAAAATTCAGGATCTTTTACTATCTATTAAGGCCTTCTCATGTATTTTTCTAATTTCTTTTCAGGTTAAAACATTCATGTTTCCCACTAGAACTGGTTGGTAGATAACTGAAGTCCCTTCCTCTCCACTGCCCACCAACATTCCTTCATTTTCCATTTTGAGTGAAAATGTCAACAGAACCTTTAAGCTGTTTTCCTGGACATGACCTATGCTCCTCGAAATAAGTAGGAAGCTCCCTTCAAACAAACCATGGTAAATCACCCAGCATCTCCACTGCCCTGGGCTTGGGTAGGTTTCTCATGTAAACTAAGCTTTTTAGGGTTCAAAAATCTTAGCTTATTTTAGAGAGAGAGAGCAAATGAGGGAGAGGGATTATCCGAGAGGGAGAGAGAGAATTTTTTAAGTTTATTTATTTATTTTGAGAGTGAGCGAGCATGTGCAAGTGAGCGGGGGAGGGGCAGGGAGAGAGAATCCCAGGTAGGCTCTGCACTGTCAATAGAGTCCAGTGAGATACTCGAACTCATGAACCATGAGATTATGACCTGAGCTGAAGTCGTATGTGTAACCACCTGAGCCACACAGGCACCTCAGAGAGAGAAACTTAAGCAGGCTCCATGCTCACCAT
The DNA here is from genome assembly GCF_018350215.1 of Panthera leo. Lineage (NCBI taxonomy): Eukaryota > Metazoa > Chordata > Mammalia > Carnivora > Felidae > Panthera > Panthera leo. The sequence goes on from NC_056680.1 coordinate 124,687,976, forward strand.
GGAGCCCAGTGTGGGTTCGATCCCACGACCCTGGGATCATGACCTGGGCCGAAATCAAGAGTCGGACACTGAATTGCCTGACCCACCCAGGTGTCCCTCAAAATCTTAGTTTTGAGTGATGGGCCGGTTCAGCCTGTCCACATCATGAACAGCCGGGGAGAACAAAGGAAGGCCTCTCACACTGGGCCAGAACTGAGGAGCCTGATGGAGGACTTGTCTGCACACACCCACCACCCACAGCCCAGGGACACACGAGGGACCCAGGCTCCCTGGAGGTGGTGGGGGCAGGGCATTTGAGGAAAAGGCCAAGAAGTCAGGACTCTGATCCCACCTTGCCCCAAAGTCAGAGCTCCCGTGCTTTAGTCTACACTGTGGTACACGCCCAAGTTCTGAGTGACTGGATTACATTAAAAGGTCCTTCTGCTTTTAAAGATGGGGCAACTACTGACCTAATGAATGCCTCATTGCCTTAGAATTCCAGGGTACCCAAGGTACTGAAAGCACCTTTTAACCTTGGGAGCAGTAAGATATGGAAGATATAGAAACTAGGAACAAAGATTATCTGTGTCACTTTTTCTCCAAAAGATTAAAAACAAAAAAAGTACGAGGGTAAAACTTTAACGAACATTTGCTGAGAAGTCTGTTTAACAACATAGTCTTACAGATTTTTGTGTTCCAGAGTCTGATAATTTCAGAGACATTTTTGGAATCAATGGAAACTTCTTATCATACCAGGTAAGAGCATTGAAAACAAATAAAAGTCAAAGCACAAAAACCTTTCCTAGCCACCATCACCATCATCTCACTTCTAAAAAGGGAATATTTAGCACCAAAGACATGAGGAGGACGTAAAATCAGAAAAGAGGACAGTCCTTGAAATGAAAGAGATTTAGTTCCCTGAAAAGTGCAGCACATGGCCCCTTTCTTGCCATGGTCAGGTGGAAATGCCATCAGGGCCCGGTCCCTGGAACCTATCCTTCTAGGGTGGTGGGAGATTCACAGAGGAGGGAGAAGACCTGGGTCACAGAGGCCCACGTGTGTTTCCCAGGCCCTTCTCCCTCTCCTGTGACTGGCTGGAGGGTCTCTGAGTGTCTGAATGTCTGGAGCCTTGCTCGCTCATTCTGTCAAGTCTGGCCGGAGTCTGGGAGCCAGCGTGGCAGTGTTTGTGGAGCCAAAGTGGAGATTAAGTCATGTTTTAGAGGTGACCTCTGTCCACCCTTTCTGCAGTCATCCCCTCCCCTCTGGGCCTCACTCCCCAGCAACTCCCCACCTAGATGCTTTTGTCCTAGATGAGCCCCTCCCTGCTAACACAAGACCCAACACGGTCTGGTCCGCACACCCACCATCACCTTCCGACCCCCCACCCACCCCCACGGTTGCCTTCTCCTCAAATGGACCTGGTCTTTGTTGTTGTAATTAGGTTATCTCTGCCTTAGGGACCTAAGGGACAGTCCCCAGCAGCTCTGGCTGGAAAGGCAGGTCGCATAATCCCTGTTATCAAGAGGCTTGTCATTTAGCATGTAGATCAACTAATTCTTTCGATACCAGGGGAGCAATTGTGCATCTTAATATTGATTTTTTTTGAGATACAATCGCCTACATTCCTGAGTCAGACTCACTTACTGAAGCTAAAAGGTTCCACTTACTATATTATGAAACTACCCCCACCCCCATCACACACTCCATCCCAATTTAATGTTACAAAATTGGACAAATCTGAAGGGCTTTGTGTTTTTCCACTTGGTCCAATTTCAGAATGAGCATCCAATCAGAAAAAATAATCCTGGCTCTTCTAAGACAGCACGTGTTTGTCTTTGGGGTGGGGGGGGCATATTCTGCCATTCCTCGCTGCCCACCCAACTGGCACACACTTCCTGTGCTTCCCCAAACTTTGCAGTGCAGTGATGTTGGGCCCTTAATTTAATGAAGCCAGCTTATCAGATTTCTATGTTTCATGATGAATTGGGAAGCTGGGCTTTCAAATTAAGCTGGGGGCATTTTCTTATTAAATACCCTTCCAGGGCAGTGAGAGGCAGAGAAAGAAAAATCTGAGCTACCGCCTCAAGAAAAAGTGCTACCTCCTCAAAGGCCAAAGATGCACTCAGATTTGGGACAGGCAGAGTTGTAGATTCCATATCATGAAAGAGTATGAGGCAAAGCAAGTAGCAGCCAAGAGCAATATAAAATTTGTTCTATCCAGAAAGTTCAATGTCCCTGAACACAAGGGTGCCTGCTGCAATAGAGCACATCATCACCATTGGAATCCCAATCAACGACGACTCTTTCCACCACTTACTAAGGATCAGCCATGGGTTTGGCACTGTGTTGCAGAGTGTGCTGTATCTTTTACGCATATGGTCCCGCTTCATCCTCACAGCAAGCTTGTGAGGTGTGTTCTATTAATCATTCCCATCTTACAGATAAAACTACCGAGGCCAGGAAAGTTTATGCGAGTTGCTCAAATTCCTGAAACCAACAAGTAGCAGAAGCAGTTTCCAACCCAAGGCTGCCCAACTCCTAAACTTGTAGGCCTACTACAAAACTGCTCTTCATGTTCTGCGAGTTACTAAGGGGTGTCTTCATTTATTCCACTAGCTGTGCGTTCATTTGGAGATGATTGCTCATCTTCCAGGTCCTAGGCGCCAAGGAGAGAAAAGAACACACAGTGCAGGACAGGAGACAGAGAAAAGTAAACAAATACTGTACCATCAAATAAAGTGATGCCTTTCTTCCATCGGGAGGGACTTTGGAGAGGGTCTTAAAGATTTCATAGGAGATTTTAGAGTATATGTTGTTTTCTTTTGAAATTCCATGTAAATGATTAGATGCTTAAGAGAGAATGGGGAAAGAACTGAGCTAAGAGAGTCTCATAAGTCCGTTCAGTACACAAGCAAATGTGGTCATGTTACTTCCCTTTGTATTTATGTGAAATCTTCTATCTCGTGGGCTCTATGTGCATACTGATGTTTTACTGACTGCGAAGTGAAATTAAATCTTCAGCCAGGAGAGCAAATGTAGCAGACTTCAAAAAAATTCTCAGCAGAGATCTGCATTGTACTGGGGACAAGATATTAACATATGACTTCTTTGTAGTTACTCTGTGCTTAAGGAAGGAAGAGTTATATTTACTTTTTTAAAGTGTATTTATTTTGAGAGAGGTTGAGAGAGAGAGAGACAGACAGACAGACAGAGTCAGAGAGAGGGAGGGAGAGAATCTGTCAGTGCAGAGCCCAATGCAGGGCTCAATCTCACAAACTGAGAGATCACGACCTGAGCCGAAATCAAGAGTCAAAGGCTTAATCCATTGAGCCACCCAGACACCCAAGTTATTTACTTTTTGTTGTGTAATCATAAAGGAGGTGCTCAAGAAATGTTTGTTATAATAGAAAATTGAATGCATGAATTAATTTTAATGCCTGTACAACTTCTCCTAGAAACAAATGCTATACCCATTGTAGTGTGGGTACATACTATGACCATATCATACTTTCTGGAACACTCCTGATTTGAAATATTCTCTTGTCCTCACCAACCATCAAAATGGCCATTTTAATATTTGAGCATCATCTATCAGCTTACTTCTTGTGCCCCAAAACAATTACCAAGATTATTTGTCAGAATCATGTGTCTCATTGCTCTTTTTGGGAAACAAGGTTGCCACAATAACAGATAAACTATGTTCTTGAATGAGAAGGTAGACACCATTAGGGGGTGTGAAAATGAAGAGCCATAAGTACAATCCATCAATTTGGGTTCTACGAGTTTTTGGTGTTCTCATTAAGTAAAAAGAATACATGATAAAATTTATTCATTTATTAGCAAACACTATCAAATGTTCTGAGAATACTGAACATGTGTTACGTAAAGTTTTGGTGAGAATCTGATGGAAAATACTTGACTTGTCAGCCTTGTTGATCACTACATTTATATTTGTCGAACATGAATTCTGTTATTTTAGAGGCTTAGATGTTAGAGCACAATATAGTAGTAGTAAGGGAGAACTCCAGGCCTATACCAGACATTTGTCATATTCTTACCGGCCCATCAACTTTGAAATGACCTCCCATTACTAACTGAAATACCTATGTTTCCCAGTATAGAAGTTAGAACTGAAGTGACTTAGCCTTTTTGCAGCTAGAATACAGCATGTGACCCAAGTGCCCACCAATCAGGGACACTTGGGAGAGACTTCCTTCCAAAAGATCCTGTTGCAGAAATGGCTTCAAAATAGGTGGAAGAAGCTGGTGCAGTAAAAGTGAATCTCAGACACTTAGTGCTTGGCAGTGGCAGAGTCAGTGACTTCCTGGCAGGCCATTCTGTCTGCAGGGTTTGGGTATTGCTTCTGGAAGGTGGGTTTCCAGCTCCTTCCTCTAGCCTTCCCCCCCAGGTTCTGTGAGTTTCCTCATATCCTTCAATAAATCCTTCTTCTGCTGAAATGTGTTCAATGAACACATTGCTTCGCAAGTTGGACCAGGGACTGTTACAAAAGATGACATCTGATCATGAAAATAATCTTGACGTTCACAGTGAGTACATCATCTGGGAAGTCCAGGCTGATCTCTGAGTGTGTCTGTGTGTGCCTGAACAATGGAGTGGGAAGTCAAACTAGTTTAATCAGACAGAAATCCTAGCATCTGTTTGTTGGAATATGATTATGGGGGTTTTTGTTGTTGTTGTTGTCGTTGTTGCTGAATATATTACTATTACTTACTCAAACTGCTTGGAAGATAGTCCTGAGTTTCCTGTTAATTACAAAAACATTGATTTGGAATAAGCAAATGGTTATACATCTGTAAAACCTTTGTATGAGTTTGCTTGGGCTGCTATAACAATATACCCCAGTCAGGGTGGCTTAGACAACAGACATTTATTTTCTCACAGTTTTGGAGGCCAGAAGTCCAAGATCAAGCCCAAGATTAGGAGTCACCAGGTTTAGTTTCTTCTGAGGCTTCTCTCATCAGCTTGAAGACGGCCTCCATCTCTGTGTCCTCGCATGGTGTGTCCCCTGTGCACACGTGTGCTAATCTCTTGCGATAAGGACAGCAGCCATATTGGATCAGCGCCCATACATATGAACTCATTTTACGTTAATTACCTCTTTAATGGCCCTATCTCCAAATACAGTCACATCCTGAAGCCCTGGTTGTTAGGATTTAAGCATACGAATTTGTGGGGGAAGAGGACACATTTCAGCTCATCGCACTTATGTTCATCTAAATTGTTTAAATCTAAGGCTGATTTGGGGAAGCTAATTCAAAAAGGTACCACTACTTCTGTTTAGTTTAACATATATATTTATAGTAGAATAATACGTTGGTTATTACATAAAAACTCCATTTTAGAAAGCAAGGTTAGACCCCTGTTTCCCCAAACCCTCCCCCCTCCATCCTTCAAAGTTTACTTTTTAAGAAATTAAAGTAAAAATGTCTAAACAGCATTTAAAATCTGATCTTTTCCACAGAGTTGTCCTCACTCTTCAACCCCCCACTAAAATCCTACTTTTACACAAGGTCTCCCCTGATCTTCCCCAGCTGGAGGAGCTCTCTTCAGGACTCTGAGAGTACCAATTAAAAGGCAGAGATTGGTGGAATGGACAAAAATTATAATGTAATTAGGTGCTGTCTTATAAGAGAGATACTCTCGATTCAAAGACACAGATAGTTTGAATGTGAAAGATGGAAAAAATTTAAACAAAAGAGAACTGGAGTGGATATCCTAATATCAGACAAAATGGACTTTAATACAAAATTGTCACGAGAGACAAAGAAGGACATTTCGCAATGATAAAAGGATAAATCCATCAAGAAGACAGTTACAAACATTTAGGCACTTAACCATGGAAGCCAAATTATATGAAGTAAAAACTATCAAAACTGAAGAAGAAATAGACAATTCAACAATAATAGTTGAAGACTTTGATACCCTGCTTTCAATTAAGAATAGAAAAACTACTCAGGAGACCAATAACAAACAGAAGAGTTGAACAACATTACAAACCAAATGGACTTAATGGACATCTATAGAACCCTCAAACCATTAACCACAGACTATACATTTCTTCTCAATGTAAATAGAAAATTCTCCATGAGACATCATATATTAGGCCATAAAGTAAGTCTCAATAAATTTTAAATGACTGAACCACACAAACTATGTTTTCTCATCTAATGGAATGAAAATATAAAGGAATAACAGGAGGACTTTGGGGAATTAAAAAATATGTGGAAATTAACACACTCCTCAATAACCAATGAGTCAAAGAAGAAAGTACAACAGAAATTGGAAGATATTTCAGTTAGTAGTGTATTTAGGGCTGCTCTTCCAAAACTAAGCTATTGTGCTAGAAAACTGCCCATTGTATTCATCAAAAGAAAAATCCAGTAGAATGTTACTTGCCGATTGTCTGGCAATATGCGAAAATTATGAATGAATCAGAATTTCTGTCCTAACAAATCCCTCTGGTTCTGCTTTGAATCATCCTGTCTCCATTTCTTTCATTAATGGATGGAGAAGAAATGCCATGAATGAGAAGTGGCAGCTTGCACTTTGAGAATGATTATAACACCCTTAATATTTACTCCCTAGAAGCTGTCAAAAAAAAAAAAAAAAAAAGCTTGGCATTAAATACAACCTAATATTCACAATGAAGAAGAGCAATTACCTATAATCCTATTTTCGTATCTATTATAAAGGCTACCTTTGTGTCTTCTCCAAGACAATCTGCATTTATTAATGCTGTGACCAGACACGTGTAAGCAACAGTATGAGTTTACTTTATAGTAAACTCATTTTACTTTACTTTACAGTTTACTTGACAGGAGGGTTTGGCCTTCACAGTTGCATTCTACGAAAGGAATCCAGTCTCCTCCAGCTCTAGTAAGAGCTGGATAAATTCTGGGCCTTTCCTAAAATAACAATGATTACTCTTCACAAAAGAATCACCAACAAAGACTACCCTTGAGAAGATTTAGATTGTCTTCCCCACGGTGCACATATAGCAATGCTCCACTTTTTAGAGCTGATATAGCGACACTACAGATGAATATTTTGGTTAATTAGTACAGGTTTATCAAATTCTTTGATAATCTTGGATGGAAAAGTAAAGCAACTCAAAGATTCAGTCCAGACTAAATAGTGTAGCCTAATAGATCAAAAGCCTGCAAGAAACCAAGCTGTGGAAAAGTAATAATGTAAATAAAAATGTGATTTCAATCCCTGCTTGGCGACTGTCCTCGCTCTGGCCACGAAGGCTCAGTGCCATCAGATGCATTAATGCTGAGACACTGGGCACTCTGCGGGGAGGGGGAGATGGTGAAAGCTTTTTTGCCTGTAGATTGAGGGGAACTGCTTATAAGCCTGAAATGCATTTGGCTTATGCATCAGACATCAGTTACTGAAGAAGCAGAGGCGATGAACTTCCTTTAGCATTGACCTGACCTGAGGGGATAAAGGCATGCCAACGTGCTGAGTTACTTCAACAATGCAGAGACATCCAATGTCAAAATGCCACAGGGCTGTGTGGTGTTCCAAAGCTGGAACCGGGTTTCCATGAGACTATTTTAAGGTGGTGGGATTTCTGAAGTGTGTACAGAGGTGCAGCCCTCCCCTCCCCTGCACCCCCACCACTCTCATTGTTGGAAGAGCAGAGTAACCTTTGTCCTAGGAAACAATGACGGACGGACGATCCCCAAAGCCCAATGCATATAAACAGTGCTAGCTTCACATGGTGGTCTGGAGACCGAGCAAGGTATAGGAGGTAATGAAGAAGACATTTGCAAGGAATTTCTGTTCTCCTGTTCTCTCTTTCTATCCTCCTGCTAAGCCATTTTCAACTGCTGACCCCCCAGCAGGGTTTAGGACTTTGGCTGGAGAACAGCATAGGAATGAGCATCTGAAATCTAGGATTCGAAGCCCTTTGTTCAGAGTTGGAAATCTTCCTGGAGCAGGGAACCTTAATAGCATAGATTAAGAGCTAGGGCATTGGAGTCTGACATCCTGGTTTCAGATTCTCATCTGTCACTTAATAGCTGTGCAAACTTGTGAAAGGTGCTTACCTTCTCTGAGTCTCGTTCCCTCATCTGTCTACGAAGGGGACTTAATAGTAATATCCACCAGAATAAATTAGGACCTGCAAGTACCGGGAAACCTGAGATAACAGTGGTTTTAACGAGATAGAAGTCTATCTCTCTCATGTAACATGGCAGTCCAGGCCTGCTGTGGAGACTCCACACAATGAAGAAATTGGGTCTTCCATTGAGTTGCTCCACGATCTTCATGGTGGCTTCCATTCTAGTCCAAGATGGATGCTGCAGCCCCAGCCCTCACACTCATATTCCACGCAGAGCAAGCAGACAAAGAGAAAAGAAGGGAATGGTCTTCCCCTCTAGGGACATGACCCTTAACTTTTTTTTGTCCTGAACTTAATCACAGGACCACACCTGGCTGCAAGAGAGCCTGGGAAATGTGGTCTTTATTCTGGATGGTCATGTGCCCCACTGCAATTGGGAAAGTCTGTTCCTGAGAGGAAAGAATAATAGTGGGGGATGCATAGGATTCTCTGCTCCCCAACCTATCAAGCTATTGTGAGGATTCAGATAATGCTGGTAAAGTGCTTTGCACAGAGACCAGGCCAAAGGAAGTGCCCCATGAATGGCTGGGACTGCTGCCATCCCTCATCCACTCAGAACACCAGCGTTTGGTCCTAGGTTGCCAGGAGGGAGCTGCAGCTGTGGGAAGGTGGGCAGAAGCGGGACATGTACAGATGCTATTTGCGGAGCATGGAAGGTGCACCGGGCTCTCGGGCAGCAGGGCCAGGAATGGGGTGAGGTGAGAGTGAGTGCCTTACCACGGGGGCAAAATTTAGGGGTGCCAAAGAATCAGCATTCAAGAAAAGTAATGTTTTAATGCAGTGTTTTAAAACTAACATGAATGCAAAAAATCCACAATAAATATCAAACATTTAAGGAAATAGGGGGTCCAACACCATGCTTGTACAACTCCCCTCACCTGCTTTACCCTGATCAGAGCCTGTCCCTCCTGACAGCCTCTCTTCAGGTGTGAGAGAATTCCAGAGTTTAAGGGGGATCACTTTCAAACCTTGGAGATATATCTGCAAAATAATAGGATCTGACAAAATATAAAATCCCTAAGGCATATGGATATCTTTACTCCATACATTAGTTTTAAAGAAAAACAATACTCTTTTTTAAATTGAAAAAAATCCATACCGATTTTTTTAGTTAAACAATTTTTTAGTTAAACAAATCCTTGAGTGTTTAACTCTTGGTTTTGTCTCAGGTCATGATCTCACTGTTCCTGGGATCGAATCTTGAATCTGGCTCCTTGCTGTCAGCGTGGAGCCTGCCTGGGATTCTCTCTCTCTCTCTCTCTCTCTCTCTCTCTCTCTCTCTCTGCCTCTCTCCCACTTGTGTGCTCTCAAAATAAATAAAGAAGCTTTAAAAAAATATCTCTGTAATAAATATCCTGATAGTTAAGTTGTTTTCACAGTTATCTGTTTATTTGCTTGGTAAAAATTCCTAGAAGAGAAACTCCTCTTGAAGGAAGGTAATCCTTCTCAAGGTTGCCAAATGGCCTTCCAGAAAGTTTCTACCCCTTCATACTCCTCCCAGAAGCACATAAGAGTACATGTGTCCCATACTCTCAACAACATTGAATATAACCAATTTTTTAACATCTCTACCATTGAAAGAGTGAATAGTTAAAATAAAATATTTTATTCACATTTCTTTAATTGCTAATGGAAGTCAAGACTTTTTTCAGTTCGTATTAGTATTTGCATTTTCTAAGATAAATTACTTGAGGAGGTAAGGTCTGTCACAGCAGGGATTTTTGTGTATGCCCCCAAGGATCTACACCAGTTCCTGACAAAGAATAAGTCCTCAGTTAATATTTGTTGAATGAAGGGAAGTGCCTAACAATTTGCAAGAGTTCTTTACCTATCAAAGGAATGAATACTTAGGATGGGTTTCAAATATTTTTCTTAATTTATCATGCACCTGTCAGTTTTTTTTATTGTGTTCTCTGCAAGTTTTTTAAAAATCAAATTAATTGATGTTTTTCCTCATGTTTTCTCTCTGTGTCAGGATATTACACCAAGAACATGTGTGCTGGCATATTTGATTTTTCTTAGTTTTTCCAGGCAGGCTATTATCTTCTGCAAAGTATATAAAATATATATATACATATATTATATAATATATATATATAAAATATATACATACATATATATTATATATATATAATATATATATATATATTATATATATATATATATATATCTTTTACTCTTTACCAATGTTTATGCCTCATTTGTTTTTCTCATCTTATTGCCTTTAAGTTCCAGAAAGCTGCTTAATAATAAAGTGACAGTAAGTATCTTTGTCTTATTTTTTGATGTGAAAGTAAATGCTTCTTTATTTGTATGCTATTAACATCAAGATACTAATTTCATAATGCCTACTTCAGTTAAATTTTTTTTGTTTCCCTTTAAGAGAATTTTTTTTTTCAACGTTTTTTATTTATTTTTGGGACAGAGAGAGACAGAGCATGAACGGGGGAGGGGCAGAGAGAGAGGGAGACACAGAATCGGAAACAGGCTCCAGGCTCCGAGCCATCAGCCCAGAGCCTGACGCGGGACTCGAACTCCCGGACCGCGAGATCGTGACCTGGCTGAAGTTGGACGCTCAACCGACTGCGCCACCCAGGCGCCCCGAGAATTTTTTAAATCAGGAATAAATTTTAGGTTTTTTCAAATGTTTTTGACACCAATATTTTTTTCTATTTTGCTATTTGAGCACTAAAATTTTTCCTTGTTCTGGTAATATGATTAACCATATTAATAAATATCCCAAAATTATATCCATCTTATATTTCAAGAGTAAGCTCACTTGGACATAGTGTATTTAAAAAAAAAAACAGCTCCAGTTTTGACTTGCTAGTATTTCATATAGGATTATTACATTTATACAGTTATACATTTAGTCGATTATCTCTTTTTGAGGTTCTGGTATGTCAAGTCTGGTATCAGGGTTATACTAATTTTCTAAAATAAATTGTGGAACTTTCATTTCCCTCTCTTTTAATAGTTTTAATAGCATAGGAACTATGTGCTCCTTGAAAATATGAAGGAACTTGCCAATAAATTTTCCTGGATACAGTACTTTAACGGTGGGTCTTCAACGATGCCTTTTCTTTTTTTTATCTTTTCTATGCTTTTTGTTCTATGTAGACTTTCAACTTCTTTTACACAAACGTGACCATCTGTTTTCAGTTTTAAAAATGGATTGAATCAGGATTTTGAAATTTATCAACGTAGAGATACACATTGTATTTTCTTAAAACTTTTCATAATCTCTTTTCTAGCTTTGCCCAAATCCACTTCTTGTGATTAATATTGTATATTGGATTTTTTATTTTAGGGGTTCTCTTTTTTCTCTCCTTTTGTTTTCCTTATACTTGTGAGGAGTTTGCCGACTTAACTGGTCCTATTGAAGGAATGGATTTTGAATTTATTATCATTTCTCTACTTTTCTTTTTTTTTTTTTTTTTTTAATTTTTTTCAACATTTTTTATTTATTTTTGGGACAGAGAGAGACAGAGCATGAACGGGGGAGGGGCAGAGAGAGAGGGAGACACAGATCATTTCTCTACTTTTCTAATTAATTAATTTTGCATTAAACTTTATGCTACCTTTCTCCTGCTTCCCCTATATTTCTCTCTCTTTCTGGATTGAGCTAAATGCTTAGATTATTTTTGGTGCTGTTTTTAATAAACACACTTGGGACTACTTGAATGTAGCTGCATTAGTCAGTTTTTGCTAGGTTATGCTGCAGGGAGAAATAATCCCCAAATCTCATCAGTTTAAACATCTAGGGTTTATTCTCTTTCATATTACATGTCCTTTGCATGCTGGCTGCAGCTTTAGTCTTTTTCGTTCTGAGATGCAAGCCAAAGAAGCCACCTCATATGTGGGGCATGCTTTTCTTACCGTAGAAGAAAAAGAGCAGTGGCTGAGGCACACCTGGGGTCCTAAAGTTTCTGCTTGAACCAGACACAGGTTACTCCCATTCACATTCTAACAGCCTAGCAAAGTCAAATGGTGCTGGTGGGGGTAGGTAAGGTGGCAAATCCCTATCACAGGGAGATCAGCAAATAATTGTCCTAGACTTTGAGAGGTAATACTCTTATTGTTATTTTTTAAAGTAGTCTACAACTATGGTTTTTGCTTTTTTTCCAGAGTGTTTCATACTGTGTTATGAGAAAACAAGTGTTTGTTGTGACCGCACAGAACAAAGACAACTAGTCCAATCTAAAGGTTAGAGATAGGGTGCCTGGGTGGCTCAGTCAGTTAAGCATCTGACTCCAGCTCAGGTCATGATCTCATGGTTCATGGGTTCGAGCCCTGTGTCAGGCTCTGTGCTGACAGCTCAGAGCCTGGAGCCCGCTTCAGATTCTGTATCTCCCTCTGTCTCTGTCCCTCCCTTGCTCGCACTCTATCTCTCTCAAAAATAAATAAACATTTTTTAAAAAAAGAAAAACATTATAAATAAGTAAATAAATAAATAAATAAATAAATAAATAAATAAATAAAGGTTAGAGAGCTTCCTGATAGAGCAATGGTAGCTGTTGGTCTAATAGAGAAGAACCACAGGAGTTTCAGGACTAAAGGGAGGTTGGGTGTACAGTGGGGGGAATCTCTTTCAATTATCTGATCAGATGCCAGTGTACAATTTTTGATTGTGAACCTGAACTGTGTCTGTCCACACTGCTAAAATATTATCTTCAAAAACTTAAAAACATGACTTCTATGCAAATATAAAAGGAATATGTGTTAAAGATTTTGTTTGACCCCTTAATGGGAGAATCTGTAAGATGTTAAGACTATTTCTCTTTTCTTAAGACTTTTTTAAAATGTTTTATTTATTTTTAAGAGACAGAGAGAGTGTGAGTGGGGGCAGGGGGCAGAGAGAGAGAAAAACAGAGGATCCAAAGTGGGCTCTGTGCTGACAGCCGTAAGCCCGACGCGGGGCTCACGAACCATGAGATCATGACCTGAACCCAAGTCAGAGGCTCAACCGACTGAGCCACCCAGGCGCCCCTTAAGACTATTTAAATGGAGAATCTGAAGAACAGAGATATCTATAGGCAGTCAAGAATGCCTACATAAATTTGCTAATAGATGCAAACTGGTTAATACCTGAAAGAGCAATAAAATGCACATCATATATCGTGCATTTTGTATATGCAGTGTTTGGGGTTATCTTTTCTTTTCTTTTTTTTTTTTTTAACGTTTATTTATTTTTGAGACAGAGAGAGACAGAGCATGAACGGGGGAGGGTCAGAGAGGGAGACACAGAATCTGAAACAGGCTCCAGGCTCTGAGCTGTCAGCACAGAGCCCGACGCGGGGCTCGAACTCACGGACCACGAGATCATGACCTGAGCCGAAGTCGGATGCTTAACCGACCGAGCCACCCAGGCGCCCCGAGGTGGGGGTTATCTTTTCTATATCTACTGGATAAAATTCATTTGCTTTGCTGTGAACAAGAACCATTTGCATTACTATCAAGTTTTCTACATGTTAACTGTTACCCTGTGGTTGGAAAGTAGCCTAATCAATAGAAAGCCAGTAAAAAGTGCACACCTTATAGGACATGTTAGCTAATGCCCAGTAAGCCACTAAAAGCACACTTAGTCGTCGCTTTGCTCATCTTGAAGTTTGAACAAGTTTTCTTGATAATACCTTTATAAATTGTGAAAAAAAATTAACATTGTTTTCCAACAAAGTAATTAACTCTGCTGAGTGGATCAGATATGTGTGAACCCACTACACGGTCTTGAAACATGTATCTCCACCTCCCTGCCTAGGTCCAGGTCCGGCCTATATGTTAATAATCTCTACTATGTGTCCTGGGAAGGTCATTCGGGTTTACTCTCACTATCAAGGGTAACACATTCAGCAAATTCTTAAGCTCTTGTCATCTCCCCAGCAGCCTTTTGTGGTCCTTTAACAGTCTGCTGGGCTGAGCAGGAAGAGACAGGTTGCTCTGGGCAGTGTTCGACAGCACAGCTCTTTGTCTCTCGTTGTCAGCCAGCCCTGTCACTACATTGTTCTCTGGGCGGCATGCCTTTGATGGACTATCTGCCCCTCATGACTCAACACTCTGAGCAGCATTTGGAGAAACAGCAGTCCTACGTTGTTCCTTCTGGTACAGAATAATCCCATTATAATATGATGCACTATCAACTCAGTTCCACATATTTGTTGAGAACACAGTGAGGGAGTCACAAAGATGTAAAGCCATGCTCCCGTTCTCAAAGAGTTGTCTGTCTGCTGGGGAGACGCCACACACAAGAACAAATGCTAGAACATCCCCATAAGGAGGCCACAACCAAACCCCTACTCTGCTGCTTGTGCAATCTTGGACAAGGATTTTTTTTTTTAAACATCATTCCTGAAGTATAATTTATATACCATTACCCATTGTGAGTATAGAGTTTGATAAAATTATTTTTAGTAACTTTACAGAGCATGCAAACATCACTTCGGTCCAATCTTAGAACATTTCCATCATCCCCAGAAGTTTACCTATGATCACTTTCAGTCAGTCCTCATTCTCAGCCCAGACCCAGGCAACCACTGATCTGTTTTCTGTTTCTACAGATTTGCCCTTTCTAGAAATTTCTTAAGTGGAATCATACAATATGTGCTCATTGGTGCATGACTTCTTTTACTTGGCATCATATTTTTGAGCTCCATCCATGTTGTAGCACATATTAGTGTGTATTCATTCCTTTTGATTGCTGAATTGTATTCCATTTTATGGATTTCCACATTTGGTTATCCATTCACCAGCGGATGGATATTTGGATTGGGCTTATTATGTATTGTGCTTCTATGAACATTCACATATAAATCTTTATGTAGATATAGGATCCTTGGAGTAGATTTTGGGGGTTTACGTATCTGTTTAACTTCTTGAGAAACTACCAAACTCATATACCAAGTGGTTGCACTATTTTGCATTCCCACCAGCAATGCATGAGGCTTCTACTTTCTTCGCATCCCCATAAGTACTTGCTATCATCTGTCTTTTCAATTATAACCATCCGAATGGGTGGGGATGGCATCTCGTTGTGGTTTTGATTTGCATTCTCCTAATGGCTAATGATGCTAAGGGTATCTCCATGTGCTGAATAGCCATTCACATATCTTCTTGGGCAAAATGTCTATTCAAATCTGGCCTATTTTTAATTGAGTTATTTATCTTCTTACTGTTGAGTTGTAAGAGTTGTTTACATACTCTGGATACAAATTCCATGTCAGATATATGATGTGCAAATATTTTCTCCCAGTCTGTGGCTTGTCTTCTCATTTTCTTAATGGACAAATTATTTAAGCTACTGTAATCTAGCTTCAATTTTTGCATATGTTTGTGGGGAATATTAACAATATCTATTCTCGGGATTGTTGAAAGGATTACAAGAGGTAAAATATGTAAAAGATGCTTAGCCTAGACTTTGGAAATTATTAGGAGGCTTGCTGAATGTTCATTGAATAATCTGAATATAAGAAAGTGTGTGAAAAGTGCCAAACTGCAGGTAGCTGAGTGCTTCACTTGTTCAGGGAGCAAAGAAATCAAGCAACAGCTGAAGGCCACGGTCCCACAGTGGGAGTAACACCTTGAGATATGTGTTGCAGGATGAGAAAATCGGGACACAGGAAGGTAGTCCAGGATAGGGAA
The DNA here is from genome assembly GCF_018350215.1 of Panthera leo. Classification (NCBI taxonomy): domain Eukaryota; kingdom Metazoa; phylum Chordata; class Mammalia; order Carnivora; family Felidae; genus Panthera; species Panthera leo. The sequence continues at coordinate 124,703,739 of NC_056680.1, forward strand.
ATGGCCAAGAGCAGCACAGAGGCATGAGTAAGCAAAGCCGGTGAAGATGGCAGAAGGGAAACCAATTTGCTGCAGATTGTGATCCTCAGACAGAACCAAGTATTGTTAAAGCCTGGTGTTATCAAGTTACTATGTAAAGTAGGCATTTCATCCAGTTCTCTAACACTCGAGTTAAAAGAAAAATGTGATTGCTCCGTTTTGAAAGGGGGAAATCAAAGAAAGAGCAAAAATATTTTAGCCAATGTAAAATTATGTCACCAATCCTGGAGAAGACTGAAAATATATTACTTGAGGTGGGGACACTGTGAGGCCTGACAAGGCTGGGGAGGAGACGGGGCCCATGAGAGAGCACCCAGGCCAGCTGTCCCAGCTGTGGACTCCTGGGGGCATGGGCCACCACACCATCTTGAAACCTGGGCCAGTTTCAAACTGACATCAAATTATCTTGGAGTCAGCAACCAAACAGATTCGAGAGCCAGGGCCACCAAACCCAGGAAATCGTGTCTATCATGAGAAGAGGGTAAACCCAAAATGTCAGGAAATAAGAAGAGCTTATATTTATTTGAGCTCACTATATACTAGGGACTAGGTCGACTTTTTGCATAAATTCTCTCATTAAATTTTTGCTATTCCCCATGCAGCAGGTAGTATTACTGTCCCCATTTTATAGATGAGGAAACCAAGACTCGATGAGGTTAAGAAACTTGATGGAGCTGGACGCCTAACTTGGGCAATCTGACCCCAGCCCTTGCTCGTAAACACGGTCTATGCTGTGCCTTCAGTGGGGCTCACATCAATGCCTGTTTCTCTGAGTATTGTAAGCCAGCACAGGGCCTACTATATATGTGAGTACCTAAGAGGTGTGTATGGCAGGGACCAAAGCCAAAGTAACCCCTAGCATCACAGAATGAAGCCGATCACTGTACACATGAGGCATGATGAAGAAAACCCACAGGTATCGATGATTAAACATGAGGTGGAATGCAGGGCCTAATAGGAGTTAAGTGTGCTTTTTAAAAAAAAATTTTTTTTTCAGTTTATTTATTTTGAGAGAGAGAGTGCACAAGCAGAGGAGGGGCAGAAAAAGAGGGAGACAATCAGAAGTAGGCTCTGCACGCTCAGCACAGAGTCCGATGTGGGGCTCGAACCCACAAACCATGAGATCATGACCTGAGCCGAAATCAAGAGTCGGACGCTTAACTGACTGAGCCACCCAGGGGCCCCTAGGAGTTACATATTTTAAATGATTTATTGAATATATTTATTTAATGATTTATTTGATATATTTAAATGATTTGCAAATCATCTACTCTTACCCATCAATTAGAGCAGTTCCAAGTTTTTCCCTCTGTAATAATAACTTCACTCCATCCTACTTCATTTCACTTGACCTTGTGGAGCCAGTCCCATAACTGGCCCTCTGAGGCTTGTGCATGATCCAGTGTCCACCACAGGAGTGGGTTCGACAAGAGAACCATCACACATGCAGCTGCCCAGGATGGGTGGAAAACTGCTTCTCCAACCTGCATCGGCCCCCACAGCATGGCAGTGGAGGGTCAGACTACATCAGCCTCTTGCTGGCTGCATCGTGGGCGACGGGCTTAACCGTTCCGACCTCAATTTCATCCTCTTTAAAATGTAAATAATAACAGTTTCTACCCAAAGAAAGCCATAGTGCTGCAGGGACATTTAAATAAAATACGGCCTGTAATGTCATAAGCATAGGAATAAGTCAGTCAGAGAAAGACAAATACCATATGATTTCACTCACATGTGGAATTTAAGAAACAAAACAGATGAACAAATGGGAAGGAGGGGAAAAAGACAGGAGAGGGAAACAAACCACAAGAGATTCTTAACGATAGAGAACAAACTGAGGATTGACAAACTGGAGGTGAGTGGGAGATGGGCTAGATGGGTGATGGGTACTAAGGAGGGCACTTGTGATGAGCACTGGGTGTTGTATGTAAGTGATGAACCACTGAATTCCACTCCTGAAGCCAATATTGCACTGTATGTTAACCAACTACAATCTAAATTAAAGAAAAATAAAATAAAATACATATTTTATAAGAAAGAAAGAAAGAAAGAAAGAAAGAAAGAAAGAAAGAAAGAAAGAAAGAAGGAAAAAAGAAAAAGAAAGAAAGTCCTCAAAAAAATGTTGGTCTTATCATTTGACTTTCCCAGGTGCTAGTTCCAAAGCCCATATCAGGTGGGGGTGTCTCTTCTCCAAATGTGTCACATCCTTCCTGTGCAATCCCAGGCTGGATACGCAGGATACCAATAGGGCCGTTTTGCCAGTCTTATCCTATGCTGAGAAAGAATGGATGAACTTTCTGAAGATAAGGCATCCCTAATTCCCTTCCTTCCTCTGTAATTCTCCACCCCCCTCTTTTTTTCCCTTTCAGCCTAGTAGACAAAAAAAATGAGTGTCCTGGCGTCTTGCCAAATGTAGCAGGAAGTTATGAATGAGGATTGCACAGGACAGTTGACTCTCTCCAGAGATAGGCTCCAAATTAATCCTGAAGGCTGGGCAGTAACCACAGGAAACTTGGAGCCATGAGGCCACCACTTAACACTTACATATCTCTGTCTATCCTGGAGTCTTGGGCAAACAATAGCTTAATCCACTAAAGGACCGGGGGAAGTATTATTAGTCATGGACTATCTGAGATCAACCTTTGGGAACGTACACTTGGGACCAGAATCTGGAATCAGGGCCTCTGGTGGGAGTAGGATCCTTATGTGAGTCTTTGAGGAATGTCACAGCAAATTTCCAACAACTGGTTAATGTCTACCAGTGCTTAGCAAATTAGGCCTATGTTGAAGTGTCAATGCCCAAGGGACTGATTTATTGAACTACCCTAATTAGGATTTTGTATCACGTCAAAGGAGCATTAAAGAAAAAAGTGTTGGCTTCTGAGACTAAGGAGTACACATACACATGGTCTGTCTCTGCCAGGCTTGACAAATGCCATTCTGACACTGCAGTGGGCCCTAGTGGAACAGCAGCCATCAATTAAATGAAAACATTAACCCAACTCCTGGAGCAACCACATTGTAACCTCGTCCCCCATGCCGACTTTCTCCTCTACTAGTCTTTCGCCTCTTTTAGAGGCTCAAAACTAGCTCAGAGTCAAGGCTGGGAAAACCTCTGGATCAAAGAACTACCCAAGACAACCTGCCATTAAGGATTTGGAAATAAGCTGAGACAATTAATCAGCTCCCGGAATTATTGCCGTCCTCTCTCTACCGCTACTACTGTGTCTCAAATATGCATCTTTCATTTGAAATCTCCTTAACCACAAATGAAACCAGCTTTCCCCATAGTCACATCTTGCCAAGCAAGCCAGTTTTGCTGTTAAGAGTATAGTGCCATATTATTTCTTCCCAAGCTTAAACCCCACCACTGTTAATTTACTCTCTGTAATCTTGAATAACATACTCAATCTTTCTGCTTTGGTTTCTTCATCTGTAGAGGAAAAATGACTGAAAATACATACCCTATGGGGTTGCATGGAGGATTAGAAACCTATGTCAAGTGTCTGGTACATAATTAGAACTTGATGAGCACAGTGATTGTTATTACCCTCATATGATTAGGATAAAAGGAGACCCAGATGACTGAGAGTACCTAAGAAATATTGACAAACAAGTCTTTACAGAAGGGCCTTCTCATAATCAAGACAAAGAATGCCTCAGGGGGCCTGGGTGCCTTAGTTGAGGGTCCAACTTCAGCTCAGGTCATGATCTCATAGTTGGTGGGTTTGAGCCCCACATCAGGCTCTGTGATGACAGCTCAGAGCCTGGAGCCTGCTTCAGATTCTGTATCTCTCTCTCTCTCTCTCTCTCTCTCTCTCTCTCTCTCTCTTCCTTACCCCTGCTTGCACTCTCTCTGTCTCTCTCTCAAAAAAATTAAACATTGGGGCGCCTGGGTGGCACAGTCGGTTAAGTGTCCGACTTCAGCCAGGTCACGATCTCGCGGTCCGTGAGTTCGAGCCCCGCGTCAGGCTCTGGGCTGATGGCTCGGAGCCTGGAGCCTGTTTCCGATTCTGTGTCTCCCTCTCTCTCTGCCCCTCCCCCGTTCATGCTCTGTCTCTCTCTGTCCCAAAAATAAATTAAAAAAAAAAAAAATTAAACATTGAAAATAATTTTTTAAAAGACAGAGAATGCCTCTCATAATAATAAGATGCCTATGTCAAGGTATACTTAGGTCTCCCCAGATGCAAAACATTCCACAACCCCAGTAGGATTCTATGCTTAGCTAATTGTCTGAGTTTCCCTTTTGGTCGACATTGAAGAATATAATGCAAGAAAGAGAAGCAGTCACCTACTACAAGTAACAGAATTCAGGTCTGGAGCAGGAAATATGTGGGATACACCTGGAGCTTTTTACCATATGAGACAGCAACAAAGCTATCAGAGTCTATTGGGATCAAGACAAAAGGACTCAGGGGCTGTCTCATCAGAGAGGTTCCCATTGGCCAAAGATGGGGCAAACTGAGCAGCAAATAGGATAATAACTGCTGCAATGGATTGAAATAGATTAAATGTGTTCTAGGGAATGAATTCATTATTTTTTTAAATTGGCAAATAAAAGGAAAGACTCAAACACTTATTTTACCTTTCCAACACGAACTCTATTTGAGAGTAATCAAATCATTGATGAGTGGTTTCTCTTTATAGAGTTTCCAGCTAATAAATGAGGAGGGGTAATAGAAAATCACCATTTTGCAACACTAATGAATTAATTTACTTGGCAATGATCATCACAATATCATAAAAAGAGAGGCAATCAAACATTTTATGCCTCCTGATGAAAGTACATAGCACCATCTCTAAAGTGGTCTTGCCAAAAATACCACATTTTAATCTGATCAAACTCTAGATCTAAATACTAATTTTTCTGGCAATTCAGAGCCAGAAAAACATGCTAAATGACACTGTGGGGGTTATAATCAGCAAAGTCTAGACTATGAGAACCTCTACAGGACAAATGGTTGGTTTCGTCAACAAACAAAGTGAAAGGTAAAGAGAGAGATGAAGGAGAAACCTATAAATTAAAAAGCAACACACGCTGAAAACACCAGATGGTGGTGAAGATGGGGAGCAACAGGAACTCTCATTCATTGCTGGTGGGAATGCAAAATAGAAAGTGCTTGGCATTTTCTCATTAAACCAAACAGACCCTTACCATTGCAGTCTAGCAATCATACTCCTCAGTATTTACCCAGATGAATCTAAAACTTCTGTCCACACAAAAAACTGCAGATAGATATTTACTGCCAAGTTATTCATACTTGCCAAAACTTAGAAGCAACCAAGATGTCCTTCAGTATGCAAATGAATAAATTGTTGTACATCCAAATGATAGAATACTATTCGAGACTAAAAAGAAATGAGCTAACAAGCCATGAAAAGAACCCTAAATGCATATTACTAAGTGAAAGAAGCCAGTCTGTAAAGGCTACATACTACAGGATTCCAACTATGAGATATTCTAGAAAAGACAAAAGTATGGAGACAGTACAAAAGGTAAGTGGTTGACAGGCATTAGTGGGGAGGGAAAGTAGAATAGACAGAACACAGAGGATTTTCAAGGCAGTAAAATTGTATCTGTATGATATTATAATGTACTTATAACTGTATGATACTAAGAGGGATACTCGCCATTATGTATTTGCCAAGACCCATAGAAGGCACAACACCAAGAGTGAAACTAATGTAAACTCTGTTCTTTGGGTGATAATGATGTATCAATGCAGGTTCATCAATTGTTACAAATGTACCACTCCGGTGCAGGAGGTTGACAGAGGGGGAGTTTGTTGAGTGTGTGAGGACAGAGGGTATATGGGAAGTCTACTTTCCATTCAATTTTGATGTGAACCCCAAACTGCTCTAAAAAATGAAGTGTATTTTTTTTTAAGAAAGCAACACAGGGGCGCCTGGGTGGCTCAGTCGGTTAAGCGTCCGACTTCAGCTCAGGTCACGATCTCGCAGTCCGTGAGTTCGAGCCCCGCGTCGGGCTCTGGGCTGATGGCCCAGAGCCTGGAGCCTGCTTCCGATTCTGTGTCTCCCTCTCTCTCTGCCCCTCCCCCGTTCATGCTCTGTCTCTCTCTCTGTCTCAAAAAATAAATAAACGTTAAAAAAAAAATTAAAAAAGAAAAAAAAAGAAAGCAACACATGCGAAAAGTCAACCAACTGCAATGTATAAACCTTATTTGGATCTTGATATGAACAAACTACATATGGCAGAGTATGGGGTGGAGAGGAGAGGAGAGGAGAAGTAAGTAGATATTGAAAGATATTAAGGAATTATTGTAATAATTTTTAGAGGTGATAATGTAGTGTGATTATGTTTGAAAAATAGTTCTTCTCCATATACTAAATACTGAAATGTATATATAATAATGTGAAGTCTGGGATTTGCTTTAAAATATTCTAGTAGGACAGCAAGTGAGTAAGAATATGCATAAAACAGGATTGGATAGGTGATGGGTAGATATGGTTTGTTATACTATTCTTTTGACTGCTGTTTATACTTGAAATTTTCCATAATAAAAAGAAAAAGGACAGTACCAATTGGGATACCAGGCACAGCCCCATGACAACACATTTGCTGTGATATGAACACACGGACAAAGCTCTTAAACTTTTATCACCAAAGAGGAGATCCACACAGTAAGCCAGTTAAGTCATTGCAATCTGGGAACGTCTAAAAAATTAAAGTAAACCTGATTAATTATCCCACATTACTGGCTCCTGGACCCATTAGGTCCTCTGTGGTTGACATGTTTAATGGGAATTTTAAAAGTTAAATAATAAAAATAAATAAATAAATAATAAAAATTCTCTGCAAGGGCTATTTAAAAATCAAGTATCATGGAGATATCTCCTGATATTGGTCTCCCAAAGGGAAAGAAAAATGAATATTTGCTGAGTCTCTTCTGTGTGCCAGGCACTAGGCTTGCTTCATCTCCTTTATTACATAGAAGAGCCTGGGAAGGTAGGAATTAATAGTTCCCATTTTGAGGTGGGGAACTGAAGCTCAGAGAAGTGAAAGAGGCCCTTCGACACTAGAAAGGTGGTAAGGGGCTGAGCCAGGATTTGAACCTTGGCCATCTGGGTACATACTGTTAATCTCCACTCTGTATTTTCTTAGTGGATTCAACCTAGGTTGACTTTTAGCCATCACTTAGGGATACGACAAACCTTTCTGATTTTAGGTGCCAAATACAACCTTTTCTTTTTTCTTTTCTTTTCTCCTTCCTTCCTTCCTTCCTTCCTTCCTTCCTTCCTTCCTTCCTTCTTCAAAGTCTGTCCACAGTCAAGTATCAAAGTCTGGGTTGTTGAGTAAAAGGCTAGGGATGTATGGGGTGGGGAGTGTGGAGGGGTAGGATGCTGAGATTGGCCTGAGAAGCAGATTCAGGGATATACAGAGAGTTGCATCAATGACCAGGGATCAAATGAAAGCCTCACACCGGACACCCATCCGAACAAGAGGCCTCTATGAAGAGCTGGGCAGGACCAAGGTATGGGTTAGAGGATAGAGCCAAGGCCATCAGCTAGAAGAAGAGAACTGCAAGAAGGAGAGTTGGGGAGGAATCTGAGCTGATTCCCTGAGCCAACTGGCACAGAATCACGGGTGCCTCTTGGATCTTGACCTGGGGCTTTGGAGGCCTGCTCAGATAAGCCCTGTTTTTCATGGCATTGCCCACTCACGTTTCTCCCTTAATATGATGCCCACCGTGTCACGATTTTTCTGAAATACACACTTCTCTCTAGGTCATTTGGTGCTTTGTTCCCATAGAACTGGACATATTTAAGTGTTGGGAGAAGCCTCAAGCAGTGTGTAGTTTAGAGGTTTTAAACTTTTCTCAGTCATCTATGCAGCCACTTCAAATCATCCTACAGATCATGGGCCCAAGAGGTGGTCTTCTCTTTTTGTGCCCCATTAATGTAAGCATTAATGCTTTAGATTTCATCCAAGTCAACAGTTATGAAATGTCTACCTTGTGTTTTAAACCTCTGAGCCCAGCATGATTAGAATTTCAGACTGAGCCAGAATACATAGCTAGAAATGTGTTTTCCCTCTCTCCTAAAGCATAGACTTCTCGCAATTTGAATATAAGCTGGCTCTGCAAGAATGCTTTATGCATCCTCTCCCAAAAGTTCTAAAAGAGTTTATGAAAGCTGCCAGTGCCAATGTTACACACAATGGCTTGTACAGCATATCATTTTCTAGGTTGGATGAACCAGACCTTCTGATTCTATTAGAGCAAATTTGGGTGAAACAGTAATACTATTACTAATAGTAAAACTCCAAAGCTGCTATATTATAAATACCGTTTGTGATTTATTGCACGTACTTGCTATTTTAGGGGACTTGGTACTCAGTAGGAACACAATTAGAGCAAATACCTTCAGGATGCATTGTTTCGTAAAGGATGAAAATAGCATACAGATTTGGGTTTTTCTTTCGAAAGTGATATAGGTAGCAAAACATCTTCTTCCAGGGTTCTGATTGTGGTCTGAGCTTCTCTGGGGTCTGTCTGCTAGGAGCCCCATCTAAACCAGCCACCAAGAGGGAAACAGTTTGATATCTACCCTCTAGCAACTTGAGTCTATGCTTGCAGGTGACAAGGGGTTTCAGCGAAGATTGGGAGACTCCAATGCAGAATGCATGCTCTTAAGCAGTAAGACTAAGAAGGTACGAGAACCCACCTTGCCTCTTTCCCCATTGTCTTTTGCCTCCTCACTGACACTCCATGGAGACAAAAGCTTCACAAGGAACTTACCTGCAATAGTTGATCTCTCGCAAGTGAACGTTTAGCAGGTTTAGCAGAACAGTCATTGGCTATCAATGCCTTACCCTAGGGACTCGCCACAGCCACCATAAGTTAGTCTGTGAATCAGCCCTTTTGAAGTTCACAGGCCCTTTGTGGAGGAGAGAGAGCTCTTTTCAGGCACTTGACCCTATCGTCTCAGCCTACAGTCAGAACTTGCTCAGGCAATAGGAGCAAACAAAGTCAGGACGGATTTTAGCAACAATACTGAAATCCTATAATCCTATTTCACAGCTTCAAAATGTCACCATCATGGACCCGGAGCAAGTGATCAATATGTTAACATTCATGACCCTAAATTAATCTTCTAAGGACTTCCTACCACTGCTCAGACCTCACAGAATCACCCTCTCCTTGCCCTCAGAGTCTACAGCTGGAAGAAGAAACACAGAGGATGCAGACTTCCACTACTGTAGTCAGGAAGCCACCCAACTAACATGCCATCACCTCTGTCCCTTGTAATTCCTTTGGGAGCAGGCAGAAAGATTCTGTATTCCCCATCATACAGACAAAGAAACTGAGGCACGGAGAGGTAATATTATTTGTCCACATTCCTACAGCTAATAGAGCTGAGACCACCTCCCTGGTCTCTGACACTTAGACCTTTGTTCTTTCCATTATCCATTAAAGCAACATAGATGCAAGTCCTTATTGTTGCCTGTCGTTATTATGCTTTGGTCTTCCGAAAGGGATCTCTACTAAAACCTTGCCAAGTAGTGGCAGTACAAGGTCATTCCCCCATCAGAAGGTCATCTGCTAATCATTTCCCTTCTTTCCTCCCAAGTTCCTGTTTACTCTGCCCCTGTCCTTCCCCTACTTCCCATCTTTCACCACGACCTGCCTCGGGCTACCTTTCCCTGGCAGACATGCAGTGTCCCCTCTCCTGCCAGGGTGCTCAGGAGGGAGGAGGCATCCTTGGAGAGTCTCACCTCTGGTAGATCTGTCAAAGTAAGAGAAATTGGGAAATCACAGGAAAGGGGAACTTTGGGGAACAGCAGCTATCTTATCTCTCCCATCCTTGGAAGAGAGAAGGAGATTTTCGGCTTCTACAAACAACCAAGCTCTAGGAGGAGGCTTCTTTTACATACACTTTGCAGGGATGACTTAAGTAAGTCTTGACGACTCTCTTTCCCTGGAGACTAGACTAAAAGTATTGTTTAGAAATCTAATATATGGTTTATTTACTCAATTTGTGCTGAGCTCCACAGTTCCTTCAGGCCAGCCTCACCAGCCCATTACTCTATTAATGCTCCATTACTGAAATTAGTGCTGTAATTGGAGGGGGAAGGGCTGAGGAAGGGGGCACTCCTTAAAGGCACAGGTCTCATTTAATCACATCACGGACAGAGGCACGGAACTGGGGTGGGGGCCACATGAGCCACTGGGCCAAAGTGACGCCTTACCAGCGAGGCAGCAGGCAATGGACATTGGCACCACACCTGCCAGTCAGCACACAGCACCTGTGTGAGGCCCGGTGGGGGTGGAGGGAGCTAAGACCATTGCTCTTGCAGCAACTCCATCATCATCTTGCAGCAACATCCATCAACGGGCTTTGATGCTTTAGTCTCAGTTCATCCTCAAACCCGCAGACCCGAACACACCACTCAGTCCCAACTCCACCCCTGGTCCCCCACTCTTAGCAGGGGCTGTGAAGGCCATCTTTCTTGAGCTTCCTTCCATTGCTTCCCACCTCTTTACTTCAACACACCTGCCTACTCTCCCTCCTTTTTGCTTCTCCTTGCCTAAATGAACCCCCTCCCAACCACCTCCCACTCACCGCCACTGTACCTTCAGTCCGGGCCATGCTCACTTCCTCTAAGAACCATACCAGAAACCCTACACTCTTGCACTCCCTTTCAATGAATGAATTCATTTCTCTCCTTGCCTCTTAGCCCTCACCTCCTACTCACTTCTCCGCACTCTGGGATCTGAACTGCACCCTCTCACATCACATTGAGGTGGCTTTATTTAAAGGTCACTGGCCGTCTAATCGGAAAGCCATTCCTCAATTCTTATCCTCTGTGGGACAGATGTCCCACAGATGTGTAGCATCATCTGAAATTTGCCAAACATCCACTTTCTGGAATGAACTTTCCCTCTGGCACCTGTGAATAATGGTTCCTCCAAATTCTTCTGTTCTTTCTGACAGAACACTCTCTTTCTACAGTTGTAGTTCTTGACATTTTTTAAAGAGTCACAGGTTGTTTTGAGAATCTAATAAACACACACACACACACACACACATCCATTTGTGGGTCCTATAAAAGTCTGGAAATGCCAGGTTAACTACCTCTGCTCCTTACTTTCTTTCTTGGTGATCTTGACAATTCTTATTTTTAAAATTACACAATTTGGACAATTTTCACATCTAAGCCTCCAACCTTGGTCTCTTTACCAATTTCATACCTGCATTTTGAGCTGCTTGATAGATACCCCACAGGGACCTCAAACACACCTTCCTTCCATATCCTGATTTACTCTTGCCTATTTCTGTTGGTGGCTGGGTGACATCTCTGTGGTTGTGCAGACTAGAAAACTTGCGGTCATCATTAAGCCTTCTGATTTTCCTAAACCCATCCCCAGGCCCATCAGACACCAAGTCCTGCTGATTTTTCCTCTACCTCACGGCCATTCCTCTCTCCTCACCCCTCTGGCACCACCTCAGTTTGGCTTCATCGTCACAACTGACCTCCATACCTCCAGGCTGCCCCATCCACCCATACCACACCACCGCTGTGACACAGAGACTTAGAACTCACAGAGTCCTGGTCTGGGACGTGGCAGGGATCCTGTAGGGGTGGTCCAGTCCAGCCCACTGTCTCCTTGTCGGTCTCTGTGACATCTGGAGAGTGGCTGTACAGCATTTACTTGAATATCTCTGATGAAGAGAAATTGACTTCATCATTAAACAGATCATTTACCTCTGGTCAATTCCAGTCACAGAAGGTTTCATCCTTACATTAAGCTAAAATCTACCTCCCTCGCGTCACTTTCAGCTCTTTAGTGATTCTCTCCGCCTACAGAAGTTCCCATCTCTTTACCTTAGCACATAAACCCATTCACAATGAGGCCCAAATCTCCCCAGTGACAAAGATTGGCTGCAAAGCGGCCTGCACAGCTAGTGACTACATTTCCCAGCCTATCCTGCAGCCAGCCGTGGCCAGTGACTAAATTCTTGCTAACTGACAGTAAGCAAAAATGATCACACTTCCCAGTGTGAGCCATTCAAACATCCAGCACACATTTCTCTAGCCTGTCATCCTCTCCCCCAAAGCTGGAACATGGAGCCTGCCCCAATCATGAAGACAGGGCAACACCCCCGGGGAGGACAGAGCGATCAGGCAAGGAACCCGAGTCCCCAAACCACCACCCAGAGCACCACTCCCCTGGCCACTTGGACCACTCCCCCCATGACTATTACCTGAGAGAGAAGTAAGCTTGCACATCCTCTAAGCCACTGAATTTTGTTAAAGAAACCTAGCCTTGACTCTGAATAAACTCATCACTTCCTCCTCAAAATCTGTGTCGCAACCACACTGAACTTCTCACCATGTCCAAATATAGCATGTCTTTCTGCACACATGTTTCACTGTTCATACCTATGCCGGGAATTCTCTTCCCCACTTTTTGTACTAGGTGAGCCCCACTCATCCTTCAAGACCCAGCTCAAGTGTCATCTCATCTATGCAACCTCCAATGTGTAGCCTCTGTCCCCCAAGAATTTAGTAGCGTATATCTTAGTAAAGCCCTTCCCTCATTTTTAACATTTAGGAATGCTTTGGCTACTAGTAACAAAAGATTTAACTACCTCTGGCTCAAACTCCTATTTCCTTAATAGGAAGTCAGGTGACAGATGGTCCCAGGTTTGCTTTTAATGGTTCAATGATGCCATCCAAGACTCAGTTACCAATATCTCTACTTTGTCATCCACAGTTGTCTACAGCTCTCCAAGTCTTCCTCTGAAGCCTTACTGGCCAGAACTGAGCCCCATATCCACCCCTAGGGCTGGTCACTGAAAAAGGGCATCGGACTTGCAGTGACTGATTCGGACCCACCCTAACTGATCCACCACGGCACAGCAGGTTAAATGGGAATACAATTGGAGTTCTATTAGCAAGAAAGAAGGGAGAATGGCTATTCGTTAAGCACGTAAGCAACTAATTATACTGCCATGATACAGAATTATACTCTATCAGTTTATTTGTCTGACTAGGAGTTCCTTAAAAAAAAGAGAGATTGTGTCTGTTCACCTTGAAGTCATCTGTATCTCTCACAATAAAGATGTTTAAAGATGTTTTCAAAGCATACATGAAGAAGCCCAAATCTTCTGATTCTTTCCCTGATTTCCCAGGTGCTTAGCATTCTTGTCAGAGCAAAAAGTTGGCTTGATAGCCTCTGTCAGAAAAGGAGAAAGCTGAGGAGATTCATCGGCACTTCACCTTCATGTGAAACTCAGACAACTGACGTGGACCATTCCCAAGAAGCCTAGATTATTTTAAGGGTGTGTGGGTGAAAGACTATTAGTGTCTCACATCTCTGTACCCTTATTTGCTGCTGTTGAAGCCAGAGACAAAAGTGCTAAAATATAGCTGCAAAGGCAGGTCTCAGGGCATTTGTGGCCAAGTCAAAGTTGGAAGGATAAGAAATCCCACAAGATTGTTCTTGTAAAGCGTAAGGCTACGTCTTGGACAGTCTCAAGGTTTGTGGAGACGTGGTTGTCCTTCAGGGTCCTCTCTGGGTCAGGGGAGAGCTCAGAGCCACACCTTCTCTGGGCAGAGCGACATCTTCCACCGCCCGGGAGAAACTACTGCTAATGATTTTCCAAACACGGCACTTCTAAGTGCTCTGTGCTGTTCTCTGGTGGGAGCACAGCTCGTAGGAAGGTGGTGGGTAGTTGTGAGGACCAGACGGGATCAAGCATGTTGAAAGTGCTACATAAGGTGAGATTTGCGAAATGAGTCCCTAGAACAGTGTCAGCCCTGCAGATGTTAATAAATGTTAAGGATTCATTGCTATAGGATCAGACAGTCCTTAATATTCCAACCCTGGGAATCAAGATAGTGGATAGGCAGTCCACCATAAATACAGTTCAAATGTTTGATCTTAACTTATATATTCACCAAGGTGTAAGATGCAAGTTTTAGAGCTTTCTTCTATCCCCCTGATGAGAGTGGATGTCCAACTGAAATAACTGCAAAGTATGAGAGGAAGAGCATGAGTTTTGTGATTTTTCTCTGCAATCAACAGGTCAATTAATCAAGAAAATAGGAGTATTCTGTTCCAACCGTTGATTGGTGGCTGGCTTAAACAATTGAATAGAATTTACCTGATTAATATAATGCACAGTTTTGGATCTATGACATTATTTAATTCAATTCTTTTGTTTACTACATGAAGAAACTGAGACCCCCAAGGAATTAAAAGACTGACCCAAAGACACCAGTCTTTCAAAGTAAAGGATTAGGTGTCCTGATTCTCAGATCTGTGATCTTTCCTGTCCCTAGACTGTCCCACTATTCTCTCTGTTGTGGATCTAAAGACCTCCAGCTCTGCAGGTACTGTTAGCTATTAGTTATACTAGAGGCTTTGGCCATTCTAACAGGAGCCATTGGTGGTCTACAATCAGATCCAGGTGGCACTTTAAGGCTGTTTCTTGCATCAAGATCTTCCCATGTGTTCCAATGAAAGCAACAAATTCGTGTAAACCTGATGGCATGTGGTGCAACCAAATCTGAAGATTTTAGGAGGCGGGCAGATTGTCCTAAGCTTCCACAAGCTCATGATATTCATGATTCCAGAGGGCTCAAACATGCTCACTAGAGTCCCACCCCCTGATTTGCCCTATTGAGAGAGAAACGAAACCTGGTCAGCACTAGGCACCAAGAATGTGCAAAATAGAGTTCCCTGGTGGGGCTTGAATACTTACCTTCTCCTCAAGCTGGACCTCTCCAACCAGGAGTTTTAGAGTCTTCCATTCTATATCCATTCTTTATTCATTCATCAAACTGATATTTACTGGGACCTAATTGTAGCAAGTACAGTGTAAGGATACAGAAGCAGTTAAGCCATGGTCTCTTTCCTGGAGAAACATGTTCTGTAGTTTGGAAATAGGCCTGGGAACAGCTTGTTCTGGCTCCAAGGGGTAAGTGCTGTGGTTTTCACGTGTGCACAGGGAAGGATGCCCCTCCTTCTGCCAGAGAATTATTTGCATTGGTGTTTATCTGGTGGACCAGAGCAGGGTAAGCATTCCAGACAGCATTCCAGGCAGCAGGAACAGCATGTGCAAAGGCACAGAAGCATGCAAGAAGGATATTTGTTGGATTAGGCGTATCCAGCTCTTTAGCTATTCAATCCATGTCTCATAAATTGAGAGAGTCACTGGAAAATGGGAGGGCTGACATCAGATCCTACAGTGAGCTTCAGAAGTCCCATGTCTGTATGGTCAAGACTTTAGCACTTTGCTGTGCCCACCTCTGCTATCCATTCCATCACCATCAACCCATGAGGACAGAAGATAGTGACAGAGTCAACTTTGATAAGATTATGAAATGGGTAATGTTTGATTTTTTTCTTTGTTCTGTCTCTTCTGCTCCTTTCCCCAGCCACCATGTGTCCTGGAATCTCCTTTTTCCTCCTATCTCCCCCTCCTCTGATGCCCAATGTTGGCAAATTCAATTCGACTCAAGTCCTCTGTTCCCCCACTCAGGTATTTGAATGGAAGCCCTGTATTCCATTGGAATAAATGTATGCATCTCCTTCTATGAGAGTTTGAAAACTAAATTCTAACCTAGGAACTAGGGTAAAAAAAAATGCAGGGGATAAAATATGTGTATATGTAACCACAAAATCTGACTGGACTTAAAGCCTAAGAGTCGTGATTTAGTCAAACATTTCTAAGTATATATTGAAATGATCGTATTGTTTTTTATTTTTGACGCATCGATTATGAAATTACTCCATTGATTATGAAATGTGTGATAATATGAAACTATTTTACACGTCGAAAATTAGACTCATGTTTGTATGATGGCAAAGCCTTTTAATAATTTGTCAAATCCAATTGGTTAGCATCTTATTTGGGATGTTTATACCTCTTGTCCTGGGGTGGAAGCCCTAATCTGAAGGTAGGCTATATTGAATATTTGGTTTTGGTTTCTTCTTCTGAGGCACATATAATTCTCAGTTTGCAGTACACTCCTAAGTCTCGAGATCTGCTGCTTACCACCATTTTGATCTTTTCACCATTTTCCTCTCTGTTAAGGAAGTTTCTCAAGTTGGTCTCCCACGTTACTGGTATCATCTTCTGCAAGATCTCTTTTACTCTCCATCGTCAGTTGAGTTTTCATTCTGCTACTACCTTTGGAATTTCCCTGCATTCTTATTTCGGCCAACTACTTTTAGCTGATCCTGTTTCATAGAAGAAGACCGCAAGAAGGTTTGCTCTATGATTCTCTTCTTTTGATAATAGGACAGTCTTTTTAGAACCACGAATCATCAGGTAAAGTCTCCCATACTTTGCAAAACCTTCCCAGAGGCCCCTTAGCGATCTTTTCTCTTCATTCATCCATGAAAGGAGAAATTGCTGTCTAAGCCTGGAGTGTCCAGCAGCCCCCATCACTGCACATTCTGGTGCTTTAGCGGCCCTGCTAAGGTACGGAGCTAAGAACCAGCCACTAGGTCAATGCACCTGTGGGCCTTTGCTGTGAGCAAAGGCTGCTAGGCTGAAGTTAGATCTTCCTTGTGCAACCAGCAGGTTCTCTAAATAAATATAGGTTTAATTTCTGTTGTATACAGTTTAGAACATGGAAGATGACACTCCATCCTTACCCAGAACTGTGTCCAGGGCTCTTGTGACTCTCCCCTGCTTCCAGTGCTTCTCTTCAGGCATCTGAGTGAGCCACTATGCACTGTGCTTCCTCTAGCTCTCCTGTGCCTTGTGGCAAAGTGTGGCTTTTGAACGGATGCAGGTAGAGATCATCTGAAGACAGTCGTGAGGGGCAGGGAGTGGTGGGGGCATCCTGGGGAGAGACAGGACTCCTGCAGCTCTTGCCAGCTATGAAAGTAGTGGAGGAAAGCCTGATTCTCTAATCGTTGTCCCTGTGGCTTGATGACCTAGGCATCAGTAGGAAGCTCCTTAGACTATTCCATCTTCTGCCTTTGGATTTGGGTTGTTTTTAAAAAAAAATTTTTTTTAATGTTTATTTATTTTTGACAGAGACAGAATGCAAGTGGGTTAGGGGCAGAGAGAGAGGGAGACACAGAATCTGAAACAGGCTCCAGGCTCTGAGCTGTCAGCATAGAGCCCGGCGCGGGGCTCGAACTCACCAGCTGTGAGATCATGACCTGAGCCGAAGTCAGACACTCAACCGACTGAGCCACCCAGGTGCCCCGGATTTGGGTTGTTTTAATCAGAGAACGTGTGCTCCAAAATTATTTCTCAATTCTCTCCTATTGGTGAGGTCATCAATAACAATTATCCCCAGAATTTAACATATGACCTGTCTTATATTTTTGTTAAAGAAGCATTATATTCTTGTTTGTTTGCATTTTCATGAGTTTTACACCGCCATTTGCCAGGAGGGGGTGGGGGTGGAATATATCAGGCAGCATACACCTTGTTAAATCAGAAATCCTTACTTCTGATTTCTACATTTTACTGGGTTTTCTTAATTTTCTCCCTAACCATGTAGCCATCATAAATATTAAAAATTGTACAGAGCTTTAACAGAGTGATCATTTTAGACTATGAAAGTATGTAAGATAGTGCCCCCACACTAAATGACCCTAATCTGTTGCGCTTTTAAAAATCCTTTTGTTTTCTTTCTCTTTTCTCCCTAATCTTTGAGTAAGGCTGTCTTTTCTTCTCAGTTCTCTCTCTAGGACCACCCTGCCCTTCCCAAAGTGAAGCCTCTAAAGTATTCTGTCTGGAAAGGACTATGCTTCTTACTGAAGAGTCATAAAATCTCAAATTGGAAGAACATTTTTAAAAGGTCCAAACCAGTCACTGATGCTAATCTGGAGACCCCTCTAACTCTCTTCCCACCTGCCACCCACCCCTACATACTCATCAAGGGGCCATCTGTCCTCTGCTTGAACACCAAGCAGTGGTCAGAAACACCACCAGTTCCCTGAACACCACCAGTGGTCAGGAACTCATGACCCCTCTTGGTGCACTCAGTTCCCTCTCTGGGCAGCTCACATTGTTAGAAAGTCATTTCTTACGTTGAGCTGCAATGTAATGTTTCTCCTTTGCTCCCCTGCCGTGATCCTGGTTCTCCCACATAAGGACTCAGAGCACAAGTCTGCCATCATTCCCACATGCGTGCCTGTTGGGGAACTGAATGCAGATTCCTCGCCACTCCCCCACCCGAGCTCTCTCTTCTCTGAGATAAACACGTTCAGTTCCTTCAACCCTGCCTGTGATTCTTTGGAAATACTTAGTGGTATCCATGGACTCACGTGGCGTTCTCAGTTCCTTTAATGAGAAGCATGAGCACCAAGTTCTCATAAGCACCAAAGGTGGAGGTGCCGGGGAGAGAATACCCATCGACTGGAGAATACCCATCACTGTCAAAGGGCAAGACAGGCCTCCCCAGAGAAGGTGGGCCAGAAGTGTTCATTCAGAGCTGGAGCTGCCATGGTCAGTAAGATGAGATGGTCATCCAGTTGGAAAACTAGAGAAAAGGCTAATGAAGAAGTGAGTTCCAAAGCTGTAGACACAGTAAAGGGAAACCACGGGGAAGGTGCCATCCCAGGAGCTGTTAGCAGGGGGACAGGTCACCATCCCTAGGCCTGAAGGAGGAAGAAGAGGGAGTGGTGACTGTAGAACACAGTGCAGAATCTATTCGTGGTAAAAGTGGTCTATTACTTAGTTTAAAAAATAGGAACACTGATAAAAATTCTATCGCTTGTATTTTAACCCCCCACTTTTAGGTATGAATTGGCCTCTATTAAACTGCTAAGAACTCCATTAGCTTTAATTAAGCATCATGCAAGGAACGAACTAAGTAATCAGGATGGCCGAAGTGGAAGCATGAAGAGAAGTGCATTCTGAGACTTTTCTTGCCCGTGAGCAAGTGCCAAACCCTTTCAAACATGGGACCTCACCACCCCCCTCCCTGCTCCCGGAGGTGGCAATTCTATGTCCCTGTTTGGCTCAGGTCTAAAGCACACTCTGGCTGGGAGGCAGCTGGCACCGGCCCAGGCATGAATCCGTGCCTACCCCTCGGGGCCCCACTTCTAACAGGTCACCCGGGTCTGTGTTGTCACCTTGAAACATTCAAGAGAGTTGTGAGCTTCAGAAGGTGAGACGTGTGGGGCTGGGGGCAGGGAAGGCCAGCCCTGGAGGGTGGCTGGAGAGCTTTTGACAGCCCAGAGCAGAGCCCAGGGTCCTATTCCTGACGACGTGAGCCCCCAGGCAGGCGCCGAGTGGATAAGAGTGTAGACAGTGAGGCCGGCCGTGATGCTTGCCAGCACCTGCAGATAGCAGGCAAATAATTGGCACATGTTTAAAAAAAAAATTAAAAAGCTATTGGATGTGAGTATTTTCTAACAGTGTCTGGCGGGAGTGCCCGGGAGGAATTTAATCAGCAAGAGTTGTTTAAACGGGGCTCCGCACACGGGCCCTGGCGAGGCTCGTAATGAACTCCGTATCATGTGCCACTCCTGTCTGCTGGGGACATTCAATTTGTTAATTCTGCAGCTGGTGAGAGAGGTCAGATAGGAAAGTGACGATTGTTTTCTGACGTTCCAGCCCCTGCTCACATCTTTCTAATTAATCCTTTTAGGAGCCACGGGTAGATTAAGAAGGAGAAAAAGTGCAGGGAGCAAGCGTGAGAGAAATTGATGGAAAGACAGCCGCTGCCCTTCTCTCCCCAAATGGGATGGGATGTGAGGGCGGGGGATGAGGAGAGAAAAGGCAGGGCTTGGCCAGCCGCCCTGGTGCTCTTCTCACTCAAAGGGAAATCAGATGCTAGGAAGAGATGGAGCCCACAAGGGCCATCAGGTGGTCTCCTGTGGTGACTGTTTGAAACAAGGGTCAGAGAAGGAAGGGCCCTTGGCCTCCATCACTGGGTCTTGGACTGACCACAGCCATCAGGGGCCACGGAGGTGTGAGGCTTCCCAAGCAGAGTGGACCGCCAGGCAGGGTGGGAGTGTGACTCGCGGTTAAAGTCCCATGGTCACTGGGATTTTGTAAGAATGTCCCCTGGGTGCCACGAGGCCTTGTTTGGTGTCTCCAGGTTGTTCTTGCCTGCCTGCGTCGAGATGCTGCTGGTGTGCATTTGTCTTCTGTTTGCCCTTCCAGACCAGTCCCCTTCTCTCCACCCTGCTCTCTGTCTCAGAAGCAGAGCCCCCTGGACCCATCCATGGGCACTATGGTCCCTGGCAGGAGGAGCACAGGAGGTTGCCTTAGGCTGGCCAGGTTGGGGCAGGGAGGCCTGTGCCTCACCAGCTCTCCTTGCAAGCTTCTGCACCCTCTCTCCTGCTGCTGACAGCTATGCTACTCCCAGCCTGGGTTCATGCACTTTCCCCTCTACTTCCCCTGAACCCACCCATAGCTTTGTAATTCATGTCTCTGTAAACACACACCCCTCAAATTATCCTAAGAGGATCCTTTGTTCCCAATGGGACATTGACACTAGTGCCTGATGGGTAAGGCAAACCTGAGCAAGCATCTGACCTCTTCCTCAGGTAAGAACATGAGAAAGTTACTTCCCTCCCTAAGCCTGGATTAACATCTGTAAAATGGGAACAGTGATACCAACCCACAGCGTTGTGAAATAACCAGAATTAAACACCTACTAGTTGGGGTGCCTGGGTGGCGCAGTCGGTTAAGCGTCCGACTTCAGCCAGGTCACGATCTCGCGGTCTGTGAGTTCGAGCCCCGCGTCAGGCTCTGGGCTGATGGCTCGAGCCAATGGAGCCTGTTTCCGATTCTGTGTCTCCCTCTCTCTCTGCCCCTCCCCCGTTCATGCTCTGTCTCTCTCTGTCCCAAAAATAAATAAAAAACGTTGAAAAAAAAATTAAAAAAAAAAACACCTACTAGTTGCTATGTTAATGCCCATTTCTTTGCTTACAAAAGTCTCCAGTTTAGGAGACCACAAAACAGTAAAGGGTGTGAAATAAAAGAATACAAGAAACAGTTGAGTCATTATCAAACCCAAAATATTTACCTACTTCTCCTACCAGAGTGACTCCAGCCAGGTGGTGCTATTTGACATAGGATTCCCCTCTCCTGGTTGACGGAGAGCCCTGCATAGAGCTGTCCATCCACAGCAGGCTTCAGCCATGAAGCATGGATGTCCCCTCATCCCATAGGCTCCTCGAATCCTCAGTTCTTCCACTCATGCTGATACATTCATTCTTCAGACATGTGCTGGGTCATCTTCTATGTGCCAGGCTCTATGCTAGGTCCTAGGGAATCAGAGGTGAATCAGACACAGCACCAGACTTCAAGATGCTCACAACTAACTGGTAGACAGGTTCTAAATCATTCATTTTGATCAAATGCCATCAGGTATCAAAGTGAAAATGATTAATTCTGCTGTGTGTGAGTGGGAGTGAGTGTGAGTGTGTGTGTGTGTGTGTGTGTGTGTGTGTATTTGTTAAGAGAGAAGGGTCTATGAAGATTCCTCTAGGGCCTTGAAAGATGAGTTTCCCAGAAAATAAAGAGGAGCTCTGCAGGCAGTGGGAACAGCATGTGCGAAGGCCTGGAAGTAGGAGAGTACACAGGGCTCCACAGTGGCTGGAGCACAGGATCTGAAGTCCTGAGAGCAGAGGGTTTCAGCTGGAAATGAAGACTGGCTTGGAAGCAGGAAGGAGCTGAAAACCACCCTCAGAAATCTGGCTTCGATTTAGGAGACAAAGCAGGAGTAGCAAAAATTCTTTATTCTAAGCAGTTTGGAAAGAAAACTCTGGCATGAACTCTGTGTGCATTTTTTGTAATCAGCTGCATTCTGACAGCAAGGTCCTATTCCACTGGACAGGCAGAAAAAGGGTTCATAGCCATCATGGAGACTTCCTCTTTCCCTGGCTGCCCCCAGGACGATGCCCTGTTCCCAGAGACTTGCACTAAGACAACTCTAGGGGACCCCACAAAGCCATCCCCTTGAAGTCTGTCCACCTCCCCCGGGACTGCCATAATGGGAGTGGATCCCACATCACTTGTGCAAACTCACTAGCCGGAGACCACTCCCCAGGCTCATGGGGGAGGGGGGGGTGGGGGGGTGGGGAGCAACTTTCTTTTGTCCATCTCTGGCCCTCAGAATCTTTTCCTCTCTCCCATCAACCTCCTCCCAGATACATAGCCTAATATGCCATAAATGTTTACAAAATATAGGAGGAATCATAGACTTTGAGCAGCTTTTGTTTATACTGTCCTGCAAAAATTCCCTAAGGCAAGGAAATGATAAGGGCCTGACAACTTGCTTGAAATGTAGAAGCGAAATCCATGGAAAGCAAACACAAATGAGTATGTCCATGAAGCAGATGTTTTTGAAAGGACTTGGACACTCATTACTAAGTAGAACACTCCACATTCTGAGGTTATGTGTATTGAAGTAATTATCCAAATAATTTGGTTCCCCAAGTGCTTTTGGCAAAATCATTCAGATAACTGAGACAATGGCAGGAATATTTAATTTGAAATTTAGAGCGAATTCATAATCATCACACCTAAAATAGTCTCTACTAGACAGTGAACTTCTTCGGGGCAGAACTACTAACTGTAATGGTCCTGAACTTCAGAGTTGGGTTTTCCTCTCTGAACTACAGAACTGTGAGCAAACTATTTTAATCCCTTGAGCCCCTTCTCTCATCAGTAAAATAGGGCTCACCTTACAGCATTATGAGGACACAGGCAGAGAGTAGGCATCCAATAAGTGCTGACTGGAGAGTTGGATGGATGGAAGGACTTATGGACAGGAAGACAGATGGACATCTACACCCTTTGATGCATGTTTTCAATCATGACCCCAGCGCAAACTTTGCATCTTGGAATAACATCTAAGCATTTTGTGAGCTCTTAGTTAAGAATTTTTTTTTAATGTTTATTTATTTTTGAAAGAGAGAGAGAGTGTGATCAGGGGTTGGGGAAGAGAGAGAGGGAGATAGAGTCCGAAGCAGGCTCCAGGCTCTGAGCTGTCAGCACAGAGCCCGACGTGGGGCTCGAACCCACGAGCTGTGAGATCATGACCTGAGCCAAAGTCGGA
Source organism: Panthera leo (assembly GCF_018350215.1). Classification (NCBI taxonomy): domain Eukaryota; kingdom Metazoa; phylum Chordata; class Mammalia; order Carnivora; family Felidae; genus Panthera; species Panthera leo. The sequence goes on from NC_056680.1 coordinate 124,726,795, forward strand.
GGCTTAACCGACTGAGCCACCCAGGCGCCCCAGTTAAGTGTAACTTCTAAAGTAGGATCTAAACTGAGGTCTCTGACTTGCCTATGCAGATTATTGCACATAAAAAGAAATACTGAGGGTGGAGAGAGAGGAGGTGGGGGTCAATTACCTCTTTATCAGGTGTAAGGACAGCACATTCTTCCATTCATTAGCACCCACTTGTGCCTGCCAAGAGAAAGCCAATCAGCTGCCATTTGCCTGGGGCACAAATAGAAGAGGTGACCCAGAGACAGAAGATTGGGTGCAGCAGTAGAGAGAGCCAAGGAAGAAAGTTTAGACCTGCTGACCTCCAGGCAGGGGCTGGTTGTCCTGGTCTCAGAGATACAAACACGCGACCCCCGCTGGCCCTTGCAGGGTAGTCTGAAGAAGCTGGCAAATCATTTGGGTTATTACTAATTATAATAAAGTTGCTTTGCAGGCAATGAAGTACTTCTCTGAAGTGGCAGAGAAGCAAATCTACCCAATGTACTGGCCAGGTAAGCATTGTGATTGTTCTAAGCAAGGAGTAGCCGCCTCCAGGGCTCACAGGTGAATGAGTGAAGCGAAAGAGAAATAAAACGATGAGGGGCCCACTGTGATAAACAGTACAGCCTAAACACACAGGCTCCAGGTTATCCAGTTTCCCCCCCTTTTTTCTTCAAGTAAGCCTGAAATTTGGGTATATATGTGAAACGTCCCAATTTTAAATGTTGATTATGAATTCAAAATCCATCAAGACCCTGTGTAGGTCAAATGAAAACATCTCTGAAGGCCTTCAACGGCCCTCAGACTTCCAGTGTCTCCATCAGATCCTAAATCTAGGCATGAGACGGAGTAGCGGTGTTAAGGGTCAAAGCCAGAATCAATATCAAGAATCATAGTGGAAGATGGCAGGCACCTGGTAAAAAGAACACCACAGCCAGGAGCCAAGTTTGGAATTAGCAACGCACATGAGATAATAAGGGATGAGGTCTTGAGGCGAGGTTTTGTGAGGGATGATTTAATTCTGGCAGATTGTACCTGGTTGGCAAGAAGCTGTGCCCACATTGCACATTTCCAGTTACCCTGCAGACAGAGTCAAATTCATTGCACCGTGTAGAAGAGGGCAATGAATTTCCACTTTGTAAATGGTAGTAATTATGTGGAGGTTACATCATTAGAAACAATGTAATGATGATCGTTTTTATGTATTTAGATTTTATCATTTTTCTATTTCCTGAGAGTACATATTCAGAAGTGAAATTATTGTTGCATTTGACTTATACTGTAAATTGATTTCCAAAAGGGCAGTATTCACTAAATATTTCTTATGATCCCTTGTAATTAATTTGGGGTCATGTGACTAGCTCTGGCCAATGGGCTTTGAGCAGAAATGGCGCTCATCCAAGATACCTAAGGGAGACCATGCTTTCCACACCGCCTTTCCATCTGCCAAGGTGATGCTAAAAGCCATCCATTGATATAGTACTATGGACCTCTGAGTCACCAGATGGAGAAAAGCCACAATAAATAGTCACTGGGCTTTGCATACATGAGAAATAAGCTTTTGTGTTAAGCCACTGAGATTTTCAAGTTACTTGTTCAAGCAGTGTGGTCTAATCATCCTGGTTAATATATACCACTTTCTAATGTCATCAGCAACAAGTATAAATATCATTTCTACTGTATCTCTAACATTTGGCATCACCATTAAAAACATTCATTTTAGCTTATGTAAGGGATGAAGTATGATTTCTCACTTTCTTTTAATTTTGCATTTCTGAGATCATTTGTAAGGTAGAATACTTTTCATGTTTATTCATTTGCTATAATTCCTATTCTATAAATTGTCAATTGCCATTTGATGTCACCTAATTCTGTTGATTTTAATGCTTTTATTACTTTTTAAACTTTAGATGAGCCCTTTATATGAAAAAGAGATAATCCTTTGTCAATAAAATTGATTGAACATACTTTCCAGTGTGTTTTGTCTTTTTATTTTATCATTCTAATGGCAGTTAAAATTGTTGCAGTTAAATCAGTTATACTTTTTACTTGTGAACTTTTTCTATTACTTTTATTTTATGTTATTTTATTTTTTTAAGTAGGCTTAACATCCAGCATGGAGCCTAAGCAGGACTTGAACTCATGACACTGAGGTCAAGACCAGGGCTAATATCAGGAGTCAGGCGCTTAACCAACTGAGCCACCCAGGTGCCCCTCTATTACTTCTAAACTTAAAAATTCTTCCTCCACAGAGGTCTAATAAATATTTAACTCAAAATTTTAACTCTTTATATTTTAAAATAAGTCCATCTTGAATTTATTTTGGTTCATAATATAAATGATGATCTAAATAGTACTTTATTACAAAATGCCAGTCAATTATCCCACACATTTATATGTAATGTTGGTCCTTTTTCCAAATTCATTTATATTTTTAATTTTTTTTAATGTTTATTTATTTTTGAGACAGAGAGAGACACAGAGTGCAAGTGTGGGAGGGGCAGAAAGAGAGGGAGACACAGAATCTGAACCAGGCTCCAGGCTCAAAGCTGTAGGCCCAGAGCCCGACATGGAGCTCAAACCCATGGACCGTGAGATCATGACCTGATCCAAAGTCGGACGCTTAACCAACTGAGCCACCCAGGCACCCCACAAATTAATTTATGATGCCTATTTTATCAAATACTTAATGTAAACATAAAAGACTATTTCTCTGTTATCCTATTCCATTGATGTATTTACTGTTGAATCAGTGCCACCAAGTTTAAATTGTTATAACTTTATAGTGTGATTTAATGCCAAGAACAGCTAACTGGTATCATCCTCTGCTCTCATAGTCACCATTGTCAGAAGCATCTTTCATAGTCCTGGTTTAGCTCTTTCGTCACATGAGATTCTGCATTATTTTTTGTCATATTCCCTACACGACGTCCTGTATATACACTTCATTGGAATTGCATCCTGGCAATCTATTAATGGGGAAAGATGAAATATTCATGATACTTGATCTCTCATTTAAGAATGTAGTACGTGTTGCCATTCGCGTAAGTCATCTTTTATACCTCTTCGTATCATTTTGTAATTGAATTTATATAGACTGAAGTCTAAACAAATATACATTTAAATAATGACAGAACTAAAACTACATGCATGTGAAGGAGAGAGAATCTTAACTGTGTGGGTGACCCTGCCCATCATCTGCTCACTGAGCACATTCTGGAGAACAATGGAGGATCAGCTTCGGTTTCTGGCACTTTCCCTGATGTCATCCTCTCAAGGTGCTGGGAATTATGCGAGGTTTATGTTGACTGTACAGGATTTTAGCTGAGAGCTCACTTTGTGGTCTCACTCCCATGTAAAATGTGGTTCCACTGAGCTCACAAGCCCTTACAATTAAGTTTACTATGTAGTTTGATTATTATTATGATTATTATTATGTAGTTTGATTATTATGTAGTTTATATCTCTTTTGCTATTGCAAGATTGCTCATGAGATCTCATCTCTTTCTTAATAATCCTTACCTTTTCTTATTATTAAAGAAACAGTTGTTCTTTGTATAAAAGTTGCAAATACAGGTTATGAACAAGAAAATTAAAATCAGTAGAAAAATGGCATACTAGGAAATTCCAGGCTCTCATTCCTTCATAGAAACTTTTTTTAAAAACAACTAGTGATGAGCTAAAGTAACTTTGTAGACGTCCTGGAAGACCGTTAAAGATTGACGGCGACCAAACAAATCTCCCATCAAGAAAATCTGTATGCAAAATGGTACATTTAGTGACATGTTTACTGATCCTTTTCCCATCCCCTCCCCAGCATGGAACATTCTTGGTCTGAAGGAGGTAGTGACCCAGCTCCCAATTCACTCACTTGAACCAGAGGGAGCAGAGCAGACTTGATTTGCAGTTACCAGCTGTCTGGGAGCTGCCTGAAGCACTGTTCTTGGTTCTGCCTGACTTGCAGGTTAGTGGGGAAAAGTGGCACAGCTTCCATCTCAGACTGGGAAAATTGGCAAAAAGCAGTGACTGTAGTTCACAAAAACTGCAGCCACCTGAGCAAGCGATTACAAATGGAGGCACACAGGTTCCCTGGGGGGCTCAGTCGGTTAACCATCCAACTCTCGATTTTGGCTCAGGTCATGATCTCACAGTTGTGAGATTGAACCCTTGTCCAGGCTCCATGCTGAGCATGGAACCTACTTCAAATTCTCTCTCTGCCTCTTCTCTCTCTCTCTCTCTCTCTCTCTCTCTCGCAAAATAAATAAATAAACTTTTTTTTAAAAACAAATGGAGGCATACAATAAAACATCTATGGCTTTGAGGAGAAGCTGAGGTGAAGCTCTTTGGGAAATTAAAACATTCAACAATATTCAATTCCCTGTGTAGATACGGGAATTCAAAAAGCCACATAGAGGTCCAGATAAGACACGTGTTCAGAAAAGATTGGTAAAAATCTTAAGCCTTCACCTTGGGTTGATTCCAAGACTCAAAGTATGTTCTGCTAGTAAGTAGAGGAACGTCCCAGCACATAGCCAATCTGCAAAGACTAGGAGAAGTGACTATTTTTTTTTAATTTTTGTAAAGATTTGTTTTTTAAATAATCTCTATACCTAATGTGGGGCTCAAACTCACAACCGCGAGATCAAGCGTCACATGCTTTACCCGCTGAGCCAGGCAGGCACCCCAGTGACTATTTTCAAATACCCAATTTCCAACAAAAAAATAAATTAAATGAAAATAATATAAGGTATACAAAGAAATAGAAAACCATGTCCCATTCAAAGGAACAAAAATACATCTCCAGAAACTATCCCTGAGGAAACATAGACATCAGACTTCTAGACAAAGGCTTTTTTTAAAAAAACTGTCTTTAAGTATCCTCAAAGAGCTACAGCAAAGCACCAAGAACCAAAGGAAATTTTAAATATGATACTTGAATAAAATAAGAATTTCAACAAATAAATCAACAGCAGAAGGAAGACTGGAAAATTCACAAATGTATGAAAACTAAAAAATACACTCCTAAACAACAAATGAGTCAAAGAAGAAATCATAAGGGAAATTAGAAAATACCTTGAGGCAAATTAAAATGAAACATCACATACTGAAACATGGAATGTGGCAAAAACTGGGAGGGGTGGGGAATTTATATCTGCAAACACACAAGAAAAGAAGAAAAATCTCAGATCTACAGTCTCGCCTTACATAAGGAACTAGGAAAAAAAAAAAGAGAACAAACTAAACCAAAAGCTAGCAGAAGAAAAGAAATAGTAAAGATTAGAGCAGTGATAAATAAAATAGAAAATAGAGAAGCAAAAGAGAAAATCCACAAAACCAAAAGTTGTCTCTTTCAGAATATCAGTAAAATTGACAAACCATTAGCTACAGTGACTAAGAAGAAAGAGAGAAGACTCAAATTACTAAAATCAGAATGAAATACAGGACATACTACTGATGTTACAGAAATAAAAAAGACTATAAGCAAAATATGAACAACTGTATGCCAACAAGTTGGATAAACTAGATGAAATGGACAAATCCCTACCAAGAATGAATCCTGAACAAAGTATTAGCAATCCCACCACTCATTACCATTCTGATGTCTACATCACCAGACGGATGAATGAACAGATGGGAGCAAAAACTGAGTCTTCCACACTGAAGTGCTTTTTATCAAACCTCTCCCATTAGCAACAATTTATGAATATATACTGTTTACCATTTACTATCTACAACTGCACTATCCAACATGGTAGCCACTAGCCAAATGTGGCTCTTTTTTTTTTTTTAATTTTTTGTTTAACGTTTATTTATTTTTGAGACAGAGAGAGACAGAGCATGAACGGGGGAGGGGCAGAGAGAGAGAGGGAGACACAGAATTGGAAGCAGGCTCCAGGCTCTGAGCCATCAGCCCAGAGCCCGACGCGGGGCTCGAACTCACGGACCATGAGATCGTGACCTGAGCTGAAGTCTGACGCTTAACCAACTGAGCCACCCAGGCGCCCCAAATGTGGCTCTTTACATGTTAACTTAAACTAAGTGAAGTTAAACAAAATTAAAAATTCAGTTCATCAGTATATTGGCTTCCTATTGTAACAAGTTACTACAAATTTAGTAGCTTAAAACCACATAAGTTTATTATCTCACAGTTCTGGGAACAAAAGCTCAAAATGGGTCACACTGGACTAAACTCAAGGTATTAGCAGGGCTGCATTCCTTCTGAAGGCTCCAAGGGAGAATTCATTTCCTTTCCTTTTCCAGTTTTTAGGGGATGCCTACATTCTTTGACTCATGGTCCCTTCCTCCATCCTCAAAGCTAGCAGTGTAACACCTTCAGATCTCTCTCTCTCTCTCTCTCTGGCTCTGACCCCTCTTGTCTTCTTCTTACAAGGACTCCTGGGACTACATTGGGTTTGCCCAGATAATCCAGGATAAGCTCCCCATCTCAAAATCCTTAATTTAATCATGTCTACAAATCCCTTTTGTCCTGCAATGAAACATAATCACAGCATCTGGGGACTAGGATGTGGACATCTTTGGTGGGGGCATTCTGAGGACAGACTGCCTACAACACTCTCAAGTTTTCAATAGCCACGTATATTGGACGGCACAGGTCATAGAACGTTTCCACCATCTCAGAAAGTTCTATTGGACAACACCGATGGAGAGTCAAGAATCTTTAACCAGTTACTTAACTTTTTGCACCTAGTTTCCTCCTCTGCAGAAGGTATGGAGTGACAGAACTAAGTGCAGGGCTGCTTTAACAGTAGAGGAATTTTATGCTGAGTCTTGTGAGGTACTTACAATGTGCCAGGCACTCCTCCGAGCACTTTACATATTTTACTTTATTTAATCTTCACTACAACATGATGAAGCAGATGAATGATTAGTATTTCCATGTTACAGATAAGGAAACTGAGACACAAGAGGTCAAGTGCATTGCACAAGACCATGCAGCAAGCGCGAGGTGGTGCTTTGCACTATATTGTATGCTCCCCATTACTCAGCGTTCTACATCTAATCCACCCAGCAACTCTGCGCGGTAAGCCCCGTTACAGACATCTCAGTACTCAGGAGTACTGAGACTTGGTTGAATAACTGAATAGGCTACATAACTTGCTCAAGGTCACGCACAGAGTGTGCACTGGTGGTAAGATGCAAACTCATTGTTCTTTCTCCCTCTGGACCGGCAGAGATATTGGGAGTAAGGGCAGTAGAAGTTCTGTATCTCACAGAAGAAACTAAAACTGGGTCACGACAAGATAGAAAAGCCATCTTGGCTCTCCACGTGGGCTTCCTGCCCTTGTGGAGGCCCTGACGGTGAGGTGGTGGTGAGTACCAAGACCAGGGGGCCCTGCTGCCCACCCAGGGGGCTGTGGGCGACCACCCATAGCTCATATTTCTGAGCCCAGAGTGGGGAGCACAGCTTAGCCTCCTCACTAGGATGATAAAGGACAACGGGAAGAGACCATAGTTGGAGGGCGAAAATGATTTTAGAGGCTTTAATAAAAACATGGGCTTTGACAAAAGTTAAGAAAGAAAACAGCTCCATAACAGCCAAATCAAGACCCACAGACTGAATACTGGGCAAGAGTGATCGAAGGAGCCCTAATTAAAAAGCAACTTGGCTGTCTGCTGGAGGCTTCGTGTGAGGCCCGCCGTCCCTCTGGCTCTCCCCCATGACACCCTCCCCCGGCATTCACGGACATGCTCTCACCATGATGGATGGTTCAAACAGGCCTGGAAAGAGAGCTCTGCACTAAAGCAGAGCTCAGGCAGTCCACAGAACAAAACGTCCATTTGTCTTGCAAAACAATAGCAATAATGTACGTTCTCATGCAGAAAGCATTTATGTAGCACCTATTCTGTGCCAAGCATCTCCTGAGCCCTTCCTGACCTATCTCTTCCTAACTTAACTCTTGCCTCCATTCTCCATGCTTCTCCTATGCATCCTGATCTCTGGCCACCTCAAATTCCATCAGGCCCATGCTTTCCCTTCATACCTGAAATGCCTTCCCCTACCTTGTCTGGAAAACTCCTATCTAGACTTCAAAACCTCAGCTCACAATCACCTCCTCTAGAGAGCCATTTCTGAGCCACGAGATTTCCTCGGTGCCTTCTGCATCTTTCTATTTTTATACTTAGGTTGTATTGTACAATATCTGCCTGTCCCTGCCAGACCAGTAGCTCCTTGACTCCGAAGGCTGTATCCTTTTCATCTTTGGATTCTCAGGACTGAACAAAGGGCCTGGCTCTGTGCATTGGTAAGTGAACGGGGAATACAAAGGTAAGATGTGGTTTTAGTCTCGCAGAGGAGGTATGCGATGCATACAAGTAACCATACCATAAGGCAAATTTTGCTGAAAATACATGAACGAGTTACCTAGAGAACCAGAGGATGAGCCAATTATCCTTAGCCTGCAGGATAAGCAAAGGATACTCATGAATGAAGTCATAGAGGTGGAGCAGAATTTCCTCATGTATTTCAGTTTTCTAGAACTTTGTGGGTTGTTAGAATCTCTGTTTACCCTCGTAGAGTACCAGGAGGGGAATGGATTTGACAGCCAGGATATACACATCCTTTCACAAAATCTGGTCATGTTGGAGTTTGGTGAGGAAGAAAGACTGATGCTAGAAAGAGAAGGAAGGGATGACATTTAAGGCCTTCTTTCTCTTTCTACCCTGGCATTTTTTTTCCTCCCCACTCTTTTCTGTTCAGGTGACGCAAAGCAATGTAGTGTTAAAAACCAAGCCTCTGGAAACTGAATTCAAAGCCATATTCTGTCACATATGGCCCATGTCTGTATCCTATTTGGCACACATCTGGAAGCAAGATATAAATGCCTACCTCCGAGATACTGGAGGAATGAAATGGAACAGACATACCGTATCCGTGAGGGCTCCAAGCAGGAAGCAGAAACCACTCTAGCCAGAAAGATTGAAAACAAGGCATTATGTGAGGACAAAAGCATCAGGGGGTCTGGAAGAGTCACGTGGAGGCCAGGCCTTGAGGAGTTTCTCCCAGAACAGACAAAACTGGCCCACCAATCATGCAGTCAAGAATGTGAGGAATCAGGAGCCCCACCACCAGAACGACGAAGTTCAAACACACTAGCAGCTTCAAGGCTACAGGCCAACCCAGGGCCTCTCCTGAGGTGAATTCATCTACACAAGGGTAAGAGTGGCCCCGGTTGAAGTTGGGGCATCCCACGATGGCAGGGCTTGGGCAGGCGACAGTGAGGGCCCACAGAACTGTGTGTGAGCCCTGTGAATGCAGGCCCTTCAGGTAGGGACCGGGTGAGATAAGGGGCCACAACCAGCTTTAGTCAGTAACAAAGTGTGGCTCCATGTAGGGGACCAGGGCAATCTTCCCACACCAGTCCAGAACCCAGGGAAGACTCCAGGGCACACAACTCAATTATGGCACCTTGAGGGGCGCAGCTTTTTGAGTCTAAGGAAAGAGGGCCTGTGCACAAACACTACTGTCCATAATTATAGGAGTTCCTGCAGCAGCCACAGAGACATGGTCCCACTCTCTCTGGCTTTGTGAGCAGTGGGCATCATGAGGGCACATGGAACAGGACAGGGGAGAAGACGAACTGCCTCTGGCACTCCCAAGGTCAAAGCCAGATGAAGATCCTTGGAGGCCTCTGCTCTGACACGGTCATAGCATTCTCACCTATGGAAATTAAGCTAAAGGCAACACAAAACAATACATGCCCACATGTCCAGCGATGCTCATTTTTCCATCAATGACCCATTGGAGACTTTTACTTCAACATTAAAATCTCTCCCTACCTTCCCACCCCTCCACCATAAAAACGCAAGAGCGGTAGCAATTGGTCACTCCAAGAGCATGCTTGGTTGTCTAGACACTGCCCTGAAATTCTGAGAACGAACTGGACAAGACTTTGAGCAGGTGCAGAGGACCTGTGTACAGCAAGAGCAAAGGGCCAAGGAGATCTGGGCTTATTACAATGATAGAAAATATAAAAGCCCACAGAAGAGAAAGACTTGGGGAGTCAGTCCCTGGATTAAACAGCATTGAAATGTTATCTGTGATAGTCCAGAGTTTTTCAGAGGCAATATGTTCGCACCCTGTGAAGCAAAGGAGAAGAAATTCAAGACTCTGAACTGGAATTGTCTCCTGTCCTGTGAACTTCCCCAGATTCCCCCCACCCAAATTCCTCAGAAGTCAAGTCATAAGATGAGGCTTTGCTGTAAGAGGCATATGGCACAGGGCAGCAGGAAATGGGCCCCTGGGCCAATGCCAACCTGCCTTGCTCCCAACCTTCCCAGCACTGCTCTGCACGTTCCGTTAAGATCTGGATTCTGGGGACAGCCTTCAGCAAGGAGCCACGTAGATGAAGATCCTTTTCCCTTCAGTGATGTGACACCAGGCGATGCCTGAAAAGACACAAAATCTCCAGCAGGAAAATCAACCCTTCTTTCTGTTCTGCCACCTTTTTTCCCTCCTTCCTTTTTCCTCTTCCCTTCCTTTCCCTTCTCCTATCCCTCTCCACCTTCTCCTTCTTTCTTTTTCTTCTTTCCTTCTATTCTTCCTTCCATCATCCATCCATTTATTATTCCCCAAGTATTTGTTATGCACCCACTGTGCCCCAGAAATGTTCTAGGCCCCGGCCATACAACAGTGAACGAGACAGAATTTAAACCCTCACCAAGCTCGCATTCTCGTCAGGGAGACAGAGCAGAAAAAACAATGGGTGAAATCACGGTGGGTAGTGACGAATGATGTAAAGAAAAATAAAGCAAGGTCATATGGATGAAGACAAGTGCAGGGGGATTCTTTCAGATGAGGTGATCAGGAGAAGCGTCTCTAAGGAGAAGACAGGGCAGGGCAGCAAGGGCAAAGTCTCTGAGGCAGGGGAGTTCTTGCCACGATCGCGGAGCAGAAAGGTGGTTGCTATGGCTGGAGCCAAGTGAGCCAGAAGGAATGAGGAATTGGATGCTGCAGGACCTTATACTCTACGGCAAGGGTTGAGCTTTTATTCCAAGGGTTCTGAAAGCCCTGGGGATTATGAGCAGGAGAATGAGATGACCTGCCTCTCATTTAAAAAAAAAAAAATCTATTCTGTACACATGTAACATATTTAGAGGGGAGAGTACTGATGTCTCCAACTACTCACCTTACTATGAAGTGCATCACAAAATAAGATGGACTAAGGGATGGATAGAGGGACAGGTAGGTGGATAGATCTGTGATAAAGTAAGTGTAGTAACATGTTCATGGCTGAATCTAGGGGTGGTGTACAGATGCTCACTGTAAAATTCATTTGTTCTTTTTTTTAAAAAAATGCTTATTTATTTTTGAGAAAGAGAGAGCAAGAGCAGGGGAGGGGCGGGCGGGGGTGGGAAACAAAGGATCCTAAGTGAGCTCTGTACTGACAGCAGATGTGGGGCCCGAACTCACAAACCATGAGATCATGACCTGAGCCAAAGTCAGACACTTAACCAACTGAGCCACTCAGGCACCCCTAGAATTCATGTCTTGTACATGTGATATTTTTCATAATAAAAATGTTTAAAAGAGGCTCACTCTGGCTGCTGGGTGAGGAATATACTGGAGGAAGGGCAAAGGACGAAGCTGGGAGATGAGGGAGGGGCCTATTGCCAGACCCTGACTCTAGGTAGTAAAGCCCTGGACCAGGGTAGTGGCATGAAAGGAGAGAGAGCGCTCACAATTAGTGAGTGGCAGGAATTTTGTTGGAAAGGGCAGTGAGAGGACAGCTGGGCATCAAGGAATGAGCAGAATCAGTTGTGAACAGGGATGCAGTGAGTCTATGTTGGAATCCTGCCTCTTCCACTTGCTGCGTGGCCTTGAGCAAGTTACCTGATCTCTCTGAGCCTCTGTTTCCTTGAGAGGAAAACGAAAGGAACAAAATTTACCATACAGTGTGCTTTTCAACAGCATGACTCCCATAAATTTCCAAGCAGTGGGGCAGAAACATAGTAGATGCTTAATAAATATCAGTTGTCCTGAAAGGGAACGCGAAGAGCACTTGAACGTCATTGGTGGCATGAATAACCACTTGAAACACAAACTCTGCTACTTTAAAACAGTAGATGCAAAATGTCCACTCACACTGTACTAAAATATGGAATGAAATCTGAAGCTGCCACGCAAAGCATTTTTATAATTAAAAAGTCCTCAGAGCAACAGCACAGGAGACCTTAGGGAAGAAATAAAGAGAGTGAAGTTCCTCTTAACGAAAGGAGGGCGGCTGCACATTTTCAGGCAGAAAGGACCAGTCTGCAACCTTTAAGTTGACTCCCAGTCCATATGAACAAACTTAGCCTCCACTAGTGTATCTATCTGATGATGACATTAAAAAAAAAAAAAAAATAGGTGGGAGAAGATTTGAACCCAGAGCTTGATGTCACGGACTCAACCCCTTGTGATCTCCCCACTTTCCTATATCTTTAAACCTTTAAATCTGGGCTAAACCCAGGAATAAAAAAAGCCAAAATGCTACGGACAAGACATTCTTTTATAAAGGTACTGGAAAGTCCATACACGATGTCCAGTAAATTGACATTTCGGTGCCAAAATGGCTGAATCAATTGATTACTCCCAGCGAAAACATTCTGTCCGATTCTTTCTCTCTTCCTCTCACTCCCTAACTCTTCCCCCTCCCCCAAGTCCCCCTAGAATTGCCTCACTCTCCTGGAACCTCTGACTCAGCTGTATAAATAACAGGAAAAATAATTAGAAGTCAGAAGGTCAAATGCTCCAAATGCCCATTGGACAATTTGCTCTTTTCCCACCAGGACTTGGCGTCTTCATTTCCTTGTGGGAGCAGTTTTTGTGAGTCCAAGTCTTTCAGGTGGTGAAAAAAAAAATGGTCCAAGAGTGGGTTTCAGGCCTGGTAGGAAGCCTGGTTCTAATTCACACCAGAGGAATGCTGGGGGTCAGTGCTGCTCGTCTGCAATGTCACTGAACAGCCAGAAAGTCCTGGAGTCCTCTGTGGGTTACTAATTGAGATGTTTGCTTTACCTGGCCTGGGCAACTTCATATTTAGTGAGTTAGGTAGTGTTTGATGACTTCAAAACTCAGAACTAAGAGCAAAAATGTGTATAATATGCCAGACCCGTATATTGATTCATGTAAGTCATGATCATGACACTAAGCCCAGAGAGTAGATGCTATTGTCTTCCCTCTTTTGTAAAGGAAGAATCTGAGGCACAGAAAGGGTGACGTGACTAGCCCAAGGCCGCACAGGTGGTAAGCGAGAGGGCCACAATTTGGACATGGGCGGGGAAGACTTCCGAGCACTACCTTACGATTCTCCTCAAACCCAATCACCCAATATCCTCCTTCAATGCTGGTGACCTCATGTTATTTCCATCAGTGTCCCCATGGCCTGGCCTCATGGGATCATGATGTTCCCACTGATGTGGCAGGTGATCTATTCCATGGGTTAGTTACATCTCTGACTCACACAAGTGCTGAACACCTCCTTGAAGAACATAAAAATGGAAAATAAAATAGCAAATGTGAACCTTGTCAGAATTATGGTGTAAATGCCTATGGACATGTCTGAAAGGCTAGGGTTGCCCCCGTGGAAGGCAGACCGTGGCAGGGATAACAAAGTCGCTGGAGCAGAAATTCCACCACAAGGGACAAAGGAATCAGATCCTGTGGCCCAGCCCAAGCTGTGAGGCCCCCACATGAGGAGAGAGATTCTGGGTACAGAAGGATAGCAACCCCCCTGCTGTCCAGGTCACTTATTTGGCAGGTATGTGTTCTGGGGACAAAGAGCCGTGTGTAGGAGCTAAAAGAGGAGTCTCACCAACATGGATGGACCTAGAAAGTATTACGTGAAGAGAAATAAGTCAGACTAAGAAAGACAAACACCATATGATTTCACTCATAAGTAGAATCTAAAAACAAAACCAGAATAAAACACAAGAACAAACGAATAAGCAAACCAAAAGCAGAATCAGACCTATAAAAGCAGGGAACAAACTGATGGTTGCCAGAGGGAAGGGGGAGACGGGCGAAACAGGGGAAGGAGAGTGGGAGATACAGGCTTCCAGTTATGGAATGAATAAGTCACGGGAATAAAAGGCACCGCATAGGAATATAGTCAATGATATTGTCATAGTGATGTATTGGGACAGATGTTACCACACTTGCAGTGAAGGTAGCATGATGTGCAAACTTGTTGAGTTTACAACGCTGTGTGTCAACTATACTCAAATAAAAAATAAATAAATAATAAAAGAGCAGTCTCGCTTGGGGCTCAAGCAGCCTTGTTCTGACCTTAGCTGGTTTTAACAGTAAGGAAGGGTTCGAGTGGGTGGTGCCCTCACTTCCAGGAGAGCAACTTGGATTCCAAGTGCATCAGCCCAAAGACAGACTAGAGTGTGGGCCACCCAGATGCAGCAGCCCCCAGCATGATTATGCTCCCTTGGCAATGAGTCTCAGAGAGGCCCAGCTCCCCAGCACCAGAGGTGCAGAGGGTCTCCGGCAACCTGCCCCCAGGCAGCAGCTTGGGCAACTGGCTAAAGATCATCCCAGAGGGACACCTATGACCAGAACAGAGTCTCAGAATACATGCAGCACCCCTTGAGATTTCCAAGAAATAATGGGGCATCAGGGAGGGAAAGTCTGCCAAAGATTAGAACATTTGCAGATAAGCTGGTTGGAACTTATAGCTTCAAAGGGCCAGCATAATGCAACCACCTCTGTACTCCCTGGCTTGTGAAGCCTGAGTAGTCAGGACATGCATGTTTTAAAACTGGAGAATTCTGATTCTGGTATCAAGCACATGCTGAAAACACAGACAGCAAAAGTATCCATGTCTCTGGATTATATCACTGGAGAGTTTCAACCCCCATAATTGCCTACAAGATACAACATAAGAATGGCATTAAAAAGCACTATGAGGGGCGCCTGGGTGGCTCAGTCGGTTTAGCATCTGACTCTTGATTTCAGCTCAGGTCATGATCTCCCGGTTCATGGGATCAAGACCTGTGTCAGGCCGCTCACAAACAGCATGAAGCCAGCTTGGGATTCTATCTTCCTTTCTCTCTGCCTCTCCCCCACTGGTGCTTTTTCTCTCTCAGTCTCTCTCTCTCTCTCTCTCTCTCTCTCTCTCTCTCTCTCTCTCTCTCTCACACACACACACACACACACACACACACACTAAATAAACATTAAAAAAAACACTATGAAAAAGAAAACGTCACAAACACCTTCTTCTAGGGACTGCTCCCGGCATCTCTCCATGTAGTGCTCCTAAGTTCCACAGCATTTTTGGTCCCATTTAATCCTGCCTTTGGTTCTTGTTCTATGTCTTCCCTCTCTGGATGAATGATCCAGTTTGGAACGGTGTCCCCAGCTCCTTACTCTGCATCTGGTATATGCACAACAACTGTGGGCAAGGCCCTCCCAGCCTATACTGCAGCCCAGTGGGCCCTCCACATGCCTAGGTCCCCATCCTACAGGGAAGGAGAATGTAATACAAGGACCTAGATCTCCATTCAGCATTTTGGAGCTAGTCACGTGCACTGACCTTGCAAATGCCAAAGCCTGCCCTACCAATCACATCCTATCCCAGGCAACTGGCTGGTGAAGCTGCCCGAAGACTGTGGAAGAAGTCTGTGTTGGGTTCTAGCTAAGAGAGTGAAATAAGGGAGTGGACCTGTTTTCATGTGCTGCTTTTCCACTTGCCCAAACACTAGCTCATACAAGGCTTCTTTAAGGATTTGATTTAATGCCTCTGCTTACAACAGAGAAAACTGAAATTCACAGTCTGCCTAGCAGGTCAGAGACAGAGCCACAGGAATTAGAACTCAAGTCTCTTCACCACTCTTAACAGCCACGTTTCCTTCTCATTCCCTTCCCCTGGGATTTGGCTAATGGACCTTAACCAGGCTGGGCAGATAACCAGCTGGAAGGGTGTTTACTACGACAAAGGCTGCCAGGGGAGGTGGAACACGTAGATCAGTGTGCAATCTGCCCACCTGGCAACCTGCAGGTTTCGTCTCCTGTAGGAGCGCTGGGGCCGGGCAAGACCACTTCATTCTGGTCCCTTGATCTCCCACTGAGCTTTGAAATCAACCACCAGTCTGTATTCTGAAGCATCTGTATCTCCTACGTAATGCAATCACCTTGTAACAGAGGATCCTAGAATAGGATCTTGTGCTGAGTTACAAGTAGGACATTATTTTTTAAATCTTTGTTTTTAAGTTTATTTATTTATTTTAAGAGAGAGAGGGAGCACGAACAGGCGAAGTGCAGAGAGAGAGGGAGAGAGAAAATCCCCTCACTGTCAGTGCAGAGCCTGACACAGGGCTCAGTCTCTCGAACCTCGAGATCATGACCTGAGCCGAAATCAAGAGTCAAGTGCTTAACTGACTGAGCGACCCAGGGGCCCCTGTTATTTTAAATCCTTATACACAGCATCACAAATAGTTAATGCTTTTACCAGATGAAGTAAATTGATATCAACTTTTATCATAGCATGATGAATGCTAAATAATGTATAGTCAAATGAAGTCTATTCCTTCCCAAGATCCAATAGCGACATAGTAAAATTGACTGTCAGACCCCGATATCTACAAACATGGGAAAATCAGTTGCCAGCACTTTCCAGGAAGGGAAATCATCCTTCCAGGACACCCAAAGCTAGCTATGCTTGATGAGGGGTTTTCTCCATTAAGGAAGAAGATGACAAGGTGAGATGGGACCCAAATAGATGATCTTCCTCGCTGTGCAGAATGGCCTGTGCAATTTTCTCCCTCCTGGAGACCAGAAAACATCCACAAAGTAAACACAAAGCCTTGACATGTTTTATAAATAGTTGTTTTGCCTGTACAAATCCAATTTGCTGCCCATCCCCTGAAGTCTAACGAGTATCTTCTTACCTTGACCTCATACCTCTTCCCCAGGGCAGCCAGCAGCTTTCAGGGTGCAACCCCTGATAAAAGGATGCCCCAGCTCCCTCCCCTGCCATGCTACATTAGCACTTCACGCCAGGAAGCTCAGGCAGCCAGCGCCCACAGGGTTGCGTGAAAACCCTGCACCCACCACCCCCCGGCATCCGGGCACGGATGCCAAACAGCTTGCATGCACAGCAGGTCTTTGGGGACAAGTGTGGTGCTGCTAGTGACTTTGAGAGAGCTGGGCCTTCAACCTGCTCCTGGGAGGTGAGGCCCCAGAGTGCATTATCTCACATTAGCGGAGTCTTCCTGCTGGCTCAGCTATCCTAGAGTCTTCCCTTGCAGCCCAGGTTACAGGGCCTGACTCAGAATCTTCCAGTATTTGAATCACAGCCCAGCCGCAGTACTGAACCACGTGGCTGAGAGAAAATATACTGAAAGTCTCTGTTAGAAATTATATACGTATCTCTCAGGTCTCTGGCTCTAAACTCTGATCATCATCATCATCATCATCATCCTTAAAAACTGTCATGTGACTGTGCATTAGAAAGGACAGGCATCTGCACAATAGATCTGACTTTGAACTCCAATTTTCTTTTCCATTACACTAATTTAATTTTCTTTAAAGGACTAAGGGGCTCTGTTAAATCTAGATTAAAAGGAATTCCTATCTCACCATCTGTAATAGCTGTGTTACTTAGCCCACAGTTCATTTTGTACTTTTTTCTGTGTTTCTAGACAATTAATTGGTGAAAATATCTTATTTTCCTATAAAACTGCCTTATAATGAATGATCGGTTTAGATTTTTTTTTTTTTTTTTTGACAACTATCTTTTGAGTTGTGAGACATTTCATTTGTAATTTTGCTACAGGTCAAAAAGCTGGATGCTCCTTCCTGACACCTCATCTTAAGGCAAAATATATTTCTTTATCTGTAAAAGAGGGATAATCAAACTGACCTCAGCTGGAACTTGGAAGAACTCAATGAGATTATATACATGCATCACCTCCCAAAGACTTAGTTAGGCACATAATAGCTTCTCCTGCCTCAAGTAATTTCCATCATAAGGGCATATTACACAGCCCCCTTCAATTTCTCCTGAATCATGTGGGGATACAGGAGAAGGTGAGGACTAACAGTCTTACCAAAATCTAACGCTGACAGTGGCCAAGCCCTCTTGAATCTGGGATTTGGACTGCTAAGAGTGTACGTCAGCTGCCCACTGGGTGTAGATGAGGTAAGGAGACTCCACATTACCTCCGGGCAAATGCATGCCTCATGTTTGATGTGAAACACGGAGTCTGGCTAGATGTTCCTGTGACTAAGGGTGAGTACATGTGAACGTAGAGTATGGGAAACATTAACTGGGAAAAAGTAGTTGAGACCAAGGAAAAGGAAAGGTCATATAGAACACAAAGAGGAGGAGCGTGCCTCTAAAAAGAATCTGCTACCTGAACAAGAGGAAGTTTTTCAGTGAGTGCTTGATCTGAGTACAGTATCCATCTGTAAGAAACAGAATGCTAAATGAGGAAGACATAGGCTGAGATAAAGAGACAATAAGATGTGAACTAAACAGAAAGATAATGGAGAAGAGAATGGGGACCCAGACTGCGACGACAGAATTAAAATCCTCATTGTAGGTGGCTGGGAGTGAAATCGGTACCACAGACAACAGGATCGCTATGTGAACAGCGAACCTGAGAGACTCCCCCAGAGCCAATGAGGACCAGGACAGAAAGGTGAAAAGGGAAAAACACATGAGAAATACGGAGGACAGAAAATGGATAATCAACACTGTCATCGACGTCAAAGGCAGAACAAGATTACGGCAACGCTTTCATTAAGGTACAGCTTTTAAAGACTCCTTGGGAGAAAATAGCAGCTTGATTGTTCATAATGAAAGGGTCACCACATTCTAGTCTAATATCAATGAAAATAGGAGCATACCTATATATTTTGGGGGAAATGCTTTAATTTCAACAATAGAGACGATTTCAAAAAAAAAATAAGAAGGTAAAGAAAAAAGTCCTATGAGCATGCTACATGCAAAGGAATAAAGACCAGGTTGGCCTCAGACAGCTCAGCAATACTGGAGGCCAGAATATAAAATTTCCCTGCAAAGATCTGAGGAGGGAAAAGTGCTGAGTCAAGAAGGTAAAACCCACACCAGCTATCTTCAACGTGAGAAGCCAGACCAAAGGCATTCCAGTCATATGGTATCTATGGATCCTTACTGAGTACAATGATTGGAGACTTACCATACACTAACAAAGAGATTAACTGAATTAACTTCATTTTCTTCTATTTAGTTTGGCTACCAAACCCAGGCAGCCATTTGGATGATGCATCATAGGTAGATTCTGAAAATGAGCATGAACCTGGCCCTGCTAAAGGTCCCTCTTCTTTCCATTAACAGGAATTGTGTTTCTGGCACCACAATCCTTCACTTTGTTCGGAATGTTTATTGCATCTGATGACCGTGGGTGCCGTTCCATTCTAGCACTTGCTAACAACACTAAAGCATTTTACACACTTGGAACACTTTGTCAGGAGAACTGTTCAAATAAACGCTTAAAAGCAGCTTTGTGTAGCATGACAGATGAGCTGATGCTTATTGGCTGAGAACTGAAGTCATTTTGCATCTTTAAAAGTTGTTTGTTTAATTAACCAAATCATTGGTCTTCCTCATAGATAAATATCAAGAGCAGATATCCTCTTCCTTCTGGAACCTATGAATTGCCTGTATTGAGTATGCTTAAAAATCAAATAGGCAAAATGATCTCGATTACATTGTAAAATGCATAGGAAAAAACAGGCTGTCAGAACATGCCAATAAATTAACAGAGATTATCCACAGGTGGTAAGATGTTGGAAATCTTTTTCTTTTTTACTTAAAAAAAATTTAATGTTTATTTTTGAGGGAGGGGGCGGAGAGAGAGAGAGAGAGAGAGAGAGAGACAGAGAGCAAGAGTGGGGAAAGGGCAGAGAGCGAGGGAGACACAGAGTCTGAAGCAGGCTCCAGGCTCTGAGCTGTCAGCACAGAGCCTGACACAGGGCTTGAACTCACGAACTGTGATATCATGACCTGAGCCGATGTCGGATGCTTAACCGACTGAGCCACCCAGGTGCCCCTTCTTTTTTTACTTTTAATACATTTTCTAAACTGTATATACAATATGCCTTCACCTTTATAATCAGGGGTGGGAAACAGGCTTTTGACAACTATTATGTGCAATTTTGTATTTACTATCTGATTACAACTATGTAAAAAATAATATATAATTCAAAAGGATTAGAAGTATACTAATGCATTAACAGTGACCGTCCCTAGGTGGTAGCAAAGGGTTAAATTGTTTTTTTCTATATTTTCAAAACTTTTCCTAATTAGCATATATTATTATCACTAACAACAATAAATAAGAGAGATTTAATGCATATGTTTCCCTCCCCTCTCCTGGTTGAGAACATCAAGAATGAAGATGATGTGGGACGCCTGGATGGCTCAGTCAGTTGAGCGTCTTACTCTCGATTTCAGCCCAGGTGGTGGTCTCACAGTTAGTGGGGTTGAGCCCCACATCAGGCTCTGTGCTGACAGTGCAGAGAATGTTTGGGATTCTCTCTCTCCTCTCTCTGCCCCAGCTCTTTCTCTCTCAATTTCTCTCTCTCTCAACAAATAAATAAATAAACATTATTTTTTTAAAAAACAAGAATGAAGAAGATGCGAGGGAGCTGCACTTTCAAGGGTCCCATACAGATCCTGCACAAGGGGCCAGAAAACCTCGAGCTGCCTTCCTCCACTGAGCCTGGGCTGTCAGTTATTCAATCCAGGGGCCCTGTGTTCTCCTTTAATGTCAGGATAGAGTCCTGGAGTCTCAAGATGACCAGTGCTACTAAGCAACCTTGAAGAATTCACGGACCACGAGAGCCTTCCTCTGAGACCCCCAGAAGGAGCCCTGCTTGGCTCCAAGTGGGAGCCTCTCCCCTCCACCGAGGTCACGGGGGCCTGTGCCGGTGGCTGCAGTGTGTTTTCCTAAGCTGGGAAAAGCACCTCACAGACAGAAAGGTGAAATGTGAACTAAAAATAGAGCGGCGCTAGCCCAGGCCACTGGGGCTGAGGCGGCAAACAGAGGCAGACACAACAGAAGGGCTGAATGAGCTGAGGACAGACGGCCCCGGCAGCCTCTCACATCTGCTCTAAATCAGACCCTGGTTTCTGTGGCTTCCACTGCTGCTTGAGGCCAAGATCCCCGACACCGACATCTTTTGCCCCATATTTTGGAATGCTGCTCGTGTCCCAAGACCCTTCCAGAGCGTTTGTGCAGAAAAGAGAGGCTGTCCTCTTCCATGCCTCTTGGTAGTCTCAGAGAAAATTCATTCTTACCTGAAGAATTTAAGAAGCGCTTGCCAGAGCAGAATGTTACATGGCCAGAAATGTCCAGTGGAGTTCAAGAAAAATACGTTCCGCCACTGAAGCACCAAATCTGCTTCCTCTGGCTCGACTGGCCTTTCAACAAAGAAGTCCTATTGGGTTTTCTTTCTGTTCATGAACTATAATATAAGCAACAGATGGAATGCCACCTTGACCTGTCTGCCAGAGACGAGGAGCCAACCTGGGACAGGACAGATGGCTTTTTAAAGCTTCACTGTCCTCATCTATAAAATGGGCATGTTGCTGCCTCAGTCTTGTACTGCGCACACTGCAAATGCCCTCTCCCTTCTTCCTCTGTGAATAACAAAACACAATTACTAAAATTTCAAGTTAACTCAGCAGGACCCAACTTACCCTTCCAGCGGTTCTTTCCCTTCTTAAAAGCCTGCCACAAACTGATATAGATAAGCTCTTGATGTATGTCGATGCTCTTAAAAGAACTGCTTGCAGGAATGTCAGTCAGGGCCCTGGCAGCAGAGACAATTCCATGTGGGAGGGTTTGACTGAAGAGGTGTGGGCAGGGCAAAGGGTCCCCAAATGGATTCTGAGGCAGCCAGGGACGAGCAATGGCAGGACGCCATGTTTAGTCCTGGTCTGGAGGGACAAGGAAGGAAAACATTACTGACAGCTGGTGAGAAGGGGCTTCCCAGACAGGAGTTGAGGTCCGTAGCCACAGAACTGTGACAGCAAAGCAAGGCAGCAGCAGAAAGAAACACCCCAACCTCACTCTTTTCCACTCTCCTGTCTCCTAGTGGTCCCTGCCATTGGCCAAACCCAACCAGAAGCTAGAGGGTGGGGGGAGCCCAAGGGACGAGGGTGCTGAGCAAACCAGAGGAGAGTGGGGGATGGGGGATGGGGGATGAATAAAGTCCCATCGGCCCCATATACCTTCCAAGTACACACGATGAGCAATTGCTTTGCCGATTACCAGTCCTCTTTATCCATCTATCCCCCCCTTCAGAAAGCCTTTATCGAGCATATGCTATGTTCTTGGCTCAAAATAGGAATCTAGGGTGCAAAGATGAATGGGATACCACCACTCTGCCCATGAGGATCTCATGCCCTAGTAGGGTGACTGAGCAGTAACAATGGCCGGGCTTATCCAGTTTCTGCACTGTATATGGTTGGATAACTCAATCTCTACGGTCACCACCAAGCATCAGACTAATTAGGTGTCTCTCCCAAAGCCTCAACTTTAATAAGCAGTGAGCAGGAGTCAAACTATCTGAACATCTCCCAAACTCATGGTTGTAACCATCGCTCTGTCACATGGGAAAGGTGACACAGGTTGCCCTGGGAGCACCCAAATCCCATCAACTCATCAGTGGCCAAGACTTCGGCTGTCTAGTTCTGTATTGAAGTCTTTGAAGGGAGCCAGTCTACATGTCCCGCAAAATCCTACATCACCCCAATATAAATTAAACATTCCCTATTTCTGGACACACTGATTTTTAACCTTGACCATATGTTAGGACCAACTTCCTAGCCTAGTGACCACTTCTGGGCCCCTTTGGACAAGGGTTTGTAGTCTTAGATTAATGTCAGAAAACCTAGGAACAGTCAGTCCCTGTCCTGCTTCTCACTCCTCCTCATCTTTAAGTTCCCAACCAGATATAAAACAAAAGACTGCTTTTTGAGTAGCTGGGCAACATCTTGATATCCCCTAATGTAGTCTTTTTGGTGGAAGCTGAAATCAGAACTTGGTGCTGAGGCTCAAGTTCCTTCCTTGGGTTTCCAATCTCTGTCCTCTGACTCTAGGGTGAGTGGGCTGCAGAGAGGACCCAGGATGCCTTTCCTTCCAAGTTACATGATCAGCAGAAGAGGAAGACTAGAAGCAGAAGTGGCTGGACCTGACCCAGAGAATGCAAGTGAGTTTACTACATGGCAGCAAGACCTAGGACATGGGGGAGCATGGTGATGGGGTGCTGGTCTTTAAAGCTACTAACCCCACCTGGTAGCCAATCAGGGCCCAGCAAGAACAGCCTCCTACAAATCAGGATTGACACTCCCCCAGGAGAAGATGGAGTTAGTGTGGGGGGTGGGCACAGGGGTGAAATCTTGGTGAGATGAAACAGAACTTCCCTCCTTAACACTTCCCTCCAGGGACACTTGCTTTGAGAACTGTGCTGTTTAAAGGACACATTCAATTTCTTTGGCAGAAAATAAATCAATTAGGAGAAAATAAAATCCATGATCAGTGCTGGATTAAACATTTTCCCAAGCCACCAAAGGTGATGCCAGCTTCACCATATAAAAATATAAATGTCTTCACACCAAATGGATCTTTACAACTTATTTTAAGTGTTATTTTACTGTGGTAAGAATGCCTAACATGAGATCTCCTTCCTTACACGTTTAAGGACACAAGACAGTACTGTCATCTGTAGGTACAATGTTGTAAGCAGAACTCCAGGGCTTATTCTTTGTGCTTCGCTGGAACTTTATGCTGGAAGACTATCAACTCCTCATTTCCCGTCCTCCTTGCCCCTGACGACCACCATTCCACTCGTGGATTCTAGGAATCTGATTGCTCTGGATACCTTTCATAAGGTAAGAGGAATCCTGCAGTATTTGTCCTTCTGTGATTGGTTTATTTCACTTAACATGATGTCTTCAAAACTCATCCATGTTGTTGAAAATTGCAAGATTCCCTTCCTTTTTATGAAAAGTACCTCCGGGGAAGTGATTTCCCACTGTGCCTCTCATCACCTGCTGTGAATGGGGTAAGGGCTTACAGTTTCTGAAATCAGTGGAGAGTTCCAGAGAGGGGGGCAAAGACCTGATTTCCAGTCCCTCATCTCTGCTAACCAGATGGTTGACCTTTGATCACCATTTACAGTCTCTGGGCGTCAGTTTCTTCAGTAAAATTAAGCTATTGTATTAAATACCACTAAGCTCTCTTCCGCCTTGGAGTGGTTACAGTTCTGTGTGGATTAGATAATGCAATGAACATGTGTCTAGGGGCGTGTGTCTACAGACATCCACACATGAAGTTTTAAATTAACATGTTTCCTCCCCGAGGTCCTTGCCATTTGGGAAAAGAAGCTCGTGTAATGGTGGTTCCAACACTGAATTCCTAAAGAATAAAAGCATTATTTTCAGTGTCTCCCACTAGTATGCTTTTTTTGCTTCCCTTTTTTATTTTCTTAGAAAATGCCATAATATAAATGTTAAGATCATTATAGAAAAGAAATCCTTCCTGATGAGCTTGGGATCCTATAGTAATCATATTAAACGAGGCCTTTTATTGCTGGTTAATGAAATTCTTTTAAAATTGAACCAGCTTCAAGTAACCTGATTTGCATTGATTTGGTGATGTATAGAGCTCAAGCCACTCTATGTATAAGCAAATTAAAAGCCCTAAGCCTGTATAGCCAAGCTGTATAGTCCCTGGCTGAAAAATTGATCCCATGGTTCCCTCCAGGGGCACCTTGCTCTGGGGTTGGTGCTGCTTAAAGGGACACAGTCAATTTCTTTGGCAGAAAATAAATTAATTAGGAGAAAAGAAAAATCATGTTCGGTGCTGGACTAAACCTTTTTCCAAGTCACCAAAGACAATCTTTATAATGAAAAAATCATCCCAGATGCCTTCTAAGTCCATTTCACACACCCTTTAAATGACAACAGGGGGGATGCCTCACGTCCCTCCCAAGCTACCCTTGCTGAGCATCCCACAGTGTCCTAAGATCTCTAGGGCCACAAGAAGGCCAGCCCTCCTGTCCATCCCCCTGCCACAGTGCAGCCTAGTACTCCTTCTCTCTGTCACTTCCAAGGTGTCTCTCCTCCTGCCAAAGAGAATAGATGGGGGACCATGCAGAGGACCCCCCAGGATCCAGGTTCAGAACCAAGGAGAAACATTTTTAGGAGTGTTAGAGTGTCAGTCCCACCACTTGTTAGCCATGTGAACTTAAGGTCTCTATGCCTCAGTGATTTCACCTATAAAATGGAGTTAGTAACGGTACCCACATCTCTTCTCTGCCTTTTGGCTAAGGTCAAGTGTAGTAACAGTACCTACGTGATAGAGTTATGGAGAGGATGAAAGCTCTGAGCGTGGAGCCAAGTGTTCAAAACTTACCAGGTGCTATTATCAGTGTTGTTGGTAATGTCATTATTATGTAGCATAAATGGCTTTGCCTCTGGCCTGCTGCCCCAGAACTGCCCCTCCCAGGAGAGAGGTAGTCCTTCAGACTCGTACAGAAAAATCCTCACAGTTCTGGACTCTGCAACTACTTGCGCAAATGTTGGCATGTGCTAAGCCTTGGGCCTGACTCTGAGGCTACAGCAGTGAGTAAGGCATCTTTAGCCTCTGTTCTCCATGGTAGGAAGATATCAGGCAATATTTGCACAGATAATCACTCAAATCACAATGAGAATAAGCCTCTGAATAAGAAGTAGAAAACACTTACTGCGTAGGTCAGAGGAAGCCAGGTGGGGGTAAGGGTAAGGGCAGGCCTCCCCCAGGCTTCCCATGGGGAGTAGCATGAAGTAGAGCCAGCCAGGCGAAGAGGTCACCAAGAGGAATGTGCAAGAGAAGGCCTGGAGATGGGCAGCTTCATGGAAAGGATTGTGATATTGTCCCAAGAGCTCAGGCAGCCATTGGTGGCTTTCAGGCCAGAGGTGGCATCATCAAGTTTGCATTTTAAGATCTATAGAACTATAAAAATCAGTCCATGAATCAGACAGGACAGACCAAGCTATACTTTGGTAATAACCAACCCCAAAAGCTCAAGGACTTAACACAATAGCTTATTTCAAAGTCAGCCTGGCCCATGGCTCTGGCAGCTTCCTTTAAGCACAGTCTCAAAGATCCTGGTGGTTCCCATCTTATGGTTCCATCATCCCAAAACACAACGTCCACAGTCTCAGTGGCAGGGGGGAGAAAAGAGCTAGGGGGTCTCTCTGGAGCTTTTTTTCCACCTCAGCTTGGAAGTGATGCACACACCATTCCACTCAGTCAACTGGCTAGAACTTGTCATGTGGCCCTGCCCACTCTCAGGAGAGGCTGAGAAGTATGGAGTATTTAGCAGGCGTTAAATGTCTCTGTCACAGGCCTCTTCCAGCTCTGCCAGGAAAAGCTCTACATTAACTCTGCATGTTTAAACAAACAAACAAACAAAAGCCCTCATCTTCTCCCTACAAATGCCCAGAGGGCTCCCCTGCTTGGGTTTATGCCCAGCCAACTTTCTTTTTTGCCTTAAGCACATTGCCATATATACTCATATGATTAAGTATTAAAATATTTAGTAAATCATTATTTGATTATTGACTTTATGATACAGCATTAATGGTATCGTACTATGATATATATGCATGATGATAGGGTCATGATAGATATGATAGTTATTAACATCAACAACAAATGGATACTCTTCAACTACTACTATAAAAATCGAGGTATGCCATCCTTCTAAAAACCGTCCATCCCCATCATAAATGATTGCACTACATATACATGGCTAAGGTTCAGAGTAGAATCACAGAATTGGACCTAAAATTAAACTAGTAAAACCCTGTAACTAATGAATTAATCAATGCGATCCCTTTTTAACACTTCTACTGACAAGCAATTCGGTAGCTCACACAGCAAAGCAGGGATGTTAGACTCTTAGAGAAACTTTTGAACACAAGCTCACTTTTTGGATGAGAAAAACCAATGAGCGAGCCTAAATGGCATGGGCGGGCTCCACAGAGGCTGGCTGGAGCCCTCACCTCCTGCTCTCAGGCCTGCACTGTTCACCCTCTGCGTTCACAAACCCTGTCATCACGGCACCCTGAATGGAGAAGGACAGCATCCATTCTACGTGCAAGGACTTCCTTTGAATTCCTGTCTGTTATCTCAAAGAGTCATTTGATTTTCATATTCCACTCCATAACGCACCCATTGTCTTTTAATAGAAAAATAC
The DNA here is from genome assembly GCF_018350215.1 of Panthera leo. Taxonomy (NCBI): domain Eukaryota; kingdom Metazoa; phylum Chordata; class Mammalia; order Carnivora; family Felidae; genus Panthera; species Panthera leo. The sequence goes on from NC_056680.1 coordinate 124,754,039, forward strand.
ATCAGATTCATTTAATCGATGAACTAAGAAGAGCTGCATGATTATTTATTCTGTGGCTGCTGGGTTCCCTCGCCTGCTACTATGCACTTCCAATAGCATCCATGACCCACTTTGAGAAGCAAATGTTAAGGCTAAGGATGAAAACATTCCTTATATTAATCCCACAAATAATACTTTATGCACTCAATAAATACTACAGTTGGCCTGCTTGGGTCACATGCCTACCCCCAAGGCTGGAACGAGGGTGAGATGGAGGTAGTTACAGTAATTAGCAGCCTCATGCATTGCAGAGCCATGCAACCAGGCCAAATGAAAGGATTCTTGGCAGACAAAATGCAGTAATGTCCTTTCCAACCACCCTGAGACGTGAAATGGTCTAAAAAGGTAACACGCATAATAAAAATCCAATGTATTGGTCTCAAAGCCCTTTCACTGCCCTATGGTAGAAACAGGAGACATTATGTAGCATATAGCCATGCCCCCAATTTTACAATCATAGTTTTGAAAGATTCCCAGACCATGGAAAAGGGCAGGGAGGAAGGTGGGCAGTCCATGGTTAGTTGGCACAATCAGCTGGGGCCAATGACTCACCTGAGGGAGCTAATCGCTGAAACTCCTGACGAATGCTTTCTGCAGGAAGACGGAGAGAAAGACTGTTTGATCTCCATAATCTCTCCCAAAAAGTGCCATTGCTCCGGTAGCTGTGCCTCCTCTTGACGCCCCCACTATCCAGCTGTCCCTCTGTAGGGGGCTCGACCTGACTCCTGAATGTGCAGACAAAATGCAGGTAGCAGCTTGGCACCACTGGAGTCTGGGTTTCCAGGCCCAACTCCACACTTGCCAATAACCATTTGCATTACAGAAGCAAAGCACAAAGCCCTGGGCCTCACTGGAGCAGAGCAGCTGAGAAACAGGGCCTTAATGAGCCCCGAGAATCCTGCCTGCCCAGCCAAACAAGTGTGGCTCAAGGTTAATATCATCAGAATTCAGGGAGAATACCTTGTTTTGACTGAAAGATCAAAGGAAGGGGCGTTTTGTGATCAGAATTGTCCAGACAAATATTTTAGCCTCCAATTTATTCTGATTATGCAGAACTGGCCTGAGAGGGTCACAGCCAGTTAGAGAGGCGGTCACTCAGCCCAGCCGGGCTGGAGGGACAGCAACTCCTGTTTGGGAGTTCAGAAATTGTGAAACATTCTACCGGTACCAGTTGTGGGAAGTTAGAGAGAACGCTCTGGCCTCGCTTGCTGAGCTTGCTGCACTTAGATGAAAAAGGAGGTTAGATCTGGAAGGGGCCTCTGGGACCTCCTTCAGGTCACAGCCATGCTCCACTGGTTGGCCACACAGCCAGTTGATGGCCGACTTGGGAAGAGAATCGGGCCACCCTCTCCTAACCCTGCCACCTGTACTTGTCCCCACTGCTTCTGGCTGGAAATACAGTGAAACAAAACCCAACTGCAAACTGTGGGCCCTGGGGAGGCATGCACAAGAAACCGTGGGGCTGTTCCTGAGAAGCTGGGGTGAGCCTGCCTAGTCACAGCTGCAGCTCTGAGGGGCCACCACAGGGACTTGAGCAGCCCAGGGAGGAAGCCCTGCCCTCAGAGCAGCAAACACATCAGGAGCAAAGTCCCCACAAAGGAGGCACATGGAATATTCCAGAGGCTGACTCTGCCGATGAGCTGAGTCTGTGCTCAGTCAGCTAAGATCCCCATGGGCGCCCAGGCCTGGAACTTTATTGTATTGCAGACATTTGATGAGCGCTTTCTGCAGCAGGCGCAGTGCTTCTACACAATTCATTTACTGAATTCTTGTAACAACCCTACAAGGCTGTCTCCGTTTTAAAAGAAGGAACCTGAAGATCAAAGATGTGCAGTAATTTGCTCAAGGGAAAGTAGCCACTACACAGCAGATGCAGGATTAGAACCCAAACCTGTCTGTCTTCAAAGCCTTTTCAGAACTGAGCAGCTACTCGGACTTTCCTGGATGAGGCGTACCTTGGATCAACCAAAGACGAATGGTTCTCGCCTAATAGATGAGAAAGGAATGATAGATGCAGCATACCACCACTCTGCAACCACTAATGAAGAAATAGCCTTGTGATAACCATCAATGACTGAGAAAATCACCAGATAAAACATCTGAGGGGGAATTCATTATACATTGGGGGGATCACCCTAATACTACAAAAGAAGAGACAACCAGTCATAAGGTGCCTCCCAAATTACCCCAAATGTAGCAGCTCAAAGCAGTGCTCTTTTGTTACCTCACAATTCTGTAGGTCAGAAGTTGCGGTACGGTGTGGCTCAGCTGGTCTGCTGAGAGCCTCACAAGGCAAAAAGCAACGCGTAACCAGGGTTGTGTTCTTTTCTGAAGGCTCGGAGGAAAACAGGGTTGCAAGCGATTCCAGTTGTTGGCTAAATCCAGTTTCTGGTGGCTGAAGGATTGACATCCCCGTTTCCTGGCTGGCTGTCAGCCAGAGGCCATCCTTGGCTCTTCTGGCCCTCTTCCCATCCTAGCTCATGAGCTCTCCATCGCAGAGCCAGCGGCCACTCATCCTGCTCCCCTCACATGCGGAGTCTCTTGAAACTCCCCTTTCTCTTTGGCCATCTTCCTCCTCTTCCTGCTGGTGACAGTTGTCTGCTTTTAAGGGCTCATGAGACCATTTGGGCCCACCGAAATAATCCAGAAGAGTCTCTCTATCTTTGGGTCCCTTACCTTAATTACATCTGTCAAGTCCCTTATGCCAGCTACTCAGTTTCTGGGGATTAGGCTGTGGACACCTCGGGGGTTTGGGGGATTATTCTGCCTACCACAAGAAGGAATTCAGGATTTTTCAGGAGTGGCAATGCTGTGGTGATTATGACATAAAATAAAATAGTCCTTATCCTTTAGATTTCATTAAGAAACATTTGTAGATGAAAAGTTATAATAACAGACTTTCTTGGATTAAACAATCCAAGGGGGTGTGGAGAAAGTGGGGGAGGTTGTGGGTGAAGCATAATTAGCCTGTTTCGATCATTGTTAAATCAGAAAGGCAGGTTCATGAAGATACATTATTTTATTCCCTCTGCTTTCAAATATGTATGAAAATCTTCATAATACAAAAAGGTAGAGGAGCCTCTTCCACCACACAGTGATCCTCAAAATCAGGCAGTGGCGTGGAATCACTAGAAAGCTCATTAAACATGCATATTCCTGAGTCCCTACAGCTCCTGTGCCAATAGGTTTTGAATGGATCCTGGGGGTTCTAATATGAGTGACACATAACGCACCTTAAGAAGCACTATACTATTATGGGAAGTTTCATAAGAAACTTTAGTAAGAAATTGATCAAATATAACTACTACGCCAAAAAAAGTTAGAGAGAATCAAAGGATTGACAGATTGGATCCACTGGAGAAAACTGGGAAGCCTTCCTGAGAGAAGTGATACCTGGGATAAGGACATGGAAAAAGAAAGTTTTAATAGCAGGCAGGTTGAAATTTTCTTCCAAACAAGGGAGACAGGAAAGGGTAGGGCATAGCTGGGAGATCCCAATTTGTCCAGCTAGGTTGAAAAATGTCAGTGAAGGGGAGGTGTAAAAAACGAAATAGGAATTGGGGGTTGCATGCTGTGCATGGTCCCCGAATGGTAAGATTTGTATACAAATTAGCAAGCAAGGGAACTACCGATGGCGTTCACAAAGAGAAATGATGGGTTCAGAGTTATTCATTCCAGCCCAAATTCCCATTTCAGAATAACCACCACGTACCATCTTTTTTAACCTTGGTCAGAAATACCAGATTTGGACATGCTGTGACTAACAACATATTTGCCAAAAGCAAAACTGCCACTCAGAAAACCATGTGCTTCTTTCCCTGGCAGGGGGTGCAGGGGGAGCGTTGTGAGGGTAGCCAAGCTTCAGATGGGCCCTTTCTCCTCTCTGCTTTTGCAAACACACAGTGCAGAATTATATGCTTGTCTCAGAAGAGAAACAACCAAAGTGGCAAATGTATAACATCGTCAGAGCTGCTATTTGAAATCCTAGCTGAATATTTTTCTTAAGTATTAACTAAGCGTGCTGAGATTCAGGCCACTGTTTGGAAAGGTGAAAGCGACTTCACATTTTTCTTTGTATATTTTGAAATTCCTGAGGCATACACAATGGAGTTGAGAAGGTTGGATCCGTGTTATCCCTTTGGGAAATGGAGAATGTTAATTATTACTCTTTCTCCTCTTCTAAAAGTACCTCTCCTGTGTCCAAGCAGAATCTTAAAGGCACAGAATATCACACAGAATTTTTTCCCCTGTGAACCCAGAGTTTAGTGTTAGTGTTTGCTATGTTTTTTATAAATAAATACAAAAGGGCAGTGGACGCACACACACACACACACACACACACACACACACACACACGTTTACCCACACTCAGTTTTGTCCAAATGGAAAGGACCACACATTTTCTACTGAATTTCATTGCATCTAAGACACTATTGATTATAAAACACATCATTAAACTATGACATGCTATTGATTATAAAATGCATCCTAATTTCAGAAATGTTAAAATGTCAATCAATGAAAAAACAATACTTTGTTTAATTCTTCCTCTAGAACAGAGCTCAAATTCCACCTTCCATAAATACTATTATTAGTCAGCAGCAGCATTCATAGGAACATATAAGTCATCACGGAGGCCACAGCAAGGTCCGTCACCAAATAGCCCAACAAGAATTCAGTAAGTAAAGAGCACGAAACTTGGGTTTAAGAAGCCTTGGCTCAGATACCAGCCCTGCCATTTACTACCTGTGTGAGCTTGAGCCCTGTGTGAACTTCCTGGGTTTCACTTTCCTCATCTATTAAATGGGAGTAATGAGATCTACTATCTTAATTCAGGCTGCCAGAACAGAATACCATCAACTGGGTGGTTTATAAACAACAAATTTGTTGAGAAATATGTTTCTCACAGTTCTGAAGGCTGGAAGTCTGAAATCAGGTTCTGGTGAGACCCTCTTCCTGGTTTCAGACTGTCAACTTCTCACTGTATCCTCATAAAGCAGAAAGCAGGCAGGAGAGCTCTCTGGGGCCTCTTTTATAAGGTCACTAATCCCATTCATAACGGATCCAACTTCATGGCCTAATGACCTCCCAGAGGCCCCACCTCCTAATACCATCATCTTGGGGTTAGGATTTCAATATATAATTCTGGGGAGACACATTTGGTCTATTACATGCACCAAACAGGATTGTTGTAAGAATAAAATTATACAGGGCATGTGGGTGGCTCCGTCGGTTGAGCATCTGACTCAATTTCATCTCAGGTCATGACTCCAGAGCTGTGGGATGGAATCTGGCATCGGGCTCTGTGCTGAGCATGGAACCTGCTTAAGATTCTCTCTCTCTCTCCTCTCTCTCTCTCTCTCTCTCTCTCCCTCTGTCCCTCCCCCACTCACACTCTATCTAAAAACAAAATTAAAAAAAAAGAATAAAATTATAAACCCACAGGAATGTTCCTAGCCCCAAATTTGAGATACAGCAAGTGATTACTAAATGTTTGTTGAGTCCAAATCTAAGAGTCCGTGATACATATCAGTAATGCCATGCACATCGAGGGCAGAGAGACAGAATAAACATTTAATCAGCAAGGCAAGTTTTTATTGAGATCCCACCGGAGAGACTTTCACTCAGTCTCCCAGGTTATGTAATGAGTTGGTTCTCAAAATAGAGTGAGCATCGGAATCACCTAAAGGCTGGTTGTTTAAATACATATTGCTGGGCCCCACACCCAGAGTTTCTGATTCAATATGTCTGGGGTGAGGCCTGAGAATTTGCATTTCTAAGTTCCTAGGTGATTCTGAACCTGTCGTTTCAAGTACCACATTCTGACACCCACCAGTGGCAAGTGTGATCTCTGCCCCAAGGAGCTCTTAGTCTAGTTGAGGAAATAAAGAAAAGCTCACATGAAGCTCTGGTGAACAGCAAAGCCCTCTGAGTAATAGTATGCTGGCAGGTATGACTCAGACAATGGCTGCAGGTGAAGTCTAGAGGAGGGAGAGAACAATGACGGCTGGAGCAGCCAGCATGGATCCACTTCACTGATAAGATTATTGGTGGGGCGGGGGGGGGGGGGGGGGGGGGGGGGACCTTGAAGGCCAAGGAGATTTTGTCCAGGAAGCAGCAAAGCTGACACTGGGCAGCGCCCATTGTTTATGGCTGATGTCTGCTCCATGCGCCATCCTGACACATTGGTGTCCATTGAGTGGCCAGGGGCCACACTCATCAAATAGCTGAATTTGCCAGGATGGAGGGTTGTGACAAGGGAGTCCAGATAAAGGAAGGAAACCCAGAGAAGGGAATGAGGGTTCTGGTTGGCAGGAAAAACCAGTCTGACTGGGTGAAAGGCCCACCAGGGAGAAAGGAAAAAGAGGCTGAAAGGGAGGTGGGGAAGGGAGGCATCTGGGAAGGGGGTCCTTTAAAGCAGCCTGGAGACAAGAGCTCAAGTCGGAATGGTGCATTTTCCAGGCACAAAGATTGAACACCTGGAGCAGGATCAGGGCAGTAAGACCTGAGAAGTAGGGAAGGCAAAAGTGAAATTTAAAGGGGGAAATCAAGATTAGTGTGTGGCTGGGCACAGGTTTAAATAAGGGAGCTGCTAAAGATGAGAATAAATGGCTCCAAGAGGGTACAGCTTTGGGAGCAAAATGGTTGTGCAGGATAAGGGTGTGCAGTCTGGTGTGGGTTGGTGGGGGGGTTGCTGACTAGCAAGTGGGATTGGCTGTCCAAGCCTCTGCGATGTGCTACCGAGCTCAGAGAGAGGACAGGATTTAAGGCATGGACATAGGAAGTCATCCATCTGACAGCATGAGGGGAAGCCAGGGAATAGTGAGGGCTTTGGGTGAGGGATGCTCAGTAAGCTGGACTAAACTTTCACAAGTACTCAAAGTAAGGCAAAGGGAATAGCTTTCTGTTGAGTTCGACTACATTTATGGAGTGCGAGCTGCATGCCAGACCAGGAGCGTGGGAAAAGAGATCCCTCACATTCTCAGTGCCACCTGTTCACCTGGACGGCAGGTACATTCACAAGACAGGTGAATTGGCAGCATTGAGAATGTAAGGAATCTCAGATAATGGGCTGCACGTGAAGTCAGAAAGGACACAGGAAAGCCTTCTAATCAGTGGGGTCACCATGATGGATGGGAGGTATTCATGGATGGTTTCCTGGAGGAGGTGATGCGTACACTAAGAATTGAAGGATGAGTAGATGAAGAAGTTAGCAAAGAACAGTGAGGGGGTGGTATTTTATTCAGAGGGAGCAGATTTTCAAAGGAAATAGAAACAATTTGGTCTCATTTTAAATGACAGCATTTGTTATTTTTGTTATCACCTTCCATATTTCTTTCCTAAAATAGAAAAGCCTAGGGCATCTGGGTGGCTCAGTCGGTTGAGTGTCTGACTTCAGCTCAGGTCATGACCTCACAGTCTGTGAGTTCGAGCCCCACATCGGGCTCTATGCTGACAGCTCAGAGCCTGGAGCCTGCTTTGGATTCTGTGTCTCCCTCTCTCTCTCTGCCCCTCTCCCACTCATTTTCTCTCTCCCTCTCTCTCTCTCTCTCTCTCAAAAATAAATAAACATTAAGAAAAAAAATTTTTAAATGAAAGAAAAAAAGAAAACCTAAAAAGAAAACCAGAAGAACATAATAATAGTGACCAAGGGAGATTGGAATTTCATGAAGCACAAATCAGCAGGTCCAGAAGCTGCCAACCCCAAAGGAGAAGATGCACCTGGGAAAGTGGGTGTGTTGCACAATGAAGAAGTCAATGGCATCTTAAGGCAAAAGTCATCAAGGATAAAAGAGGCCACTACATAATGATAAAAGGAACAGTTCTGCCGGGAAGATGTACGATTGTAACATAGTCTCAGATCATGCAAAGGAAAAATGTGCAATTACAGAAAGAAAATAGTAAGCCCGCTGTAATAGTAAAAGGTTTTTAAGACAGCTGTCACAGAAACAAATAGAACAAGCAGACAAAAACTCAGCAAATAAACACAATTTAACATCCTAATGAACGAACAGGATGGATATTAACTATGCTCAACAATTAGAGAATATATATTGTTTTCAAGTGTGCATAAAAACATACATAGCAGGCACCAGGTACTAGGCAAGTCTCTCAAGGAATTTACAGTCTACTAGACAAATGACTGATGGTCACCAGGCTTTGGGATCTGTTTCCTGATGAAATTTCCAGAACAAGAAGCTGAACTAAATGAGATTGTCCTCACTTGTCCTTTGTCCCAGAAACGACTCTCCGGCCCCCATACTGGCCAGCTCTGGTTCCTCTGGGTCACCTCTAGCCAAGGCTGGGGGACTGTCCCCAGGTGGAGTTCTGAACAGAGACTGCCTCTGGGGAGGGTCCCTGCAGTACAATAAATGCTGGGCATATGGGACAAACTGCAGGAGCAAGAAAGTCACTGGCCCAATAAAGAAGAATAAAATTCTCCGCTCCACCCTGGTAATTTCTCCTTCCTGACTTGACCTTGTGCAACAAGTTTGCTGACTGCAAGTGTGGCAGGTATGGCGTGAAATGTTCCCCAAACTTTCAAATCACTTTTGTGTGGTGCTTCTGGTAATACCTTGCAGAGCTGCTTTCCTGCACAACACAGTTTGGGAAATGGCAGGCTGGAGAAAAGTGTCTCCCAAACTGCCTTCCTTCTGCTTTCTGCAAGCAGGCCTCACCACGATAGCCCCATCACAAATAATGAAACCAGCAGGTCCCCCAACATCTTAGATGCCCGTGTGACCCTCCTCCAGACGGCCTCCTCCAGGGCCAGTTTCCCTGTGGGCAAGCGGGTCAAACACACAGAAAGAAGGCATCTGGGGCTGATGTTGCACCCAGAAGCAGTGTTTATTTTCCTTTCTCTGGTGAAGTTGACCTTGGCTTCGTCACTTCACACTCTAAATGGTTGGATCCTATTGTGTTATTGTTGTAACCATCCACATTTTCTTTTCTTGGAGAAAATGCTAAAAATAAGTGAGACTTAATACAATGACAGGGATCACAGGGATCCCTGTGAGCGTCTCTTCTCTTTGAGAATGTGCTGGCAACATATGCACTGCCAGGTCACCCCCTGGCATTGTCCATAATCTGTCAGCATGTCCCCTCACCACTGTGGCAGTGGAGCAGAATAAGGCACTGTCAGGCAGATGGCTCCCAAATCCCACCCAGAAGCCTGTTGTGTAGACCTAATGAAAACGCATTTCACCAGATTATATGTCAACACAGTCCTGAGGTCAGCGTTCGGCTTTCCTTTGGAAACGAAGCCAGGGAAGGGACCTTAGACGCACCCCTTGATGTGTCCATACCTGCCAAGAAGATATGCTAATTCCTCATGACAGTGACACTGACCAGTGGTGATTGAGGAGATGGTGGCCGGGTGAATGATAGGGGACCCGGTGACATACTGTAACATAGCTCCCATCATGTTCAGTCAGCTGAGAGTGCCTTGGGTCTGAGAGGCTGTACCTCTGGGGCCTTTAGGAAGTCTCCGGATTTCAGCACCCTTGTGAATGACTCATGGTGTGCTCGAGCCAGCTGAAGTGTTAAAGATGATTTAGAGCGAGTGGGATCCGTTTGTGGTTACATGAACCTCCTTAAGAGTCTAATTGCCAGCTTTTCTAGGGCTTCAAAATCTATTGAGTTTGGAACAAAGCCAGGCCCAGGCAAAACTCTGGCCCCTTCCAATGCTTCATTTCTCCTTCTGGGTGCCCCTACCCTCAGGCCCTCAGTATATTTGTGGGGAGCCCCAAAGCTCCAACCAGGATAACATAACAAAATGGTTGTCACCTTTAAGTGAGCATGGTTCCAGGAGCTACACACACAGTTTCAAATCCTCACAAAAGTTCTGCATTTTAAAGATATGGAAATTAAAGTTACTTGCCCCCAAGCCCTGGTAATAGTGAGAGAGATGACGTTGGAATCCAGACTGAACAGATTCCATCCTTATCCCCCTTCCCCCCCCCCAGATGTGCACTGTGCACATCCATCACTCTCCCTATCAGCTTTTCCTCCCCACCTATGTTTCATTCCTTCTCAGCTGGAAACTGAGTTGCCAAAGCAGTCGTTCTTAAAGTGTGGTCCCAAACTGACATCAGCATCACCTGGAGATACAAATTCTTGGACACCAACTTACAGAATCAGAATCTGAAACTCTGGGGGTAGAGCCCAGCAATCTGTGTTTTAACAAAACTCTTCAGATAAGCTTGATGCATACCCAAGTGTGAGGACCACCAGGCTGAAGTGTTCAAAGAGCCATGTGGCCGAGATTACCAAACTGTGGCACGGCTCTCTGCCTCGTACGGGAGAATACCTGAGGCTCTAGAAGGCTGCAATCATCTGGAGCTTCTGGGAGTGTGTACAATTATTTCCTTTACTGTGTTGTCTTCCACATCGTACTCATCCTCCACTCAAGTTCAACTTGGGCGGTGATGCAGACCTTTCCGCCCTCCGCAATTGTCAGCCACTGGGAGTATCTTATATCCACCCAGTGAGTAATATTATTTCATTTTCACTGGCTTTCCCAGAGGTAAATTGTTCAAAACAGTAACAGCAGCAGCAGCAGCAACAAAAACCTTGACTAGAGACCAAGTGAAAGGGGGAGAAAGTGAAGGGGCCGGGGGACGCAACGGAAGGCTGGCTTTCATAGGGAAGTTATAGGATGGGTTCCTTTTTATTGTGGAAAAAAATTATACATAAATCTTACCATCTTAACCATTTTTAAGCGTACAGTTCAGTGGCATTGAGTACCTTCACGCTATCGTGCAACCATTGCTACCAGCCATCTCTAGAACTTTCTCATCACCCGAAACTAAAACCCTGTGCCCGTTCAACACTAACTCCCCATTCCTCCTTCCCCCAGCCCTGGCAACCTCTATTCTACTTTCAGTCTTACGAATTTGACTACTCTAGGTCCCTCATGTAAACAGAATCATACAGTATTTTCCCTTTTGTGACTGGCTTATTCCACACAGCACAATGTCCTCAAGGTTCATCCATGTTGTAGCATCTGTCAGAATTTTTTACCTTTTTAAGGCTGCATAATATTTCATTTTGTGCATAGACCACATTTTCTTTACCCATTCACTCATCAATGGTCATGTGGGTGGCTTCTACCTTTTGTCTGTTGTGAAAAATGCTGCTATGAACTTTGGGCTACAAATACCTATTGGACTCCCTGCTTTGAATTCTTTTGATTATATACCCAGAAGTGAACCTGCTGGATCATAGGATAATTCTATATTTAACTTTTTGATGGACCATCATACTGTTTTCCACAGTGGCTGTACCAGTTTACATTCCCACCAGCAATGTGCAAGGGTCCCAATTTCTGCACATCCTCACCAACACTTATAGTCTTCTGTTTGTCTTTTTAAATAAAAGCCATTCTAATGGGTGTGATGTAGGATGGGATTTTAGGATATTTCTCCCCACCTTTCTTCACCTAAAAGAAAAAAAAATGTTTGCTAATGCCCCACTGTGTTTCTTAGCATTTTATACCTGAAGGTACCTAAGAGATTGCCTAGTCCAGTAGCATTCAAACTTTTAACAGCAGAACACTTATTTTCCCTCCCAATTGTCTTACTTGGAACCCTAAAATAAAAAAGAAATAAAAAATAGGTCTGATTAGGGGTGCCTGGGTGGCTCAGTCGGTTAAGCGTCTGACTTCGGCTCGGGTCATGATATCACTGTCCGTGAGTTCGAGCCCTGCATCGGGCTCTGTGCTGACAGCTCAGAGCCTGGAGCCTGCTTCAGATTCTGTGCCTCCCTCTCTCTCTGATCCTCCCCCATTCATGCTCTGTCTCTCTCTGTCTCAAAAATAAATAAACATTAAAAAAAATTTTTTTTAATAGGTCTGATTAATCCAAAGATGGAGACAGAGCCCCATCCCTTAGCCTCCTTCTCTATCTCCTACCCCCGTGGAGCTCCACACTGCTCCTCGGGAGCCCTGCGACTCTGCAGAACTCAGTGTGAAAACCAACACTAGGAATAGGTGCAGGGGATAAAGCTGGGGTCTCTGTCTCTATCCCTCACTGGGCTACACGCTCTGTGAGAGCAAGACACTGTCTGGGCCAGCTCTTCATCATTAGCAACTAGCAAAGTGTTTGCTACATATAAATGCTTCATAAATCAGCCCATTAAATGTCTGTCTGAATGGATGAATGAATGAGACCAAGTTTTAACCACAGTCTAATGCCAAAGCTGAAGCAAAGACCCAGGATTGTTGAGCCTCATTCAGGGATCTCTCTATACAAGTGATTCTCAAACTTGGGCCTGGATAAGAATCAGTTGGACAGCTTGTTAAAACACATATTTCTAAGTACCTCCTTTTCCCTGCACCAAGATTCTGTATTAGTAGATCTGGGGCCTGAGAATTTGCATTTCTTATAAGTTCCAATTGATGCCAGAACTTTGGGGTAGACATGCTACCTGTATGTCCCTTAACGAACCTGAGACCTGCATGCCTCTATATTCCTATTTTTTTAAGATACAAATTTTTGAATAAAATCTCCAAATCTTACAATGAAAGATCAATTTATTTTCAAACTGTGCAGGCCAAATGGAACATTCTGAGAGCTGAATGCCATTCCAAAGTCACCAGTTTGCAATCTTTAGTCTAGGAGAAGAGCTCAGTCAAAGCAAATATTTAATAATTCCCACAAAAGAAAACCCCATGCAACTAAAGACAAAACACAGGAAAAGATCCTAGGGGTGAGGACCAAGATGGTTTAGGGAAGAAAAATATTGGAGATTGACTATTTGGTTGAGAACCAGACAAATTATCAGCATGGCCTGTCTATGTTAATCAAATAATTACTCACCTCCCTATTTCATGAAGCCTGCTGAGTACTCGTTTTCACAGCTGCATCCTAAATTTAGCTCTGACTCCTGATAACCAGGACTGTGCTTTGGGTCTATTCTCTGACCTGGTCCTGGCTGACATCCAAGGCTCCAACAACCTAGGGAAGTTTAGGAGAGATGGCCTGAGTTGTGTTGCCCCAAGACTGGGCCTTCAGGCCTAAGCTTCAGGGCCCCAGGGAGAATGTGAGCAGCCACTTCTTGCCTGTGGCTGGTGGGGACAGCAAGAACGGGCTCAAGTGAGGATGCAAACATTCTAGAGCATCTGTTATGTACTTGGTCCATACCCTGAGTTCTAATTTAGTTCTCCACAAGTTATTATTTTAGGGAAGAAGTAATTGGAGCTCAAAGAGGCTAAATAACTTGCCCAAAGTCCACACAGCCAGGATGTGATAATGCTGGAATTTTTACTTGGGTCTCCTGATTTACCCAACATCTACATCTACATTCACCTCTACATCTTAATTGTAGTTAAATCCATCCGATTTAACTACATCCATCCGATTGTTGAAGTTAAATCCATCCGAATTACCTCCTCACGAAAATGCTCTCAATAGTTCCCTGGGATAGTGTACTAAAAACCCAACAAAACACAAAGCGAAGACATTCAAAGCCAATAGGTTTAAATCTCGGTTGTGCTACTTGCTACCATGCGAACTCAAGCAAGCGCCGCTGCCCCTCTGTTCATCAGTTGCTCACCTATGGCGTGAAAATTCTACCAACTCGGGAAATGCCATGAAGAATACATTAGTTATGCATATAAGGGATCTAGATAAAGCACCTATGAATGGGATTGTCCTTTTCCTGATTCTCGGGAGGACTGGGCACCTTCCACAATATGTGTTGTGCAGTTCACACACACACACACACACACACACACACACACACACATCCCTCCATAGCACCAGGCTGCTTGGCACAGTTGCCGAAGATGAAAGTCTCTGCTGCACCTTCCTGCTGCCCCAGAAAAGTTGCAGTGGCCCCAGCTCCTTGCCCCACCCTTTGAAATATTGTAGATGTCACTTCCAAAAGGGCATTCCAACAGGACACAGTTCTTCTTGGTATTAGTAGGTCTTGACTTCGTAAAATCTTGAGTTAAGCAAAGTTAAACTGAATTTTTTTATGCAGAACATTTCAGAGCTTTTAAAATACAAAGGTGCTTTATGACACTCCAAAGAGAACAGTATAAACTTCACCCAAATTTAACCACATTGTCTCATTTTTTCACTGAGAATCTTGCTAAATTCATGTCTTGAAAAACGCATGTTGGGAAATACTGGTCCGACACTCAGGACCTGGGTCTGATCCACTGCCATCACCAGGATGAAGTATGGCCACAGCTTTGCTGAGACTAGACGGGGCTACCCACCAGCGGACTTTTCCAGTGCTCTCTCATTTAAATGTCTAATGGTTTTCAGAGCGCCTGGGTGGCTCAGTTGGTTGAGTGTCTGACTTCAGCTCAGGTCATGATCGCACAGCTCGTGAGTTCAAGCCCCTGCGGACAGCTCAGAGCCCGGAGCCTGCTTCAGATTCAGATTCTGTGTCTCCCTCTGTCTCTGCCCCTACCCCACTCACGGCTCTGTCTCTCTCCGTCAAAAATAAATAAACATTTTAAAAATTTTAAAAAATAAATGTCTAATGGTTTTCTCTTCTGTACAAACAGCATCCACTAATATACAGGCCCATGTGGTTTGGATTTACATTTCAGAGCACCTTGCTCAAGCTCCAAGAGCATTTTGTCAGGAGCTTAAAGAATTGTGGCCATTTCCCGGCAGGAGAGAATAGGAAGGTAGAGCCACCTACAGGAGACTTGTGTTACTGCACAGCAAGAACGCTAGGAGCTTGCCGTCTGGACTGGAGAATTCAACACAGCACTGAGTAGAAAATTGCACTACCCTCTCTTTACTTACAATGGAGATTTAACAATGAGAGCAGAGGTTTTCACAGGTGGACCTTTTTGTTTGAGGGAGTGGATGGAGAGACATGATTTGGACCGTGATTTATGTAATGACAAAATATGTGTGTTGGGGAGGCCGGGCTTTGAAATAGATGTTTCCTCTGCAGGGTTGAATATTCGTTAAAGTATTCACAAAAGTGGACTCATGTTCAATGTCTCCATCCCAGCCACAATTTGATTTAACTGCAAGATTGTTTTTACCCTGATGACAAGGTGTGCCCAGTGGTTTACAGGACGTTCACATAAAAAGATTGAGGGCTTTTCATTATAGCTACTAAACCTCATAGTGATTTCCTAGATGCGTTTTTAGCATTTTGAAAAATAGACTTCGTTTCCACAAAAATTAAGGCAACAAAATTTATGTCATCAGAACTGTGATGTACTACATTTTGTGATAAAAGCAAAATGTGAAACATTTTAATGCACTTAGTAACAAATGTGTTCAGGCTGATGGGAAAGCTCTTATCAGACCTCAGGGAAAGCGAGGGAGGAGAGCCATGTGCCAGGACAGATCATTCCCAGCTCCTCTTATGTGCAAGGAGTGGGGATCATTCCTTCCTCCAATGTCCCACAGTGTTTCCTGAGGCCTGTAACACACCAGACACTACAGTAGGTGTGGTCAATAGCCTGGAGAGGATGACAGACATAGCCCCCTGTCCCTTGTGATCCTGTTCCCACCAACCAACAAGGCTGAGAGCAACATTTCCAAGTAGGAAGAATCTCAAAAATCACCCTATGAGAAATTCTACTTAGGAGATACTTCCAGATTTAAAGCAGATTTTGCCAACAAGGAGTGAAAAGAGGTCCACTGGCATTTTCTTAGGCAAGATAATTGTGCCCAAAGTAGATATCAATTTGTCTTTTCCAACAACTCATTGGAAGGTGGGATCAATGCCCTTGTGAATACTTTCCATTTCAGAATCTTTATAGAGAAACTTAGGCCTACTTCTATAAGAGCATTTTATCTAAGCAATCTTTCCATTTAAGACAAGCTTCAATTATCCAGATGATTGATAGTTTATAATTAAATAAGCTAGTGAAATCAACTTTGTAATTTGAAAATCTAAATATCAAGAACCCCAAAATGATGCTTATCATTTTGAATACTCTTGGCCCACTCTCTGCCCTGCTTTTCTTTCTTTCTTTCTTTCTTTCTTCTTGTACAAATACCCTTTTTGTTTTCACTATTATATGTTTTATTTTTCTTCATAAGTTATCTTAAATCCTTTAAGGAATAAATAAACAAATAAGTTCTAATAATAAAACCTATTATGGAAAAGAGGGGCTTACTTACATTATTTTCAACTTGGAATATCTAGTTGAATAATCTACATAAAAACCTTGGATGCTAGCATTCCCATGAGACCAGATAAACTATAACTCAAACATAATCAAATGAAATCTGGAAAGAACACTCAAACACTCAAACACTCAAAACCTCAAAACACCACTTATTCCTACAGTTGTGAAAAGGCAACGTGGTTCCTTTTTTTTAATGTTTGTTTATTTTGAGAGAAAGAGCACATGCTTGTGCTTGGGGGAGGGGCAGAGGGAGGGGGAGAGAAAGAATCCCAAGAAGGTCTCATGCTCAATGCATGGAGCCCGAGGACATGGGGCTCAGCTCCATCCCACCACTGTGAGATCATGACCTGAGGGGAAATCAAGAGTGGGATACTCAACAGACTGAGCCACCCAGGTGCCTGGCAATGTGGTTCTTAATAACAAAGGCCAGAAAACCACAAGATGTATTTCTGGCTCTAAAACAAGACAATTGCAGAGAATGAGAGCCTTTCTGGAGAAAAACATGTTCAAGTCTATAAATAGTGTATACCATCTATAAATGGGGGTTGGGGGGAGATAGTGGGAAGAGGCAGGGAAAACTTCTGGAATTCTAGGGTATCTCCATCTGGGTGTAAGTGACTACTTACATTAAAATTATCAAGGTGTACACATCAGATTGGTATACTTAACATACTTTACCATGTTATACTTTAATTAAATTTACAGTAATTAAATATATTCATTATACCTAAATTGAATTAAACATGCTTTAGTATGTTAGAGCTTAATATGTATTCAATTAATGCATACGTGTGTAGGATTTTTATTTCAGAAATCTCGTTGAATCTTAAGATGACCCAAAGTGAAATTTTAAAGGGGTCACATTCTATTCACTATCTCCATTACCTCTTTTGCCAAAGTAAGGAAATGGGTGTATATTTTTTCAAAGTGTCCACATGGAATAAGGATTAAAACCAAAATGTGTTCTACTTAGAATTAGCATATCTTGCCCCAAAATGAGAGGGTCTGGGTCCCCCTGGCTTCCTCACAGACAAGCAAGAACTCTGCTCTCAGATGAGCCCATCAAGCTGGACGCTAAACCCTCAGGGCTTTGAGGGCTGTTCCTCAGGAAGCAGGCATCTTGATGGACCCAGGTCCGAGCAGCGTGTTGAGGAACCCAGTCCTTACTCAGCTGCTTGGACGTGGGAGTTCCAGAGGGCCAGGGGGTTGACGGGGAGAGGAAAGCTGCTTCCCAAGGCTCATCAAGAGGCACAGCTGGCTGTGCGTTTTCTGCGGCTGTCCTGCCCTCCCTACACGATCACCACAACGAACAGCCTGACTTCCTATGGATGTATGGGAGAGTGTGTATTTCCTAAAATATGCACACATTAAATAGAAGAATACCAAAGCCTGGGGATGCAGTGTCTCAGTGACTCTTATCAAGAGAGGCTTCGACTCAAGTCAAACAAACCAGCACTGGCAGAGCACACACTCGATGCCACGTGCTGGGCAGAGTCCTGGGGGAACAGAGCCCCACAGGAACGTGAATTCTGGGTACTGTCCAATGTGGAGGGCAGGCAGGCAAACAAATCATCACTTGCCATGCTGGCTATGTCGCAGGTAGGTACAAAGTACGAACCGAGGTATAAGGTAGGGGAGACTTAATTTTGTCCAGGAGTTAGGGAGGCTCTAGAGAGGAAATCATTTCCAACTGTTTCCCGATGAGACCTGCAGGTCATAGGAAATCCCAACATATTCTAACATAAGATATGATGAAGGAAGTAAAAAAGTCCCCCAGAGTCCCACCACCCAGGACAGCCACTATTAACATCTTGCTTACCTGCTTCCAGATGTCTCTGCCCACCCAGTGTTAATCCGTCATTAACTCCATGTGTGGCACTTTGCCAGGGGTTTTTTGCCATCTCATTTTATTCTCATGACAAACCTGTACAGCAAGTAGAATTAGGTATAAATATGGAGATTGGCATGCGTGTCAATCTCGTTTTACAAGCAAGGAGATAGGGAGATTTAAGGAAGGAAATGACTTGCCCAGGCTGCCCAAGTTGGTAAGTGGTAGGACTTACTGTGGAGCCTGGGCTTCTAACCTCCCAGGAGGATGGGGCCTATTCCCAGCTCCAGCCTGGAGTCCAGAGTGACCTAGAGGGAGGGGGTGGAGAGAAACAGGGTTATGAGTGGTAGGAAGTGAAGCTGGGTGGGGAGAACACTGAGTGCTTTGCTGAGAAGTTTGGACTTCAGCCTGAATGCAATGTGTGTCTTCCAGCATTCTTAAGCATGAAAGTGACAACACCCGTTTTGTGTTTTAGAAGGATTCTGCTGGCAGTTTTATGGGGTAGGGCATAACCTGCAGCAGCGTGAGTGGTTACAAGGCAGTCCAAGAGACCCTCAGCCAGAATAGCAGGTGTGGGGAAAGAGAGCCAAGATACCTGTCTGGGTGGAATCACCGTGCTTCCAGGCTGAGTGAAAGGCTGTGAGGGACAAAGGAGAAAGAGGGAATAAGGAGGATTCTGAGCCAGGGTCCTAGTTTCGGTAACCAAGAGGATTCTTTTCATGATGAGCTCTTTCCTGTGCTGAGCACTGTGCTAGATATTAGGGCACAAAGCTGAGTTAAAACTGACCATGACTTTGAGACAACAGTAATTTGCACTTTTGAATGAGTCCATGACAAGGCCACCTACCTTATGCTAGATTCTACTTGATGGAGAAGACTGGGCTCTTGAAGCCCCATATGTGCCATTTGGCCATTTTAGCCACTAAAGTCATTAAAAATGCCACAGGTAGAAACAGGCCACAGATTTTTCAAGAGCAGCCTTTCTGGTGGTCTGAAGCCAGAGGGGTTGGACTTAGGTTGGTTTTTAATCATTTACAAAAATACCTAGATGCTGTGATGCATTGTGGGGGAAAAAGCAAGACATCATTTCATTTCCTTAATGCCATCAACATGAACTTTGAGTTTTCATGTCCCAGACCTTGGTGCCATGAAGGGACACATTCAATCAGATTCTCTTAAAGGGTTATTATTTTAAACTCATCCAGACCTGAGCTCTTTGTGTTATTAGGGGAAAAAAAAAAACTTAGACATACCTTTGGCAGAATTGAATAGTGGTATTAATGGAATTAAATCTAACTGAATAAGATTTAATAAATTCTGATATTTTATATAGAGTGACTTAGCCCCCTTGGAGTAGAACTTCTATAATTGGAGCAGCTTTCAGCTTTTGGATATCTCTTGGTATCATCAGTCTTTGCAGTGGGAATTTTGAACTACAAATTCAGGTGAGCAAGAATGTTCTTTGCTTTATTTCCTACCACTTGCCTTGATTTCTGACTCTCAGCCCCATTCCAATGGGGCAATGAGACATTGCGCATCAATCTTTCTGGGCGTTTCTCACTCCCTCTCCTTGCTCTCCTCACTGGGCACACGCCACAGGAATCCCAGTGGGACAAGGTTCCCATGCATCCCTTGACCACTGTCCACAGGGCTTGTCCATCCTGCCCGTCAGCCTTGTCCATGTGGCATTTGGGCGTGGAACTTCCTGCCTTTGGCCCCGTCTTCCTGGACGCGAGGCCACAAACTAAAGGCCAACAGATGCAAATGTGGCCTACAGGGGTGCTTTTCTTATTTCTTTTGGCCCACACACTGATTTTTTTTTTTAATTAGAACTTTTCACATTTTTAAAAACTTAAACTTCCAGCTTCTCTTAAAACCTGTACGATGCAGGAACTCTGGACCCACATGTTCTCTGGCACAGATGGGCTGGGGCTGAGCTCATCCTTCAGAGAGGACTGAGTCCTCTAGCCCATCCTGTTCATAAGACACCCCATCCCCCCCATATCATCGCCCTGTGCTTTTGTTTTTCTCATAGGAGAGAAAGATGAACAGAGATTAACATGCAAGAAGGGGCACATGCTCTTGGGCTCAGCACCCGTGAAAGGAGCGAGGATGCTACAAAATTGGGCAGAGGGAGAAGCTGGGCTACCACACAGCCTCGACAGTGGTCTCAGCCAACTTCACGGGTAACTCTGTAGCTGTGATGGTCCTTTTCTTGTGGTGAAAGGCCCCAGGTCTTTATATTCCTGCACCCACCAGGCATTGGGTGTCACTGCCCCTGGAGAGGAGCATGATCTTGGCCCAGGTGGGTCTCTTCAGCTGAGGGCAGTTCCTTGCAGCTAGGGAACTGGTCCCTCATTCTGATGGGGCCTCTGGGTGATATGTCACAGCATCAACTGTAGGGCCTGTTGTGGGCAGGGTAGGGACAGATCCGCAGACCAAAGGGATGCTGCAGGCACCTCGACTCATTTATACTACTTTCCAGGTCCCCGTGGACACCTGGGCCAAGCACTCCTCTCTAGGGGCTCTGTTAGAGGTCCAGGAGAGCTACCTGAGGAGCCGGACATTGGCCCTTTGCTCAGGCTCCTCCCTCCTCTCTGAGTCTGCCCCCAACCCACCACCACCAGAAACCTTTTCCAGTCTGGGGAAATCTGACTACTATTCCATGTCTCCCTCAGATGTCCTCACCGCTGCCTCTCAGGCCCTCTGCAAGGCCCTAAACAGAGGCTCTGAGAACACAAAGGTCAGAAAGAACTGCTGGTTATTTCTGCCTCCCTCCCTGCCACAAATCTCCCTGAGACAATGAACACAGAGACAGCTACTTGTTGGACTAGGAGGAAAGGAAATGAGAAACTACAGAGAGATAAGAAAAGCATAAGCGAGTGCTGCTGGCTCTCTGCTTACCCAAACTCTGGCCAGGAATCAGACCAAGCAGCAAGCCCAGTCAGGATGCCGCCCAGCCCACCAGGAAGACTGTCTCCAGTGGCCATTCCATAGCCAGAGGCCGGTGGCACGAATGGTTTGCACTTCACTGGCTCTGAGAACCCTGACTGAAGGCAGCTTCCCTCCTCTTCACTGCTCCACAGTACTGCCTCCTCCATCCTCAGGTCCCATCTCGTTTGGCTATTTTCTTTCTTTTTTTTTTTAACTTTGCTGTTCTCTTTTAGGCCTTCCTAGCATCATATTATAATTAGGGGTCATTCAGAGTCTTCATCTGCGAGGAGACAGGGGATCAAAAATGCCAAGTCATGGGGACCCCAACTGATGCAGCACTGTGGAAACAGTATGGAGGTTCCTCAAGAAATGAAAAATGGCAATACTACATGATCCAGAAATTTCACTTCTGGTTATTCACCCAAAGACAATGAAAACACTAACTTGAAAAGAGAGGCGCCCCTCCATGTTCATTTATACGTGCATCGTTTATAGCAGCCAAGACATGGAAGCAAGCCAAGTGTCCATTGACAGATGAACGGATGAGGAAAATGTGGTATGTACACACACACACACACACACACACACACACAGAATATTATTCAGCCACAAAAAAGAAGGAAATTCTGCCATGTGGGACAAACACAGATGGACCTCGAGGGCATTGTGCTAAGTGAAATAAGTCCAACAAAGACAAAATACCATGTGCCCTCACTTATATGTGGACCCCCCCCCCCAAAAAAAAGATCAAACAAACAAAAAACAAAAAACTGAACATCTAGATACAGACAACAGATTGGTGGGGGTGTGGATGAAATGAGTGAAGACAGTCAAATGTATAAACTTCTAGTTATAAGGTAAGTCCTGGGGATGTAATGAGCGGCATAGTGACTCTAGTTAATAATACTTTGTTGTATATTTGAAGGTTGCTAAGAAAGCGGATCTTAAAATTCTTATCACAAGAAAAAAAAATGTGTGTTGTACATCTGAACCTAATATAATAGTATATGTTAATTATATCTCAATAAAAAATAATTAAAAATAACAGAATGCCCAGTCAGGTCTCTGAAGACGTCTGGCCAGCTCCCCAGCCTGGAGCTCTGCGGTGCAGCTTGCTGATATTGTGCTACTGCACCCACAGCAGCCAGAGGCTGGTCACTCCTTCCCATCCTTAACCCACTTCCTGATGTGCAGGTTTGCCCAGCTAGTTCACAATTCTCTTTATATTATCTACCCTAGAGTATCTATACAGAAGAAATACATGCCTATAACTTACAGAAGGATATGAATTCTATAAAATAAACATAGGAGGCGGATAGCCAACTCAGGAAATATATGTTCACATTTTCCAGCCACGTCTAGATAACGATGTGGAGATGAGGGTCAGTGATCGGCCCGGTGCTCTGCGTGGGGAGAGAGGAGTGCCCTTCTGTAAACTGGATTCCACAGATTGTTGTCCTGAGTCAGAAACTCTTTGGAATGGATTCCAACTCAAAGTGCTTATGACATTTCTGTGGACTAGTTTGTGTGAAATGAGCAAAAGCACAGGAAAATGCCAAGCCCGAGAATGGACTTGAGGAAGGAGAAGATGAGCAGTCGGATGCAGCTGGGGTAGGGAAGGCCTTCCAGCAAGTACCCACTCTAGGGATCCAAGGTGCCTGGGATTCAGACAGGCTAGACACAGGACATTAAGGAAGGTGGACAGGTAGTAGGACCACATTTACGCCAAGAGCAAAGATGTTTTCCCTGCCCTCAAGAAGCTCTGACTAGAACAAGGAGCATAGACAACAAGCACTGATCCCAAACAGACCAGGAAGGTTGGGCACAAAGGTGGAAGAGTCGTAGATTGGGTTTGGGGGATGCAGGGAAGGGATTAGAGGCTGATTGTCAGAGAAGGTGACACCTGCAATGGGCTTTGGAGGATGAAAATTATTGCACCAAGCAGAGAGCATTTCTTCATGGCTAGGGGCAGATGGGAACCATTATGTCAAGGACCAGTCTCAGAACAGCATCCCTCATCTCCCTCATGCTGGACAGAAGAAGGAATGGAAAGAGGTGGAATATGGAGGAGTGTCCCTCACAGGGTTCTCAATTCTTCCCTCTTTCCTAATAAAATACAAACACAAGACCAGCTCTGAAAGAAGGTCTACAAACCCAATTTCCACTTGCCTTTGGTGTTCTGATGGAGACTGTACCTGCCAGGAGGGGAGCTGCCTGCCAGTTTCCCTTAGAAAATGAAGGCACAGACAGCTCATGAGAAAGACAAAATTGTATTGACTTAGTCAATTTTTGTTTCTCTTCAGCTCACCAAATTTATATTCACTGTTACTGGGTGACCCAATTAACTTCTCTGCTCCCTGAATCGATTACCCATATCACGTGGCTCATTATGAGCGATGGAGAGTCCATTTAAGAAATACAGTTTGACTACCTACTATGTTGCAGGCATTTTCAGAGAGCTGGAGAGTCAAAGATGAAAAATATACTCATCAGAGAACCAAAGTTGCAAGGAAGAGACCCGCACAGACCATCTTCCGTGATGGAAATGTGTTGCATGAATCATAAAAACATGAATGTATAGGAGTTGCCCTAATACACATACAGTCACCAGAGCCCAGAATTCCTGACATGGGACACAAACTAGGCACCATGGAGAAGCACCACATGCACCCCCTCCAGGGGGGTTCCTCAGAACTCTGGCCTCTAGAGAAGCTGGACTGTGACTACAATAATTGTTTTGGGGTATCTACTGTAAAATGTTTTCAGATCTGCTCGACATTTGAAATGTTTCATTTAAAAAAAAATCGTGAGAGTGAAAAATGTTCTTTTATACTAGTGCCTCTTGGGTTTTAATATTCATGAAAAAAAAAAAACACTGATAAGACACTGATTCTGATTCAAGAGGTGAGGACAGGGTAGCATTTCTAACCAGCTTCCAGGTAGATGCTGGTGCTGCTGATGCAGGAATTACCGTTTGAGCAGCAAGGCTTTAAAAAGCCTAAAATGTAACATTACAAAGGTGTGGGCATGTTCCCACAGGTCAGATCAACTCAGTATAATAAATTCACAAGGTGGAGCTTTCCAGAAGTGGTGAGAAAGGGTGAAGTGTCCTTTCCAGGAGACATGGACAGCAGGGGGAATCTGACATTCAATATACACTATTTGAAAGGGGAAAAAGAGAGAGGCAAACCAAGAAACAGACTCTTAGCTACAGAGAACAAACTGATGGTCACGTAACCAGAGGGGAGGTAGGTGGGGGGATGGGTTAAATAGGTGATGGGGACAAAGGAGGGCACTTGTCATGATGAGCACCGGGTATTCTATGGAAGTGCTGAATTACTATATTGTACATCTGAAACTAATATTATACTGTATGTTAACTAACTGGAACTTACATTAAAAACTTAAAAAAAAACACATGCTGTTTGCAAAAAGGAAAGCAACTCCACCCAGGATCTCAATGCTGGCTGCTCATTAGAATCACTGGGATATATCATAAAACTATGATACCTGGATCCTACCCTCAGAGATTATAATTTAACAGATCTGCAGTATCTAGGCATTGATATTTTTAAAAAGCTTTCTAGAGAACTCTAGTGTGCACCATCTAATGGGATAATCAGTGCTCCCCAATGTGGTATCACCCACGGGTTTGGAGCTGTGAGCTGAGAAGCAGGTAGCTCTTGTAGTGCACAATTTTGCCTGTGACACCCCCTGTTTTATGTAAATTGCCTGTGAAGACTACAGCACAGCAGGAGCTTGAGTTATTTTATTTTCCCAGGAGGGAGGCTTCTCTGCGCCAAGCCATCCCCTTGTAACATCATGCATCATGGGGCAGTGATTCCTTCCACCGTTAGATTCTTAGAGCTGGCAAGGAACTTGAGAACCATGAACTTACTAAGTAGCAGGTAGCCAAAACCAAGGCTCAGAGTGGTTCTGTGACCTCCCCACCATCATCCAACCAGGGAAAGAATATGCCAGGAATGGGGTGAAGGTCCTGTGGCTCTTGACCTAGGTCTCTCTCCATTAAACCTGGAGGCGGGTTCCCTTTTGACCCTCATGTACAGATCTAGCCAGGCACTCTCCAGGGGGAAGAAACTATCCTGCAGTGCCCTAGCTCAGAGAGCAGGGCAAAGAGAAGACAAGACAGTGAGTCTGCTAGATTAGCTCTTCTGGGCCACACACCAGGCTAGGAGGGCTCACAAGCCTGTCTCTTCCAACCCTCCCAGCCAAGGTCTTAAACGGTGGGTGTGGTCAAACTCCAGAACTATCCAGCTGAGGCTTCAAGGGGACTGTCTAGTGTAAAGGTAAAGAGCCCAGATGAGGAGCTGAGATCCCCATCTCTTACCAGAGACACCCACTCTGCCACCCCATGCAGCCCACCCAAGACTGAGAACCCACCCAGTCAGGGGCTTTCCTCCAACCCCTACACAACTAGGGGCAGGTTTTATTTGGCCAACTGAGGACTCCTCTGGTCCAAATCCACATTCTCGTGCGGACAGCAGATTCCACTGGCAGGTCAAGATGAATTATCAGTTACTACTTGCAGTTCTGAAACCAACCGGGCTAAAAATCGGCCATCTGTCATTGAACAAACTCAAAGAGTTAGGTCTCAACAATTTGAAAACTCTGGCCTGCCTTTTTGACTTGGAATATTACCACCTGCCTGCTAACAGGCTTTGGAAAACAGAACAAAACTTCTGGCCAACAGGAGTACTCAGTGCGTACATGGCCCAAATACACAACTGAGATCAAAGGAAAAGCAGTATCCACAGCAAGAAAGTCCCCCTTATGGCCAAGCCTGACACGACTTTGAGCAATTAAGGCCACAGCAGCATCTTACATGAAACCCAAATCATGGAGAAAGAAACAGAGATCATGTCTCCAGTGAGGTATCAGAACTTCACAGGGCACTAAAGAATCTGGCATGAATTGAATGGGTGAGTGGGTGAGTGAGTGAATGCATAACATTTATTGACCACGGCTCTAGCCCAAGCACTGAGAAGAGCCTTTTCAAATATGTTACCTCAGTAAATCCTCAGGGCTAAGTAGATGTACTAATACCCCAAATAAGGCTCAGGGAGGCTAAACAGCCTGCCCAAGGTCACAAAGTCACCCGGATGAAGAGCACGCAACAGCTGAGAACTGCAGGATGTGCTAAGGGCACTGGATCAAATAGACACTCAGAAGCCCGAGGTCATGCCCTCAGGCCACCCACCTTCTGAATTGGAGGGCTGAGCCACACCAGAAAACAGGCAAAACTCACAAACACAACTGGAACCCAAAGGAACAGGAGGTCTGAGATTGCAGGGCTGTTTCCAAGATTGCCCTGACTGACTCTGAGCCAGTGACAGAGCAGCAGAACACGGGCACCCACTGCCCAAGGACAGATGTACTTTCAGAGATGAGTTGTGACGCTGCCCTGACGCTGCCCTGACACTGCCCAGGCCGCAGGGGTGGGGGCACATCAGAAGCATGCGAAGGAGTGGGGGGGACGTGGGGGGCCACATGAGGATAGGTCAGGACCAGGGGTTGTGTCGGGGAGCATGGAGGAGTGATGAGAAGTGGGGAGGGGCGTGGGGGTGCTGTGGCTCATCAGGCAGCAGTGGGGGGAGGGGTGTACAGGAAGCATATGGAGGAGTAGGGGACGTAGGAACCTATGGGGGACGTATGGAAACGTGTCGCAGCAGACAGAAGGCACACATTGTCAATGTTTTCCCACTAAGGGATCCAGCCCCAGCACTTGTTGCCCCGTGAGGAGTGTCCAAACGCAGATCAGCTAGACACTGAGGCCATCTAGTGTTGGAAGCATCTTAATGGCCACTTTACCAAAACTTGCATCTGTAGTCTCCAGCTTTTACCAAGGAGCCCTGGAGCCCTGGAGCTCAAAGGAGATTTGTCCGAGGGCAGGTCAGAAGTGCACCAAGAACTCCGTATCCTAGTCCCCAGTCCTAAGGGCCAGCTGGAGCCACTTGGCTGTCAGCTGTGTGGGGGCCACAACACAAAAGACAGCCACATTCCTTAGCAGACCGGTCTGCTCCCTCCCTTGGTCACCAGCCATGCTCACCTTCTCCCTCACCAAAAACTTATCCACGGGTTACAGTGTGAAAGTAAGTAGAATTTAAAAGAAGATAAAACTCCATACATCACAACTTACAGACGCTAACTGCAATGAGCACAACTAATGCTTCAGCGGTCGGATTGCTTCTGCAGACTCAGGAAACTTAAATGTCTGCAAATGGTGTACAATTCCTGGAAGTCCTACTCCCACCCCCTTCACTTCGTATTCTGGGCAGATGACAGGGAAACAGGTGTGTAAGGGTGCACATGTGCCCATTTATAAAGCAAGTAAACCACCCATCAGCTTTGGTCCTTTAGCACTCACTAAGGAGGGATCGCTAGTGGCCCAGCTCATGGCTGAGTGCAGCCTAGAGGTGAAGCTCCCTTCTCCGTGCCCTGTGGCTCTCTCCTATAACAAGGAGTTTCAAAAAACAGGTTCTGGGGACTTGTCTCGGAAGCAGTGGCCTGACAGTCATCCTTTCTTAGGAAAGTAAATTGTAATTCCCGCTTGGTCAGCACACCACTTCCCTCTGTGGGAAGGAACAGCTTGAACCCAGGCAAAGAAACAAGGCTTTGCGGGGCGCCTGGGTGGTTCGGTCGGTTAAGCGTCCGACTTCGGCTCAGGTCATGATCTCATGGTCCGTGGGTTCGAGCCCCGCGTCGGGCTCTGTGCTGACAGCTCAGAGCCTGGAGCCTGTTTCAGATTCTGTGTCTCCCTCTCTCTTTGACCCTCCCCCGTTCATGCTCTATCTCTCTCTGTCTCAAAAATAAATAAACGTTAAAAAAAAAAAAAAAAAAAAAAGAAACAAGGCTTTGCCACCATGATCTGCTGTTCAGGCTGGAGAGACTGAGGAACTCTCTCCCCAGGCTTGCCTCCTGGGCTGCTCACTGTCTACCTGACTCACATCCCACCAGGGCCCCTGTTCACCCATAGCGTCTCCCCATAACATTCAATCAAAACCGAACCCTCCATTTAAACCATTGCTTGGCTTTCCATTGCTTTTGGGATAAAAACATCGACAAGGTCCTGCCTGGTCTGGCCCTTGCTCACCTCTCAGCATTTCCCACATACCACACCTCCCTTGCTTTCTGCTCGCCAGCTTTACCCCACCTTCTCTCAACCCTTGGCTCTTGCCTTTCCAGGGTCATCACACACTCCACACCCTCTGTCTGGAATGCTCTTCCCTTCTCTCTCCTCCTACTCACATATCTCCTCTTGAGGAAGCCCTCTCTGACCTCTTTGTCCAGATCTCCCTATCAGAGTTTTTTTGGGTACCTTTGTGGCACATATTCCAATTTGACCATTGTCTCTCTCCCTGGCGAGACTGAAAGCTCCATGTTGGATTTTGCTCATCCTCTACCTCACAGGTACTATGGCACCCCATAATAATAATGGTGGCAACTACCATTTATTAGGCATCTACTTGAGCTGGCCATTGTGGAAATAAGCTTTAATCTCTTCATCTTGGAGCATACTAGCATCACTAGAGATGAGAGATACTAGCCTCACTACGCAGATCAGGATAGTGAGGCTTGGATAGGGTAAGCAAGTTGCCTCATAGTTGTTAAGTAGAGGAGCTGGGATTCAGGGACTTCTGATGGTAAAGCCCATACTCAACCACCACTCCATACACCTATTCATCTGTTATATCACCTTCCCCCTCACCATATACCACTCTTCTGCCATCTCTTCACCCTCTTTGTTCCATCCCCACCCACTCTGTATAACTCATGGCTGACCCAGAGTAGGGATTCAGTAAATGCCTGCTTGTTGAAACCTGGCCTGGTAATCTGATACCAAGTTTCCTTCTTCTATGCAGGCACAGTCAAGTACAGCATTGCCATCAAAAATCATCTGAAGGACACATTCAGTCGGCATCAATCAGATCCCCCTTCCTGAGCATCTCCTCATGAGCAGGTATTACGTGAAAGGACTGAAATACCCAAGACATTATTTGCCAGAGGTGTGCTGGGGCACAGTATCCCTTAGGATGTCAATAAGCACAAAAACTGGACTCTGTCATCAAAGTTGGGAAGGCATGGATTGAACCGAGTTGCACAGGGTCCCTTGTGGTGCACTTTCTTAGTCTTTCATGAGCTAATGTGTACTGACCATCCACACAAGGGGTTGGGATGGGTATCTCTTCCTCAAACAACTCCCAGAACCTTCTTTTCTAGGACCCAAACACTTGACTAGAGTTCCATGGAAATGCTTTGAATGTCACCTAACCCATGGTATAACTCTCCTCTTGGCTTTGTTGGTGAAGTCAAGATGGCTCTGACATCTTCAGCACAGCACTGGTCCCTTGTGCTTCGCAGTGGAAAATCTGACAAATAATTCAGTATTCAATAATTCTCAGCTACAGGGACTCTATCAATATTTTTCAGCTTTAAAGTCTAATATCTTTCAGCCAGAAACTCACATGGCAACTGTTTCTATTGCCACCCTTCTTGGAGGTGGCTCTCAACGTTCTTGGTGCATGTATTATCCACATTAGGTGCAAAAGTCCCACAGGCTTCCTTTCCCAGGTACCAGGGCCATCAACAGCTCGGTGAAAGGTAATGAGAACAGGTAGGCTGCTTAAATGAAGCATGGGAAGGAAATGGTAAGACTGTATCCAATTTTTAGGACATAGAGAACAGATCTGCCAAATGACATGGTAGAAAGAAGCCTACCTACTAGTTAACTGAGGGTCTCAGAGGCTCCTCTGACCTTCAACCTATCGAGGGAAGAATTCAAGACAAGACTCTGACAGCACCATCCATTCATTCAACACATACTTAGTTAGAGAATGACTATTTTTACATTGTTAGCATTCACATCCTACCTGTCTATCTTTCAACAGATAATTTTAAGAACTCTGTGTGCAAAGGGCTGGTGAGTTGATTGTTTTCCATACCTGGGTTTTTAGATCTTGAAAGAATTCAATACAATTTGGGGAATAAAGAGAACATCTAGCCAACAAATAGACTCTACTTCCAAAGAAGGTTTGTGAATTAATTGTTTGGAGTTCAGGATGTACTTTCTAGAGGAAATCTCAGGCTGCTACTGATAATAATAATAATAGATACTAGAAATAGTAATACAGGGTTTATTATGTGCCTGGCCCTTTACTAAGCACTTAGTATTCATTTTTTTCACTCAACCCCTGCAATACTGCTATGAGTTCTATGATGGTCATCTCTATTTTCCAGAGGAAGAAACTGAGGCTTAAAGAGATAGGGTAACTTATTTCAGGTCCCACATTTTGTAAATGGCAGAACTTAGACTCCAACCCAGACCTGTCTGTCCAGAGACATGCCAGCAAAAGGCTGTGCAACTCCAAAGCTGTGTTGACATATGGCAGAAAATTGCACAGTGACAACTGCAGCATCCATCACAAGGAAATAATAGCATCTAATAAGCAGGTTTATTTTCTATATTGAACATTAAGGATTTAAGAAAAGAAGACATGCTTTAAGAATTTGATTTTCTACCAAAGATGTCTTAACACATGGTTTACATTTCCCAATTCCTGATTCCTACCACCCTATGCAACCTTCATTCTGGTACATCATGGTTTATCTCGGGAACCTTGAGAACAAGCCAGATGCAAGCAGACTGACCAAAGGAGCAGAGGTTAGTTAGCTCTGTTCTCCACACTCACAGCCAGGTTCATGCAGCCAAAATGGGAGGAAAGGACATCATCTCTGTCTGCACAACCTAAGCTAACCAGGGATATTAATCAATTAATGGATTCAAATTAATTGGTAATCAAATTGATCAATCCACATTCTTCAAGGAAGAACACTCCAACAGAAAAATAAGCAGGGAACATGAAAGAGTAATCCACAGAAAAATATAAACAGGGCTATAAACATATAAAAAGACTGCTAAATTCTCTAGGAATCACTGAGATACCAGTAACAATAAAATACACTGGGCCATTACATTTACAACATTTGGATTGGTCTTGTTTTGTTTTTTAAAGATGACAG